>NC_137917.1:11035993-11433493 GCF_963457725.1 Sprattus sprattus | reverse complement strand
TTTTAACGAGCAAAGCATGTGGATGTATTCTGGAGGTTTAGCTGAGAGGGAGCGGAGCAGTGATGGTGAATGAAGAGCTCAGGCAGTGCAAACAGACACTCCTTTTTACCTTTCTAGGTGTACCACTGATACTACCTTCTAAAAGACAGGCACACATGCACACACATGCATACACCCCTACTTTAAGACAGAGCTCTGAATCACCATAAACAGTGATGTGGTGTGTTTGCGTGTGTGTGTAAATCTCTCTCTCAATATAATACTAAATGTAGGCCCTATTTGTAGCCGTCGATTTTTCCTTTCATCTCTGATTTTACATTTTTTTATGAAAAAAAATAATTCTATATGGATATAGGTTTGGCTTTTCTGCCCTTACATGTCATACTGTTTGGCGGATGCATTGAAAGGATTGCCTAACATGAATTGCCACGTTGTATCCTGGTTTAGCTCAAAGGGCAGTATGCAATACAACATTTTTAATATTTTGTGTCAAATTTGGTTTCGGAACTGTAACATTCATTCCATCCATGAAAATGAAGGTGAAGTCAACCGCAATGTATGGCCAAATTCCAAATCCACATAACGGATCTCACAGTCAGCTCACATCCCTCTCCTTTACCGCGAGACTTGGTAAGCGTGTTCCTCTCTTAAACCGGTATGTAGGCGGTGCTGAGGAAGTGGGTGTTCCGCTATCTCGTCGGCCGTAGACGTGTAAGCATAGGCGTGGTTATGGAAATTAGGCAATGGGTATTGAATATGATTGGACATAAGATTCGCATGCAGCAGCTCAGCAGGCGGGCAGCGGTGAGAGATACTTGATCGCTATAGGTCAAGTCTGAAAGAAGGTTAGTATTACACTGACGAAAAAGGTCTCACGGGGCGCGGCCTAACATCAAGCGGCACTGGAGAATAACTATCTACTTGGAGTTTCCTGTTTGAAAAAGTCAAGCGATTTCTCTAGCGGTAAATGGACCAGTGACAATAAAGACGAAAAGTTGACGGATTCATGGTTATAATTTAAATCGTTACCGAAGACGGATGTTAATGTTTGGGATTTTTTATGTGATAGAAGCTTTACCTACGTTGAAAAGCAGACTTTTCTAAGGATTTCCATCTGGATCACTTTTTATTGATCCATTTCTCGGAATGTCCCGTGTTACGGACCCACTACCAAAAACGCGACAAGAGAGGATGAAAGAAATCAATTTACGGGTAAGTCTAGCGCTACATTAAATTATTTTCGGAACAAAGGGTAGGCTAAATACAGACTAAAAGTTAATTATTCTGTAATGCATTTTGTGTTTATAATGTTTGATGCTAAATAGACTACATAACTTTTGGTTTTTGATTTGTGGACTTTCCTCTTGAGGATAACAGTAAATGTTAAAATGAGGGAAATCCCCACACCGGCAAAATTATCTTTCTGTGTAGGAGGTCGTTCGCTGTTTGCCTATAGTGTGTAGGCTACCAACGCACTCTTACTCTCCTGGCGCTCTGACTTTGTTAGTCTCTGTAACTCCCTCACCATACGGATAGGAACATCTGTTGTTTTTTCGGTATAAATTCGAATAGTTGCTCCCCTGCATTCACTGGTACAGCCCTCATTACATATGCCATAGTGGATTACAGTATAGCGATAGAACAGCGTGGCGTGGAAAAAAGGGGAGGGGGAGAGGGAGAGGGGGATCTCTTCATTGTGTGACACAGTAGCAGCAGAAACCGCTTTCTGAAGCCGACCACGTTGTCCAGAGGATTCGAAGGAAATTGGTAGGGGGAAGGGGTTGTACCCTGTCCCCGTTGTACCTCACGGCTTTTAGAAAGGTCAGATGCTTACATTTATGATATAAAGAGACTATACCAATTCGATATCTACCATGCAATGCACATCTCTTTCTTTGACTGATCCGTAGTCCACGTTCGAACCGGCGTTCGTTGTAAATGTACAATTTTGCAATGTTTCGGTTTTTACATTGTATTCTCAGAAACTTTGTCGCACGTGTATCGATCAATTCCACTCTCATCTGGAAATTGTAAATGTAGCACTGTGCGCGTGAGTGACGATCGCGTGTGGATGCTAGTTGGGGTTTTGTGCAGACTGGTTTGGCAGGTGCACAAAGGTTCTATTTAATTATGGTCATACTAGTCTGATTGCATCGTTGCAAGACTACGACATGCCTGTTTGCTAACGTCGTTTTTGTTATTTGCATGTCTTTGTGTTATAATTTCAGATTTGTATGACAAATAATTGGGCAGTTGTGATTGTGATCTAGGCCCTTGTGTGTTTTCTGATAGCGTATCATGATATGTGTGTGTGCTTTTTGTGTGGGGAAGTTATATCAATGTTTTTGGTACGAGCTGCCCAGAGGAAGTGTACAGAAGGTGATAGTTTCTACGGTAACACAACAGACCGTAATTAGATTTCGCATTGCACCATCGGGCCCTTTTTGGGTATGGCGGCAGTTCACTAGTGAATCAGATTCAGCAAGAATTATATATTTGATGTCATAGTGAAGTTGGTACAGGCCTAGTGCACGCCCAAACAGCGGTCGCTGGGTATGGAGTGCTTGAAATTGACAGATCTGCTTGAAGCTGATGTGTTTGACAGCTGGAAGACAATGCCGCTCACCTCTTTCTGACCTATGAGTATGAACTGGACTGTGTGTGGGTGTATGACTGGACCTTTGGTCACTCAGGGTAGAGAGAGAGACTATCCAGAGCCAGAGGAAGGGTTGTGGGTAATGTGAAGTGACTCAGGGACTGGAAGGACCCAGTGTGTGAACTGTCTGGGATCTGCCCGTGTTTTTACAAAGCTAATGGGACATTCCTGGGCAGTGAACCCCAGAACAAGCAGAGCCAATACTGGACTGTACAAACACACACACTTACACACACACTTACACATACACACACACACACACACACACACACACACAAACACACACACACACACACACACACACACACACACACACACACACACAAGCCATAAGCATGTCTTACACTTGCACACAATCTTTGTCACGCACACTCTTTACTATATTCTCTCTCTCTATCTCTCTCTCTCTTTTCTCTCTCTCACTCACACACACACCATCACATGTAGGCATATCTATGTAGTGGCCATGATATACATTCTCATAAATATAGCACATAGCACACATCCAGGGTACTAGATTGAGGGCTTGTTGAGGAGAGTGTAGGGTCAAGTCTCTTCCAATCTTATAACTCAACCACAGGAGCAGATTGGTTATGCAGCTGCAGAGTGGCATTTGGTTTAAATCTCCTGGTTTTCAAGAATTCTTTAATCTCCTCTTGGCTCTTCATTACATGCGTCTGTGAATGTGTATGTGTAGAATACTGATACAGACGGAGAGAGAACAACCAGTATCAGCAGAACATAAAATGAGAGAATAAGCGTTCAGTGTCAGTCAGAAATTTTTATTTTCATGCATCACTCACGTCAGGCTTTTTTTCTGTATTTGCCCATATCAGTCGACAGTTATATGAGTGTAATTATTTGCTAATTACCAGAATGAATAAAATGGTGTGTTATTTTGTGTAAATGTAAGAAAAATAGAAGCAGTATCACAGAACTGAGGTGTAGGTCTTTCTCAATAAGCGGCAAATGGTATCAGCCAGGAATTTCTATATCAGGGCAGGACTAAGGATAAGGCTACATATACAGTGTACCCGAGACTGAACTGACTTATAACCTCCAGCACTGAACAAACAGCTATCCTATTTTGTGCCTATTTGCTACAATGACTTAGCCACACACGGTCTCCTCACTGACAGAGAGCCTTCATTCTTTAGGCATCCTTGTCCCAGACAACGAGGCCATCCCATTCTTTTTTGTCCGTTTGGGGTTTTCTTGGACAGGCACTATTTACCCTACCTAAGGGCACAGTGTACAATAGGTCCTCCAGAGGCACAGTGGGGAGGACAGAGAGAGGATTGTGTGCAGGGCCTTAGGGGCTAGGCATGGGACTGGAGATGCAGGATCCGTCGGAGAGCTCCATCTAACAGGCCCCTCTTTATGCCCTCTCTAAAGGTCTCTTACTTTCTCTCTCTTTCCCCCCCTCTCTCTCTCACTCTCTCGCTTAGTGCTACTTCCACCACTGTGTTTAAAGAAAGAGCATCCTTCAGTTCTAGCATTCAGCAATAGTTTATTGTTCCTTTTCCTTGTAGTGGTACTATGTGTAGAAGTTCCTGCCTTAAAATACAGTTTGTTTAGAGTTTGTCACTATTTTGACTTTTGACCTATGTTGTCGTGATATTATGTCTGTGTAGTGTTACTGTGGAGTCATTTAGGTAGGCGTCTGAAGAGTCTGCTGTGACTCAGACTTTTTCAGTGGTTGCATTCCTGGCTATGAGAAGGGTTCTGCTTTTTTTGGCAGTGGAATCAAAATGCCCCTGTCTGTGTCTGTGTATGTGTGTGTGTATTTCTGTGGGTTTATGTGTGAATGAGTATTGGTGCCCATGTGTGTGAAGGAAGACAGAATCCACTCTGAAGTTGTTTCAGTGTGCATATGTGGGTGTCTGAGAGAGTGTGTGCGTGTTTAATCAGCCCTTTGTGTTTGCATTATGTGCTTGGATGGCAGGAACTATCCAGAACAAAAGCTCAGAGTCTGGGTGCTGCCTGGGCTCGCCATTAACGCGTGCTGGACACGGACCTCTAGATGGGGTACCTCCGCCAGACAAAAGTGCCCATACTGGTTTATGGGGACCACCATCCCCAAAAACAAGTAGTTAATGACAGCAGCCGTAAATACCTAAGGAGACAAAACACAATCAGCCACGGCGTCAGGCATTTCATTCATGTCAGGGTTGCACTAGTGATCTGGTGGGCTACCCTGTGCACTTTGACCTATACAAACAAATGCAGTGTCACACACAGCCCTGAACTGGGGCTGGAGAGGTGGACAAGTGGCCCTCAGCGGTCGCGCAGGAGTTCTCGCAGATGTAGAACACAGAACACGGAACCCTTGGCAACGTGTGAGCTCGGTAACAATGTTATAAACGTAACAGACGGCAACACTGACAGGAATGGTTAGAAATAGCCAACGGCCAAATTTGGACCTGGAGTCTTGTCTCTGTCCACTGGCTGACACTGTTTTTGGTTGGCACAATAGTGTGCTGTGTTAAATGACTGGTAATTGTCAAAATTAAAAAAAATTACTGATACAATCCCTGTATAAGGTTGCTATAAGCTCCTTTGAAGGTCTTTTGTCAGTAAAAGTATGAAATATCTGCTGTTTCCGTTTAAATTCTTAAGAGAAGTGAATCTTCACAATGGCTTGCCCTGTTTTATTGATAGATAAGTGAAGAGACAGTAGAGATCTGGTTACTTTCTCAGATGACCGCATGAGTACAGCTGTCTTGTTACTGTCATTAACTCTTTTGTCTGTGAACTGTAAGTAATGTATTGGTAACCAAGGCAATTAGTTTGGTGCAACCGAGGTGAGGTTTCAGTGAGGTTTCCTAAGTCAGTAACTCAGTATTTAATTTCTCTGTTTTCTCACCATGTCTAACACTTTATGTCTCTCTTCCCATCTTTGTCTCTCCACTATCTCTTAATTGCCATCTTGGCTCATAAGCTTGCCGTTTAACACCTCTTTCCCATCCATGTCTTTGTCCCCTTCTTATCTCTCTCTCTCTCTCTCTCTCTCTCTCTCTCCCTCTGTTTCTCTCTCACTGTTTCGCTCGCATTCACTATTCGCATTCAACAATAAAATGTCCCCAGTGAGCCCTTTCAGTGCTGTAACCTGAGAGTCATGAAACGAGGCCAAGAGAAAGGTGTGTATGAGCCAGGGAGACGCAGACAGTAGAGGGGGGAGAGTCAGGTTGCAGCGGGGGCCATGGAGAGTACCTCACCCACAGGCCCCTCTAGGACTGGATAAAAAGGTCTGACTGACAGACCATAAGACAGGCCGGATTAATCCCACACAGCATGCTATAAACCCAGACACACACACGCACAGTCACACACACTAAAGCTTCCAATAAAGGATCCCTGCTGGTTAGCGTCACAGGGGTGGCAGAACTGGGCACAAACCAGCAGCGCTGGTGTGAGTTAGCCCCTCTGTGCACCTGTGTAAACAACTCGGTCATTACAACAGCTTTGAGAAGCATTATCAGTGATGGACGATGGTGGAGGGGCACAACAGCTGAATAGACTGAAAGATGGGGGAGAAGGTTTGACAATAGGGCAGGATAAGGTGAACGGAAATTAATAGGTGACAGAGCTGAAATCAAGCAATAGTGGATGTGTGTGTGTCTTTCAAAAATGACATCTGATGCAGAATCCAATCTGTGAAACTCAGCCTAATGACAGCTTATGGAGCTGACTTGATAAACCGTGCATCCTCTCTGACATGATATCCACCATGCACTATTTCTTATACATTATTTCTCAATATTATTAAATTAAATGGCAAACATTGTTGGGGCTTGTCTTTCACAGCTACGTTTCTCGTACAGATAGTAATGACTTTCACAGGCCTCATTCCTGGGCTTCCTGGCCTGCAGATCTGTTGGAGTCATTTATTCTGAGGTGTTTATATATATATATATATAATATATATACAGTACTGTGCAAAAGTTTTAGGCAGGTGTGAAAAAATGCTATGAACTAAGAATGCTTTGAAAAATGTAAACAATAAATGTTTATTTTTTATCCATTTACATGGTAAGACTGAGCACAGCAACAAGACACAACGTAGTTATACTGCATCAGCAGGGTCTCTCCCAGACAAAGATTTCAAAGCAGACAGGGGTTTCGAAATGTGCAGTTCAAGCTCTTTTGAAGAAGACGTTGAGGATCATAGACGCAGTGGTCAGCCAAGGAAACTTAATGCAGCTGATGAAAAACACATCAAGCCTATTTACCTTTGAAATCAGAAGATTTCAAGCAGTGGCATCAGCTCAGAACTGGCAGAAACCAGTGGTACCCAGGTACAGACATTTACTGTCCGGGGAAGTCTGGCCAGAAGTGGTCTTCATGGAAGAGTTGCAGCCAAAAAGCTCTACCCCGACAAGGAAACAAGGCCAAGTGACTGAACTAAGCACGAAAACATAGAAACTGGGGTGCAGAAACATGGCAGAAGGTGCTATGGACTGATGAGTCAAAATTAGAAATATTTGGCTGTAGAAGAAGGCAGTTTGTTCGCCGAAGGGCTGGAGAGAGGTACAATAATGAGAGTCTGCAGGCAACAGTGAAGCATGGTAGAGGTTCCTTTCCAGTTTGGGGCTGCATTTCTGCATGTGGAGTTGGAGATTTGGTCAGGATGAATAGTGTCCTCAATGCTGAGAAATACAGGCAGATACTAATCCATCATGCAATACCATCAGGGAGGCGTATGATTGGCACCAAATGTATTCTGCAGCAGGAACATAACCCCAAACATACAGCCAATGTCATTAACAACTATCTTCAGCTTAAAGAAGAACAGAGAGTCCTGCAAGTGATGGTATGACCCCCACAGAGCCCTGATCTCTACATCATCGAGTCTATCTGGGTTTACATGAAGAGACAGGAGAATTTTAGGAAGCCTACATCCACAGAAGATCTGTGGTTAGTTCTCCAAGATGTTTGGAACAATTTACCAGCCGAGTTCCTTCAAAAACTGTGCGCAAGTGTATCTGGAAGAATTGTACTATTTTGAAGGCAAAGGGTGTTCACACCAAATATTGATTTAATTTAGAATTTTCTTCTGTTCCTTCACTGCATTTTGTTAATTTATGAAGAATTGATGAAAATAAACTGTTAACACTTCCATTTTTGAAAGCATTCTTAGTTAACAGCATTTTTTCACACCTGCCTAAAACTTTTGCACAGTACTGTATATATATATATATATATAGAGAGAGAGAGAGAGAGATACATTTTCTATATTTATGTATATATATATACTATGCTGGCTAAAAAGAAAGAGGAAGTGACATCACAGACATTTCTCAGGTTCCTCTTCTCCACTCCACTGCCACCTCTAGTTCTGAGGTAAAGGCTGTTGTAGCTGTGACTTGGCAACACAGACCACTGTCCTCATTGCTTAGGCTGCTTCTTTCGCTGATATAGTGGCTGTTTTCTTAGAAGAGGTAGAAGGATGTAGGCATTGTGACAGTAAGGTCCAGTTTGCAGCCGCACCCCTCTGTAAGCTGAGGTCATTTCTGTCTGTGGTAAGTCTTTGTCAAGTCAGCAAAAACTCTCTGACTCTGAAAGCCAAGTGCTGATATAGGTGGAGATGGAATGAGGGGGTATAAATGAGGAGCAAATTGGGATGGTTGGCCTTGGCATCATGTATGTATTTATTTATTTATGAATCAATTTGTTACACATGGGACTCTTTTGTGAGAGGAAGCATATGTTGGAGGTATTCATGTGTAAGTGGTTTTCTCAGTTTGTGTTTTTGTACATTTGTGAGAAATCCCCATCTGTTTTGCTGTGTGTTCACACATATGTGTGCTTGCCTACACAACCTGACATACTTAATTTATTTCAATGAGTTTTGATTGGCAAGGGGTTATCTGTAATTTCGGATCAATCGCTCGGCCCTAGTATAAGTGTAGGTGTGTGTGTGGGTTGTGTGTTTGTGTGTGTGTGGGTTGTGTGTTTGTGTGTGTCTGTGTCTGTCTGTGTGTGTGTGGGGGGGGGGGTATGTGTTTGTGTGCATGTGTGTGTGTGTGTGTGTGTGTGAGTTGTCTGTTTGTGTGAAAGGGGGTTTCTACCTGGCATGCTGTATCTCTGTGGGAGTGCTAACGAGTGGCGCATCGTCAGCTAGTGCCGGCGGCCCATCTGTATGGGAAACCTTCACCACTGAGGGTCACTGAACTTCATGTCTCCCCCGCCATCTGTCCCAGACTACATGCTCACAGCCCCACATTCACACATAGATGTGTGTGGGAGGGCTGCATAAATAGACACATGAGCACACAAACACAATTGATGCACACACACACACAAGCACACGCACACACACACACACACACACATACACACACACACACACACATACATACACACACACACACACACATACATACACACACGCACACAAACACACACACGCACGCACACATACACACACACACACACACACATACACACACACACACACACACACACACACACACACACACACACACATACAGACATACAATCACACACACACACATCCCACCTAAGGAAGCTCAGGTGCACAAACTGACACACATTTGAGATGTGTGCCAAAGCTCTTTCTCCTGCATATCTACTCTACTCTCTTGCATATCTATTTAATGCCATGGTGTTTCATGACTCATGAGTGTCTTCTGGCCTTAATCAACTCCAGGATAAGCTACATTTAAAGAAACAACACCGTGATACAGTAACATAGTACAGTACAGTAGCATACATTCAGCAGCACACAGTGAATGCATAACGAAACAATTGGCAAAGACAGTCCTGCTGAATACGAGCAATTAGAGACGGATCAGCCCAACACATAATTAAGTCATTTTAATATGTACTGGCGGTCACTGTAACACACAAAGCTTTATGGACTGTTGTGTTTTGAGATAAGGGGTTAGTGAATGCAGTTGTAGAAGGCTGTGTGCTCCACATATAGCTCCTTTTGCCCGAGGCCATTGTCTCCTGAGTTTCTCCCAGCTCTAGTTCCCTTTCCATAGTCTTCCTGTTTTTGTGCTGCCTCTTTCTCCCCTTTGTTCTCTGTGGCCCCTCTGAAGTCAGGTTGCCTTCTCTGCTTTCGTTTGTCAGGTATCCTCCCTTTCACTCTCTATCTCTTCTTCTCTCTGTTATCTCTCCCATCTTTTGTCTCTTCTCCACATTCATTCTCTGGGGTTTCCTCTTTTTGCTGTGTTTCTCTCCATCTGTCTGCCCCCACCTCCTGTGGCTGTAGGCCCCTTTCAATCCCTTTCTTTTCTTCCCTCCCATCTCTCTCTCTCTCTCTCTCTCTCTCTCTCTCTCTCTTCCCATCTTTCTCTCCTCTCTCAAAGGCTAAACTCAGAGATAATCAGTCCCCTGATCTCTCTTCTCTTTTCCCACCTGAAAGCTCTCCGTTTGTTTTTTGTTCCTTTTTTTTGTTTGTCTTTCAACCTTCTCCCTTTCATTGGCACTTCTCGGATAAAAAGGAGGGGCCTGTTTTTCGTTGTCACCAGTGATGACTTCACTTGGCCTCGCGTAACACTTCCTCCCAATCTCGGAATCAGACCCATACAAAACAAACAAAAATGAGTCCAGCCTAAACAAAAGCTTCTGTATCTTGGCATCTTTGAATGTTAATACAGTCTCATTTTATCTCTAAAAATAAATGATGCATCAGCCTATAATCTGAAAAAGGCACAATAGTCACAATCATCATTATCATTGTTTATGCTTTTGTTTATGTTTAGCTATTGACTGAATGCTTTTAATCCTAAACGACCCAGAGCTGTGAACGCATCTCTGTCTTAGTGCTCAGCAGGATGTTTTTAGGGCTTCCCCCCAGGTCACCTCACGTGCGCGTGTTTACTGGGAATCTGAAAGAAGCAGATTGGCTCTCAGAAGAGATTAGACCGGTCAGGTGGACACTCAGGGTCACAGCAGAGAGGGTTCCGTCACTCGTCTGCTCTTTATGACTTAAGGACCCAGAAAGAGAGAGAGAGGGAGAGAGAGAGAGAGAGAGAGAGAGAGAGAGAGAGAGAGAGAGAGAAAAGAGAGCAAACTGACTGGATGGCATTCAGACAGACTCCTAAATCCCAGTAGACTAATATTATTCAACCCCTAACCCCACCCCACCCCCCCTTGAGTCTGCATGCGCAACCTCCCACCCTCTGTCAGCCCGTCTGCTTGGTCTAGTGACAGGGCAGTGCTCAGTAATCAAGGCTGATGCCCTTTAATGAGGGTTTTAGCTTTTAACTACGCTGAAAGAGTCGCTCTCTAGCCGACTCTCCAGTCACGATTTAGCCAAGGCGTTCTTACTTTCGGAGGCTAGTGAGCTTTATAACTAGAACCATAGAGACATTTTGTGCTTTCCTGTTTTATTTCTTTAATGTTTTATACTTCAGATGATGAGTGTAGTAAGCATCAGTCAAGGTGTTGTTGGTGTCAGTATTGCTTTATTGCTTGAGTGCTCAGATGTCTGTAGTTATTGTCATAGTTACAAGCACTGTGTATGTGTGTCATCTTTTTTATGAGGCTGAGTGGGGCTAATTGTGAAATGATACAGTCTAGCTAGTAACCGGGCCGATTCCAGTTCAGTGAACTGAGTAAAAGCATGTGATTCGCCCCGCCTGTGTGAGTTCTCACAGATGTCTGTTCAGGCACTTTGAAGGACAACAGACACACCCAGGGTTAATGCAATCCACTCAACTGGAATTAAAGTCGGTCAAGCTTGTCCCTTTGTCAATAGTCAGTGCCATAGTTAATTAGTTATCGGTGGAATGGAGTGTGGATGGTTAAAAGTGAGCATTCGACTCAGGAACTCCAATATTTGACTTACGACACTTACGTCGGAATGGACACTTCAGGGGATTGACTAGCCAGAGCTGAATTTGAGCAATGCTCTTGGCCTCTGTTGCCCTTATGGTTTGTGATGCAATGCACACTCTTTTGTTCCCGCGGGTACTTCAGGCTCCACCTCCCCAGGCCAAAGGAGGAAGTTATTTTTGTGGACTTCCTGTGTTGCATATCAACAATGAAAAAGGACAAAATATCACCCAGCAGACTAAACAATATCAAGGAGGAAACCATTTTACAGAGCTTTTCCATTCAAATAAAAACAAGTTTATAGTCAAAACCAATATTAGTTCGAACTAACAACAAACAGAATGGACCCATAACCTCTTTACAGTACTGTTCTTGAACTGTAATTGTATCTATCAGTTCAAACTGATCTTTGAACTGTATATATAAATTGGGAAATAGCTAATAACTGTAATTGCCCAGACATACCCACGGACAGATGGAAAGGAGAGAGAGGAGAATGCAGTATGGAAGGGTTCTACTAATATTTGTGTCGACCATGTTCACATCTGCAAATAAAGTCAAGACAAACAGCTGATTTTAGAGTTTGCAGACGAAACAGAAGTCTCCGAAACACTGCATTCCTAAAATGACAAATACCAGCCTCCATTTTATTTATCCTCTGTGCACTTCTTTACCGCCTCTCCCCCGCCTGCCCTCAGCCCTGGCCACAGTGAATCACTGGCATGGTTGCACACAGGTGTGTCAGCCATTTGTGAATCTTTTGCCCTGACTGTGTGACGTATTTATGAGGACTTGTTTTTAAGGCAATTTGGAGTTGGGATGAAAGTGGGACTTTGACCTTGTTAGTTGTCTTCCCTGGGATATGAGTGTTACCTGTCTGACTATATTATAGCCTACTCCTCATTTGGGCGGAATATCTTTATCTTCTTGTTTATAGCTTGTGGGAAAGAGGAAGAAATGCCCTAATGGCCTAACCCATATCAGGACTTTTTATCTGTTTGTGTGTGTGTGTGTGTGTGTGTGTGTGTGTGGTGTGTGTGTGTGTGTTTTAGTGTTTGTGTGTGTGCATAAATGTGTTTGGATGTTTGTGAGGCCATTATACAAGTTTTATTGACAATTATGACTTGATAGAGGAGTATTACACAAGTGCGAGTGAACGTGAGGTTTTGATTGGGCACGGCTCTTACAGCAGCAGGACTCTAGTCTGGTAACAAGTGGCATTGCCTTCCTTCAAGTTGATTAATGAATGATTATGAGGTCGCAGCTCGTCTGGGCCGCAGCATAGCCAGCCGAATGGAGTGCCAGTTTAATAAACAGGTCGATGCCAGATCTGTTTTGCCTGTGTGAGCCGTATCCCGGATGCCACCGGCCTGCCAGCCAAAGACAGGAGCAGGGAGGAGCAGGGAGGAGCAGGGAGGACCCTCCTTCCTCCTGTCCCTTCTTGTCTTCCACCTTCCCTCACACTGAAGCCAGACAGCAGCAGCGTGGCATATTCAGAGTACCAGGTTCTCTGGTTAAAATAGTCAGCGTGACCCATCCAGTAATAGTATTTACTTAATCCCATACATGTAATAGCAGCTTTACTCCTCTACATCCCCCACTGCACACCCGCCTTGTCATTAATGCGGCCATTATGGCCCATGTGTTTGTAATTTGCTACCGGCGCCAAGTTTGGGGCTTGCACCCTGCCATGCCTCTACCAGCTGAGTCCCTCGTTGGATGTAAGCTGGTGTGCCGCATTCCTCCTATCCCCTCATTTATCCACTTATTGCCCAAGTCAGATGACTTTAATCCTGCCCCTTAATCCAGTATAGATAGATAAGTGGACTGAGAGAGAGACAGAGACAGAAGGCAGAAGGTAGACAGAAAAAAGAGACAATCTGAAGGAAAAGGAGAGCAAGAACGAGCGAAGGAATGAAGGGGGGGGGGGGGGGGGGGCACATACTTGGATAGCTTGGTTGTATGTCAGTGTACTAGCAGTGCTCACGAGCAGGCCTTTTAAAATGCCTAAATGGAAGGATCACACATCTGTGGGTGCAGTGCGGGTGCCACGGCAACCAGCTCAGCCATGGTGTCTTGTTTGCAAATTGAGGCTCAAACCCTCAAGGTCCTCCTGCAGTCTGCATGTATGTATGTTTGTGTGTGTGTGTGTGTGTGTGTGTGTGTGTGTGTGTGTGTGCGTTTGAGTGTTGGTAATGGTTAGGGTTAGGGGTTGGGGGTCTCATGTCGTTATCTCTGAGTGTTTTCCCCTGTCACTCTCATCTCCACGCTGTCCTGTTCAAGGAAATCCCCCTCTTCACTCCTTCTTTTGTTCCGTTATCTAATGGGAAGGATGGATCAGCATTACCCCTTGAGCTCCATGACCAGAGGACCAGCGGGGTGGCGGTTGGATGGTGGTGGGGGTGGTTGAATTTCATTTGGCTTTTCAAACATCATACACAAGACACTCACCAGAAGTGGCACCCAAACAATAGGACAGGGTGGTTTTGTTTTGGTTTTCTGAAAGAAATGTCCCCGAACACACACACACACACACACACACACAGACACACACTTTTTGTACGCCTCCATAGAGGTAACAGCAGGTTGTGCATCATGTACTATAGTGAACCCCCATGGGATTTTAACCCTGCTGCTGATCTCAAGGGAGGGTCCACCCTCTTGTCAGTGTCAGTGCTTAAGTGACAGCAAGTATCTGTGTCTTTTTTAAACACAATTCTCAAGAGAGAGGAGGGGCCAAACAGTTTATTCTATTAGGTTCATAAAGTGTAGTGCTGTCCCTCGTGGTGCTTGACAGCCCTGGATATGTTTTTTTAGCCCATCTGCAGCTTTCCAGAAAAGATAGAGAGGAATTCAAATGGCAGCAGTGAGTAATGATTAAGCACCTTCATTTAGAACACACCCTCAGGAAAAGAAATCTCAACATTTCTGTTTTACATTGTTCCTGAAAGGAGAGATTAGTTAGTGACTGAAAGGCGGCCGGGAACAAAGCGGCTTGAAACCCCAGCAGCACTTCAGACTAGCTCAGCAAGAGTCCCTCCAAGTTGGCACTCTTTTTCTCTCTCCCCCAAACTGATCGAAAAGTGTCACAGATGAGATAAGGGAACCTGCAAGGCTAACAGCTGGATCCTGCAGTTGGAAGCGGGCACGGTTTGCAGAAGATAGCAGCCCAAATTCAGATCCAGATGATTTTGGTGTAAAAAATGCAAGACACGCACTGAAGATGTGTTTCAGCTTAGTCAGCTCGTTGGTCTGGCAAAGCGAAATAAATGAAGATGGCTTTATGGAGGCAGTCGCACAGCCAGCACAGTGAAATCAAATCAGATTTGTGTGCCGGTCTCACTGCGAGCGGTCAGATAAGACACACCTTGATGTAAGACACAGTCACACAATACTGAGTCTGTCAGTCAGTTTGATTGATGCAGTCAATGGTCGCTATCTATGAGATGTGCAACAGAATGTGGCAATTGTTTTATTTTCTTCTGTTTTCACCATTGCGTGTATTTCGTGTGTTATTAGCTGAGGCTGGACTGGGGGAGGTGCACCAGGTGTGCGCTCAACAAAGGGCTCACGGCTGCCAACATGCATGGCAGATTTCCCTCTTGACAGTTGGATCTACGCTTGTGCCATAATTAGCCAATTTAACCTCTCTTAGAGAAGATTGCTTTAGATATCCATTCATTCCTGATATGGTTGTGGAGGCTAATTAGTATTATCTCAAAAACACCGCTGGCAATATGCCAGTCATAACCTACCATGAAAACTCATTACTATGCAGTGTGACCAGTATTAAACTCCACTATATAGAAGCGTCCTGTGGGGTTTTCTATCTTAAGAGCAAATATTACAGCACTAGTAACAGTTTCTACGGTTTTCTCTGTTAACCTGAGTCTGCCTTCTCCGCTACAACCTGCTCTAGGTGATGTCATTCTATTGTTTGAAATCAGTCCGAAATGGGAGTACACCGTTTCCTGAAGCTGACCCGGGTGAAGGAATTCAAGTTGTGTAGGAAGTCACCCCTTTTCTCTTCATGAGGCATCACCTCTGACCTTTTCATCTCTCTCTCTCTCTCTCTCTCCCCAGAACAAAGAGAAGGAGCGCATGAAGGAGCGCGAGAAGGAGGCGCGCGAGAGGGAGGCGCGCTACAGCAATGGCCACCTCTTCACCTCCCTCACGGTGTCGGCCACCACCCTCTGCTCTGCCTGCAACAAGAGCATCACGGCCAAGGAGGCGCTCAGCTGTCCCAGTGAGTGCACGTGAACACATGCACATTCCGAGAGACATTCATATGCAACAAACACATGCACATGCACATGTACACACACACACACACACACACACACACACACACACACACACACACACACACACACACACACACACACACACACACACACACACACACAAACACAGACAGACACACACTCACAGAAAGCCGTTTTTCAAGATGAGACCACAAACATCTCTGCATTCTTTGAGGCTCTAACTTAACACACACTTATATCCACACTTCTTTTTAGCCTACTTTAAGGCCTATAACACATCTACAAACATTTAGATCGTTGCCTTATGTGCACAAGGGGTCCTCTTCCAATTCACAAGATTCCAGTCAGCGCCCTTCACAGGCCTTTACAGCCATTCACAATAAACACCCTCCTGTTTGTCCTTAGCACTCCACTACAGCATTGGCAGTGAACTGAACTACAAGCACAAATCCCTCTGAACAGCTGTAGTGCCTAACAGCTGTTGTTAAGGGGAGCCCAGGAGTGCATGCCACACCTCACGCCGCTTTTTCATTGCATGCTGCTAAAAATGGCGGCTTAAGACACCCAAGACATACAATCCAGTATGCTTTACAACGTTGTTACAGAGGCATATTGTTGTCTCATTGTAGTATTTTCAGAGACAACACAGGCTGAGTGTGTATTGGCATCCATCTTGGTGAAACACTTTTTCACTGCTCATTCTTTAAAAGAAATGAACCAGTGCTAGCTAAGCATTATGCTTTGTCCTCCGAAGGCAGTTCACAGAAAGCGCTGCGCTGGTGCAGAGAACTCGTCAGATTCAGAGGATGTGCAGGAGAGCTTGTGGCTTAATGTCTGGCAACGTGTGAAGCTGGTGGCTTTATATCTGGCAACGTGTGGCGGCTGGCGGCACTGGGGGAATTTACGGCGCATATGGGAACTCGCTGCGCCAGCAAACCGGAGCCATTTGTCATCGTCCAACTCTACCCGGCAAAGCAGCTTTGGCTCCCTGAGGAAGTGCTCGATCAATGTGCGAAGGGGGGGCTGGTATGAAAGAATGAAGGCGAGAGAGAGAGAGAGAGAGAGAGAGGGAGTGAGAGAGAGAGAGGGGTGGTTGGTATGCTTGGAGGATTCAACCTTGGAAGATTAGGTAGGTTTGATGTTGTTAGGGGAAATGAGGGAGTGGAAAGACATAGTGAGGGAAAGGAGAGGGGAAGTGAGGGAGAAAGAGAGAGAGAGAGAGAGAGGGGAGAAAAAGGAGAGTCAACAGAGATATGAAAAGAGATGAGCATGCAGGAGAGAGTCGAGCAGGGAGGGGATCGAACAGGAGGGAAGAATTCCTCCCGCAGCCGCTCACTGCAGCTCTAACCCACCCATGACCCCCCCCTCCCGTGCCCCCCCCACACCTTTGAAAATCAATCAGCTTCTGACTTCCAACGCCTCCCCCACCCTGCGCACCACTCTGCCCAGACAATAGTGGCAGTGTGTGGGGAGGACAGATCTGAGGGCCTGCCTCTCTCTCTCTCTCTCCATGGGGCAGCAGGCAGAACAGCTGAGGGGAGGGAGAGCATTAGAGGGTAGAAGTAAGAGAACGAAGGGGGAAAATAAATAAAAGGCGCAGAGATGGATGGAGACTGGTTAGCAAGATTGAGACCCTGAGATACAAGAATGACGTTGTGGTGGAGGTGTTAATGTAAGCAAGAGGATGAGGACATAGACATCGACGGAGGAAAGCTATAGAGAGGGAGGGAAAGAAATATAGATTGAGAAATAATTATGTGGGTTTACAAGGTTCTTGTACAGTTATTAAATAATCAATATACAGTATGTCAATAGACATTGCTGGAGGAAAGGCAAGGACAGCAAAATAGTACAAAGGCTGAAATTGGAGGATAAAACGTGTATAAAGAGAGGGGAAAGAGGAGGGTGATAGCTGGAATTAATATGCAATCAGGAGAATGTGGAGGAGAAATGATGGAGTGGAAGGAAAGATAGAGAGAGAGAGAGAGAGATAGAGAGAGAGAGAGAGCAATGGAGGAGATGGAGATAAAGACGGATGAGGGGTTAGAAGAAGAGAAGAGAGCTATGAGAAAGTAATGAAAGAGGGAGGGATGGATGGATTTGTGTCTTCACTGTCCTCCCTCTCTGCTGCTCAGGCACACTACAGGGTGAGAGAGGCGCCCTCCCATCACACTCAACACCTCCACACTGTCAAGCACATGCCACTTCAGCTAATGAGAGGGAGGGAGAGCCAAGGTGAGACGCAGAAAGAAAAAGAGAGAGAGAGAGAGAGAGAGAGAAGGCACAGCAAGGGAGGAGGCAAACAGATTGAGACAATGAGATAGGAAAAGATTCAATTAGTGACGTGGAACACAAGGCACCAGTTATGCGCCGCAGATAGGAAGCCTTTTATCCCTTAAACAAATGAGCTAATTTGACAAAGTAGAGGGAAAAAGCAGTTAAGCCCTTCGAGTTTTTTCATGGCATCATACGTTTCTGTAGACAATGGCCCAGAAAGATCCACCTGGCATGGCGGATTTGTCCTGCCATCGACCAGCCCAGTAGGCTTTCACCTTGACCCCTTGACCTTGACCCTGCAATGCTTTTGAAGTGCAGCTTTCAACTGAGCGAGCCAGCCAGGAGCGCCAGTACAGGCGAGAGGGGGAGAGGAGGAGGGATTGACGAGACGAGAGCAGAGAAGAGCGTAGAGGAGAGGAGAGGAGAGGAGAGGAGAGAAGTGGATGTGGGGGAGGGATTCGACATTGGGCTATAATCGCATGTCTGTTGCCAGAGGGGTGAGGGGGGTTTCCCATCCAACCGCGAGCCGATCGGGGAGACCCTTTGGTTTGGAAGAGAGAGAGAGAGAGAGAGAGAGAGAGAGAGAGAGAGAGAGAGAGAGAGTGAGAGTGAGTAAGTGGGCACAGACTCGGTGGGAGTGTTTGGAAGCACAGCTGTAGCCTCCGGCATGGGTAAGAGGGTATTGATTCAGAATCGAGGGGGTAATTAAACTGTAGCAGAGGCATTGGGACCGACGTGGGGCATGAATGCATTATCATTGATGATGGCACTGGAGGTGAGAGAGTGGGAGGGAGAGAGATAAGGCTGGATAGTGCTGCTGGGATAGAGGAATAGAGTGATAGAGAGAAAAAAGGAGAGGGGGTGGGCAGGACAGAGAAAAAGGTGTGTGTGTGTGTGTGTGTCTTTCATTCTGTACTGTACTGGACAAAGGCTGATTCAAAACCCTTTTTTTGTTTCATGTCTTTTTATCCCCATGAACGCTCAAGTGTTCAAGTGCTCTTTGGTGTCCCATGAACCATATGATTGGCCGGTGCCCATTTGTCTTCCTCTGCTGTGTCTCCATTTGGAAATGTCCATTGTCAGTTTTGATATTAACTGAGGATAAAGTCCCTGGAAAACTGCTTACAGAGCACAGGGATTAGGCTGGAGTCTGTGCTAAAGGCCGTAGTCTTAAATTGGCATGTGGCTCCTTTGTTTGCACTATCCATGAAGCCCTCCTGTGCCCACCCCACAGCTGCTGTCTGTCCACCCCCCCCCACACACACACACTCACCCATCCACTCGCCAGTACCCCCAACCCATCCAACTGTAATCTGGAATTAGTGCATCTGGGGATAGAGATGTGAGTGTGAGAGATTAACAAGCAGTCTGTCTCACACACACATGCTGTAGGCAAATACACTGACCATGCACACACACACACAGACACAGACACACACGCACATACACACACACACACACACACACACACACACACACACACATACACTACAGAGACTTACATACATACATAAACCTATATCCTGGGGGCCGATACTAAATACATACCACCCCCCCCCCCCCCCACACACACACACCACACACACATGCCCACACACACAGAGGGCCGCTCTGAAAAATGTAAATAATAGATGAGTTATGCTTAACATTTTGACCCTCCCATGCTTGAATGGTTAAAAGCAAAGGGTCGTATGTCGAGGCAGCTGACACCAAGGTGTTTTAATGGGGGTCAAGGCCCTCCCCTGAACCTGGGCTGATTCCCATGGAATATGAGCCATGCATAATGAGTAATGGACTATGGATAATGACTTGAGATAGGCAGGTTTAATATTGCACTGCTTATGGGTTAAAACACAAGATTTACTAACTTGAATAGCATTTTACATCTTTAGCTGTTTTGTTTGTGATCATATCTGGTGCATAATTTCTTAAGAGAAAATCTTACCTCAGAATATCAACCCAGTGTGTATAGTTGTTGGAAAGCTTTTCATACGATTCAATTATTTCAAACTTGACCTCAAGATAGCAGACACTCGATCTGTCTTACATCACTTCTGTGGTCAGAAGCTCAGTATTCAATCCAGTAGAGTCTGCTCTTCATTAGACTGACAGATCTGAGGTGAATAATAGACATGCATTAGCACCAGTGAGGCCTCATGTAGGGAATGACACTGATTGGTCTTAATGCGATGTGATGTGACACGCTCATCCATCACTTGGCATAGATCTGAGGATTAGCGCATGCAACACCAACTAGCGGCTTGATCTGCAAATGGAGGATGTTATGCTTGCTCTCACTGAAGGTAAATCAGATCATAGCAGGCCCTGGAGGATCATGGGCCCAAATGACATGAGAACAAGTAAGTGTTATACACCAGCACATAGCCCCTGGGCAAGCCGAGCTTGGATCATGTAAAAGACGTATTGATTCTGAGGTGTTAAAACCTCTCTCTTTCTCTCTCTCTCTCTCTCTCTCTCTCTCTCTCTGTTTCTGTGTGTGTGAACGTGTGATCGTGTGTGTGCATGCAGAAAAAGGTTTGGGCTAGCTATGGATGTTATGGCCAGGATCATTTTAATATTCCCTAGTGATGCAGAATGGTGCATACACACAAGCAATATGTATGTGAGCATGCACATATATCTATATGTATGGCATGTGTCTGTGTATGTGCGTGTGTCTTTATCTTTGTGTGCGATGCACGGCCAGATCCACTGTGCTGTGTCAGTACATGGGAGATAATCTCCCAGACGCTGATTAACAGTCAGATTAATTTCCACTGGGCCGTTGTTTACCCCCCTCTAACCTAATCTGAGGCCTTAGCTTCATATTAACATGCAGATTATGCAGGATATCCTATGCAATTCCACCATAACCTCATATAGTAGTTAAGCGTTAATAATGGCATGGTGTAGAGAACAAGGTGAGCCATGGTTTGGATACTGAATAAGATGTGTTGACTGTGTGAAGTGAATGTGATTTATGGCGTGTGACTATGGCTTCTCGAAGAAAACAAATTACTTCTAGGAACAAAATGGATGATGCTGGGAATAACAGTTTGGTACAACTGCTTCTGTAATCTTTCATCAACAAACACCAACCATTTAATACTTTGTGGGGCACCTAGTTTTGAGTGTATTTCCGCTTGGACCTGCACTAGGTCTACTGAAGTATGGCATGTCATGTAGAGAGAATGACCCACTGAATGCACTCATGAATAAAAGAAAAGGCTAGTGATGCACTGGCATGAAACCCCCTGACTGATGGAAATAGCAGAACCATTCAAGTCCTTACATTTATTGCCATTTAATCGATGTACATTTACACTTAGACATTTAGTCATCTAGCAGACGCTTTTATCCAAAGCGACGTTTAAAGGATGTATCCCTGCTGAGCATCATCATAAACAATGCAAGTAACCAGGAAAAGTAAAAAAGGAGCAAAACTGTTACACAAAAAGCTATTGTGCCAAACATGTGCCGTGAAGAGCAAGTGCAATTCAGTTTCCTGGCTGACACTTGAGGCTGAGATTCATGAGGGCAGCTTTTTAGGAAAGGATTCCCCCGGGCTTTGGTGATAGCTGTGCCTTTGAAAGGCTCGGTTTAATTCTGTCTCATTAAACACATGAGTCACACCGGCTCGTTACATGGCGAGTGCCCTAGGTGCTCCAAGAACGCCTGTGCGGTAGAGTGGACTCCTTGGCCACCTGTGCCATCGCTCCCCCCCGACTTGTTTCAGCAGAGATGCAATGCCTAATAAATACAAAGTCCCATCACTATTTCTCCCGGAGTGAATAGGATCGATGCGCCTTGAAGTGGCATTAAGAGATACCTGTATAGTGTTGTTTTTTGAGAGCAGTTATCTGAAATGGGGGTTAATGAGGTCTAGAAGAAAGGGAGTATTAGCAACGTCTGGTTTCTGTGTTGTGTCTGAGCAGACAGCAAGCTCACAGTGAAGGCAGTGATTGTTTGAGCTCTGGCTCAGTTATGTTGGTTTAGTGATTCGGGGCAAGGCCTGTTTGTTTAGCGTTGGAGGTGCTTTCTCCATCTCTCTCTCTCTCTCTCTGTCTCTCTTTCTCCCACTCACTTCCTCACTGTATGTGTGTATGTCTGTGTGTTCAACTCTGTTTCTTCTCTGCATTGGAAAGACTAGTTCTCTTTCGCTCTCTCTCTCTCTCCCTCGCTCTCTCCTTCTGTGTGTGTGTTTATTTGTCCTTTGCATTTCTCTCTCTCTCTCTCTCTCTCTCTCTGTTTCTCTTTCTACATGTTTGTGAGTCTGAGGCCAAGAATAGGTCACCAGTGTGTCTGTCATTATATGTTCTGGAGAGAGCTCTGGCGGAGCCTCTTTGTTCCTAATGTGGACCCAAGGTTCTCTGAGGTTTCTAATGAAAGCTGCTCTAAATGTGCACATGCACTTCAGCTGGGTGTTTCCCTCTTAAGTGCAGTGGAATTTCTATCTTTAGGAGGAAATAAACGCCGCCAATGGTATACTGCAGGGTTGTTTGTCCACTTATAGCCTGGTTGGAAGCATGCGTGTAATTTAGTTCAAATGGCTCGGGTGTAAGACTTTTAAAACAGCGAAAATGTGATTTTTCTGTCTCTCTTTCTGTGTGTGTCTATGTGTTTATGTGTCTGTGTGTGAGGGTATGTCAGCACGTGAGCGCACATGAGCTCACAAGTGTTGGCCTGGGGCTGCTGTGGAGGGGAACAAAGACATCCCTGTGTTGAGCAAAGTTGTGGACTGGCTCACACACACACACACACACACACACACACACACCCAAACGCATACACACACACACACACACACACACACACACAGATTGACAGAAATATGCACAGAGGCTCTGCACACAGCTTCTCATCACAACATCCACATGAGCATGGATTTGGTTTGACACAGTCCCTGCTGTCTTATAACAGCTTATCTGAATTGCACTGAAGCAGTCAGACATCACAAACACAACACACTGAACTCTCCCCTGAACTGTAGCAGTACTAAAGAGTATAAAACCTGGCTATTGCAAAGAGCTTGAATACCCTGGATAATTGTTGTTATTCAGATTGAGGCAAGCTGAAAGCTCTTAGTGTGCTTCCTTTGATTTGACGTCATCGCCCCGATCATCTTATCAGTGCATCTGTCTGTTCCTCAGAAACTCAGCTCATGACACAGCAATCATGTTTGTAATCCTTCTCATGATTCATGCTCACAACCCGTCTTTGGTGATGGTCCGGTGGTATTTAAAGTGTAAAAAAAAGGCGTGAGTCTTTTTATCTGTGTTGTTTTGTATTCATAGTAATATTTACTTCATGAAATTCAAATTACCTTTATTTCCGCGCTTTCCCACCACAGCACATTCAAATTATTTAAAAATGACTGACTGACAGGTATTTAGATGAAGAAGTCAAGACAGTGAGCAGACAGGAACCCACAAATGAGCTATTCTGAGCTATATGCTGCCATTGTATAGCAGGGATGAAAGACAAGGCCTCTCTCCTTCACCCCCCTCTTCCCCAGATCGCCTCCTCTGACCCCAACCCACAGTTCCACCAGGCATCAAACAGAACCTCCCTACCCACCTCGCCTCCACCCCCACCCCGCATATACTCACCTCCTGCCTCATCTTGGCCCTGTTTAAAGAGGACTTCCTGCCTTCCAAACAGTTCACAGGAAGGGGTAGCCCGTCTAACAATGAGGAGAAATGAGAGTGGGGGGTCTGAGAGGATGGAGAGGGCTGTCAGCGGAGAAGAGAGGGTGGAGGAGGGGGGCGAGTCGGAGATGGAGAGAGACAGACAGAATAGGACGGCTGTTTCTGAAAGAGGGATGACAGCAGCACCACAGGGGGTGGGGTGGGGGCCTGCGCTCGTTTGTGCAGGGCGGGGGGCCTCGTTAGCGCAGATTGTTGGGAGAACATTGGCACAGGCACTTAGAGGAGAATAAGCCCAGGAACTCATAAGAACTCATAAGTCAGGTAATTAGCATAGGCACCCACTCAACCCACTAAGAGCAGTGAGGGGATATCCGTCACCAATCTCTCCATACAGTTCATGCTAATGTGCTGGATTTGATACCACACTGGTGAGGATGGGGGGTTTGGAAAGGGAATTGTGGGATGGTGGAGGAGTGCACTTGGCTTTCTTGCAGCAACATGGGTCATATTATTTACACAGTGAATCAGTAGACAGAGTAAAGAACAGAACAGTATAGATTTATCAGCATGTATCTTCTCCACTCCTGCTTCCCCGCTGCTCTTGTTAGGATAACCCTTGACTGAGATGACTATCCTATTAGTTCAAGGAATGTCCCTTCTTGAATGTCTAAGGTCTCAAATAAACGTGTTTTTGTGTTCAACATTTAATCCAGAAACTAGGATGTTGAATAGAATTAATTTCCTCTTTGAGAAAGGGCGTAGAGCTTAAATTTGCATGGTCCCCTTTGCTTTACTGCATTTGCATACGTTTGTGTGTTTGGATCGTGGTGCTTTTGGGAACCAAAGTCTGCAGGCTGACTGGCCCTGCGTTGTGCTTTTGTTTTTCGCAGCCTGCAATGTCACCATCCACAACCGCTGTCGAGACACACTGCCCAACTGTGCCAAAATGAAACAAAAGGTAAGAGGAGTGTCATGGTGACATGGTATATCATTGGAATTTTTATATCTAGAAAGCTGAAATATCTTAACAATAAAAAGGGATGTTTTGGGGTTAATTAACACACTTATTTTTCTTGATCTTAAATTAAGCCTACATGTTTTTAAAAGCTTGAAAGAATTTGGATATCACAATCACTGTAAACCGGTTCAGGTTTTCAGAGGCGTTCGACCACCGTTTATTTAACATCTTAGTCATGTTTAGGCTGTAATGTTGTCAGCTACTGTAGCTGAAATTGATGGTAACTGCTGTTGTTCCTCCTGTTATTTACAGCAACAGAAGTTGGCCCTGGTGCGCAACAGCTCAGCCCTTCAGAACGTCGCCATGCGCTCCAAAAGTGAGTGTTCCTCCTTCACCCTGTTTCCCTCTGCTCTTTTTCTCTCCTCACTCACAATAGGTTTATGTAGTTGACTGTACATGCCAGTGAGACTCTACACTACCTCCTGTTGGTCATAAAAGGCCACTACTGTCAGCCAGTGTTGGTCTATTGTGGGGTTTTTTTAGTTTGTAGAGTCATACTTAGTAGTAGTATTTAGTATTGTTGTCACTGCTGTGGAACTGGTGGAACTGGTCCATGAAGGTTTAGACAGTTCCATTGAAACAGTGAACAGGAAAAGCTTGTGTTGACTTTACTACCTTCTAATGAATTGAGTTAGTCTTTATTGCCTTGCGGCTGTCATTGTTATCTATATGTGTCATCAGACAAACATCATTGGCCCTGTCAGATATTCACAACCGACCATTTGTGCACCTGTGAGAATATCGTCTGTATCTGTACAAAACAAGACATTCAGTGGTGCAGCTGCTGGATAATAGCTGCTGGATTTATTACTGATGTTGGTTCTAATTGTGGTGTCATTGTTAATCGAGCAAGTCATATTTGTGTCCCTCTCCAGCTCCCATGATGAAGGAGAGGCCCAGCTCTGCCATCTACCCCTCAGAAAGCATTAGGCAGTCTCTGCTTGGAGCCCGAAGGGTCCGCTCCGGGCTCTCACTCTCCAAGAGTGTCTCCACCACTAACATCGCAGGGTAAGTCCACAGGTCACAGTTCAGCTGACCAAGTATACTCTTCTCACCCTCACACTCTTCCTCACCAAAAGAATGCTGATGAAACTAATAAGGAAGTGCTTTCCTCGTAGTTCCAATGAATAGCTATCATGATTATGGAAGATAAGGAAGGGAGCGCTGCCTTGACAAGGTGTGTGTCAGCACAATATTACCGTTTTGGATTTGAATCTATGTGTGTGTGTGTGTGTGTGTGTAGGAACTTGAATGATGACTCCCCACTGGGCCTGCGGAGGATCCTGTCTCAGTCCACAGACTCTCTGAACTTCCGGAACAGAGCCATGTCCATGGAGTCGCTGAACGATGAGGGTAAGACAGGCACAGAGAGAAAGGGAAGCATTGATAAACTCATTAATTAGGTGGAAGATGGAATGGAGTGAGATAAAGGATGGAGTTGAAAGAGGTGAATTGGGAGAGTGAAAGATCCTGGGAATGTGATACAAATGGAGAGAGGGTGAAGACAACTCAATGTTGTTGGGAAGGTGGAAGCTGCTCTCTCCAATCCTCCCCTCTCCTGACCCTCCCAGGTGAGACTTACTACGCCTCTGTGCTGGAGGAACTGGCGAAGGAGGGCCGTGACTTTGAGGGTGACTCATGGAGCATGGCTGTCGACTCCTCCTACCTGCAGACGCACCGCAAAGACATCATCAAGCGTCAGGACGTCATCTATGGTGAGCCCTGACTACCACCTCCTTCTCCTGTCTTCCATGTGTCTATCTATCCTAATCCTTACCCTCTGTTTTTATATATGACTCTGGTGACTCTGGGTGTGGTGGGAGAGAATTATGGGATGTTGAGCCATATTTGATCATAATTCAGGTCCAAGTGGAATGTCCTCCTCCCTCTCTCCATTTACCTAAACCCTCCTATCCAAATTTTGCTCTCTTTTTTTCTCTCTCTCTCTCTCTCTCTCTCTCTCTCTCTCTCTCTCTCTCTCTCTCCCTTACCTGTCTTCCTCCTCCCAGAGCTGATCCAGACAGAGCTGCACCACGTGCGGACGCTGCGGATCATGGAGCTGTTCCGGCGGGGCATGCTGGAGGAGCTGATGCTGGAGCCGGGCGTGGTGCATGCCATCTTCCCCTGCCTGGACCGGCTGCTGGAGATGCACCAACGCTTCGTCTCACAGCTGCTCCTGAGGAAGAACCACAGCCTGGCCCCCGGCAGCAGCACCAACTTCACCATCCACCAGCTGGGAGACGTATTGTTGGAACAGGTAGAGAGGGGAAATAACATTAACACACTCACACAGGCACACATACACACAGACACACGCATACACACACACACATCATCATTTTTAATAAGGTTGTTAGGCACACAGACAACAATCTGTAAAAGCTACACAATACTTGCAAAGACATTATAATATTCACAGTCACGAACACATAGCACCCAGGTCAAGACTGGTCACATTATGGACATGTGTGGTTATGTACACACACACACCTGCATTCTCTCACACTCTGACACAAACTCCTGTTCCTCTGCGTTTCCTTGCAGTTCTCAGGCCAGTATGCTGATGAAATGAGGAAGTCCTATGCTGAGTTCTGCAGTCGCCACCCAAAGGCTGTCAAACTCTACAAGGAGCTCCTAGCCAGAGACAAGAGATTCCAGCAGTTCATACGGGTGAGAGACAGAGGAGGTAGAAATGAAGGAGTAAAACATCAGTAACAGAGAGACACACAATGGTGTGAAACTCTTGAAGACCCAACTCTTCAGAGAGCACCTCCTTTCCTAACTTGCACTTCCCCTCCCTTCCTCTTCCTTCCTCTACTTCTCCTTATCTTTCCTCTAATGCTATCTCCTCTAACTAGTGCTTAACTCGCTCTTACAGTAGTTACATTCCTGCACCTTTTATTCCTTCCTTTACTATGTAAAGTAGTATTTATTGTTTCACTAGGTCTCTATTGCTCGTAGCTTAATTGTTTTGTTCTTTGTACGTCTCTTTGGATAAAAGCGTCTGCTAAATGACTTAATGTAAATGCAATCTCACCTCATCACTGTTTCTGGTGTCTGATGTGTAACTATAATATTGGGAATTGGGAAAGTTGAGGATTTCTGTTTGTGTGTTCATGAAATTCACACCATTCTAAGCCCTTTTTTCCGTTATGCGTACATGACGAACAAGCAAATGAAGTGAATGATTGAATAAAGTAGAGAAACTCTGTGTAATGTGTGTATGGATACGTATGAAACCTATGACATCACTCATGGCTGGTTCTACTGCGATTCATTTCCTCTACAGCGGATAAGCAGGGGACCCCTGTTGCGTCGCCATGGCGTCCAAGAATGCATCCTTCTGGTCACACAGCGCATCACTAAGTACCCAGTCCTCATTCAGCGTATCCTGGACAACACAAAAGGTAAACAAGGTTTTTGCTGAGCTCTTAGACTCTCAAGAAGTGTGACAGATTGTGCATTCAAATCGCTTAAGTATTTCCCGGCTTGACTTCATGTAAATACGTTGCGAGATCAAATGCTTTATTTACCTCCTACAGACTTTGGGCAGTCATTTTTGTTCTTGTGTTAATACTACCAAAGCATCCTGTCTCTCCTATCCTTTCTTTCCTGTACCACTCATCACCTCCACGCCTTTCTATTTCTGTTAAGTGAAGTGAATGTTACCGAATTACCAAAGCACAGTAACCTAAAAACACAGACATACCAAGTCATGTCACATCACAGGCATAATAAAAAAGCAGTGGTACAGTAAGTAACCCCTGTGCTGTCCCACTGTGTCTGTACAGGCAGTGAGGAGGAGTCGGAGTCACTGGCACAGGCCCTGACGCTGCTGCGGGAGCTGCTCAGCTCGGTGGACCAGCAGGTGCAGGAGCTGGAGCAAACGCAGCGGTTGCAGGAGATCCGCGCCCGGCTGGACCCCCGTGCCGAAACCGAGGTGCGGGGCGGCGGTGTGTTCCGCGGCAGTGAGCTGCTCCGGCGCAGACTGGTGCACGAGGGCACGCTGCTGTGGAAGACGGCCAACTCACGCCTCAAAGGTAACACTTGGGGGATGAGCTCAGGGGACGAAGAGACAGAGACATGAACACAAGCATGAGCAATAAGCAGAGGGCACAGGGATCATTAGGGATATGCTGAAACACAGAGAAATGCATAGGGCATTGAGTAAACCAGTGAGACAGAGTTAACAACAAAAATAGGCACTGGTGCAGACAGAGACACTGTTACAGACAGTGCGTGCACATGATGGCAGTACTCCGATCCGATCCGATTCTCTCCATGGGGTCTCTATGGGGGGTTAACTGCTTTATCTCAAAGCACATGGCAGTGACAAATCCAGATCTTGGCCGCGTCATTTCAAATCAAATGCGGAATGTTTACATCTGCTACCGTTGATTATACAGTAAATACGTTGTGAAATGAAACAAAAACACACCACAGTTAAAGTTGTATTAGTATTGATTGATTCACATCGATATGAATGGATTACATGACAAACAACTGGTGGAAAAGTAATATGAAAATATTTGTTCACTGAATTAGCACTGAATCCAAAACAGTTGCGTTCCAGTTTCAAAGTTTCAGTTTCGGTTTCAGTATTTCAACGTGAATGGGAGGGAGCACAAGAACTGAGTGTCTAGCAGCGATTATCATATCATAGACACATATGATGCATGTATATGTCTGTGGGCAGGATCTCAAGCACGTGCTAAAGTTGTTGTTGTCCAATTGGAATCTAGATTCGAGAGACACATGCGTGTCTAGTTCGTTTCCCAGCGGAATCGAATCGTGTATCCAGGGGTTTACATCGGAGTCCAGGCGGACTCAAGTCGGACACAAGAAATCTAGATTTGGGGAGACACATGTGTCCAATTTCCGATTTAAATCGGACTGAAATCGGAAATTGGACACATGTGTCCACACTGAGAGACATAGAGATAGCTTTCAATAACACTTCCCCACAACTGAAGCCTGGACTGAACAGAGGTTAATACAGGCACAGAGATTGAACACACATACATGGAGATAGACATTAACATATACCACACCACAACAAAAACAGTCACCTAGGCAGACAAATAAACATATGCATAGACAAGACAAACACACTGTAGTTGTAGACACAGGTATAAGATGTCACTAAGAGGCACTTGCACATATCCACACTCTCAGGATTTCAGCCAGTCACTTGTGTTATCTGATGTTGAAGTGGTTAAAGGTGTCAACGGACGATAAATTGCGTAGGCAAATGCAAGCAGGAAGGGGAAGTTTGTGTAGTTGAGAGCGTGTACACATATTATGGCATGTGTGTCTGCAAGTGTGCCTTGTGTGTGTGTGTGTGTGTGTGTGTGTGTGTTTCTTGAGCCTTTGGCAAACATCGTTTTTGGAAAGGAAAAGCGTGAGTGTGTCCACTGTGTGTCTTGCCATTTATAACAGTGTATTTATAAACCTCTTGTTGTGTTGGTAGATGTTCAGGTCCTGTTGATGACGGACATCCTGGTGTTCATGCAAGAAAAAGACCAGAAGTACTTCTTCCCCTGTCTGGTGAGTCACAACCCCTCTCTTTCCTGCCATGTATCAGGTTACTGTGACAACAACATCAGTAGCACTGATGATAAAACCCCCTGTCTGTTTTCAGGATAAGCCCGCAGTGCTGTCGCTGCAGAATCTGATCGTTAGGGACATAGCCAATCAGGAGCGAGGCATGTTCCTCATCAGTGGCTCCACCCCCCCAGAGATGTACGAACTACACGCCGCATCCAAAGACGTCAGGAAGAGCTGGATGCGCATCATCCAGCAGACAGTCAGCTGGTGAGTAAGTGTGGTTGTTTAAACTGTGTTGTGTAGACAAGCACAGAACCACACTGGACTCAAACTCAAACAGCCGCGCTAGCAAGGAGGCTGAAACCCGTGGGTGCTAGCATCTTTTGCTAGCACGTATCATAAGGTGTCATAGAGTCGGGGAGGGTTTACACACCGCACAACACTGGCCACCGTCATGCTCACTTACACAGACACACACACACAAACATCTGTGCACACCCACAGACATAAACGTTGCCTTAAAAGGAAACTGCATCTGGAAGTGCCTCACATATTTGACAGGCATCAGACCTACCGCTGTATCTACACCAGCACACACATACACTGCATGGAAAAGCATACACCACCAGACACCAAGATGCTCAATATTAAACCCACACTACCCACATAAGCCCAGAAGCCCCCTCGGGCCCAGTGCTCAAAATCTCACATGCTCTCTCTCTCTCTCTCAGCTGCCCGTCCAGAGAGGACTTCCCCCTCATTGAGACGGAGGACAAGGCTTTACTCCGCCGGCTTAGAGGTCAGTGCCCTGGGAAACCCTTGCAGTGTGTGGTGCTTTTGTCCCTTTTACTCAATTTTCTCTTCAACTCTTAATTCCTTTCTGAGTTCCATGTTTTTCTCTCTCTCTCTCCCTTTGAGTCTGTAATTATCTGGGTCACACACTCAAAGATGAAACTTGCATTGCTCTTGTGATTAGAGGCAGCACACCCTGTGTTTCCCTTGATAAAATAAACAAAGACACTCATTCACTTAAATTTGGAATACCCAGAAATGAACAAAAGTGAATGAGAGCGTGCTGGGTGGTTAATATTACATTCAGATGTATGGACTATATCCACCCTCAAATGAAGGCATTTACTGTATCTCTCTCTCTTGCTCTTTGTCTCTCTGAAAATGTAGTAAACAGTTAAAATAGATCAACTTTTAAACAGAATTGTATTCCTCTTTATACACGTACTGAATTTCCATCTCTCTCTTTTCCCTGTCCCTCTGTAACAGCTGACATCCAGCAGAAAGACCGTGAGGTTCTGGAGCTCCTGCAGGAGCGGGTGACCCTCTTCGGTGACCTGGCCGAGGTCACCAGCACGCAGGAGGTCACGGTCCCCAACAACAACAGAAACCTCTTCAGGGCGGACACGCCCCACGCGCCACCGGCAGAGAAGATCCTCACGGACGCCATTGCCGAAGGTAAGAGACAGGAGAAGAGAGTGATGGAAAGGGATAAGAGTTAAAGAGATGGAGTGAGAGAGATAGAGAAGGGGGCAAATAGAGAAGGGTTGAGGTGAATAGATCTCCTTCCTATCGTACGCTGGTGTGATAATATCCCTAGCAACTCACCTTGTTACCCTGGTAACATAAATATGAAGGGCTCAGTTACAGTATCCTAGTGACCGATTAAAGTAAATATTTGACATTTTTTCAATAGAGATCTGTCGTTCTTAGCAAACTGTGGTAGGTTTTTTTCCTGTTTGTTTAAGGTTCACATCAAACATTAAATAGGTGAAAAGAACATACTGATCCACGATATCCTCAAACATTATTGTCCTTTAAATCTAAAATACACCATTCAGAATATTTTACTATTGGCAGATTAAATGTGACTTGTGAAGTGGGAAAAATATACATGTTTGATCTTTTATTGAATGCAGGTGTAGTAAAACATGTCTTGTGTATTTTGTGGAATTTTTCTGACACTCTCTCCTTCCCTCCCTCTTGTTGTTTCCCTATCAGTGGATAGATTGAGCGAGTTGCTGCTAGGCTCTACCATTGAGCTCCCTCACTCAAGCAGTTCCAATGGTGAACCAAACCACACAGGGGCGCCAGTGAGCAGTAAGTCCCCGGCCTTGCCTCTGTAGGAACAGAACCAAGAAGAATGGATATTCAAATAGACAAATGGATTTTGTTTTTTATTAACATGCCTCTCCCCTAATGTGTTATTCAGATGGAGAGACAATTTCAGTCAATGGCACACATGATGTGAACAGCACAAAGGTATGACCTTAACCATACAGTTTGCTCTGCATTTGGAGATTCATTTTGTACATGGGTAAACATGTGGGGTTTTAATGTCTTTGTGTGTTTATTGCAGCAGGACAGAAATGGTAACCAGCTGCACAACAGGACACCCAATGAGGTAAGTCCTACTGATGTCCAGCATGCAGAGGCAAATGTAAATCACTGGATTACAATTTGGATCACCTGGAGAAACTACACACTTATGTTGCTCTTATAAATGAAATACCGGAAATAGAATTGCTGCATAGTGAACCTTTTGGTGGAAGGGCTAGTTAGAGCTTACTAAACGTTTGTGAAATAAGTAAAAACAACTGATTTCAATCTCAGTTCAGAGAACTTTTCAATATCAAAAAACATAGGGATCAATGCGGTCTCACTCTGCTGTGTTTCACTCTAACTTGGCTTTTTTGGGCTTTCAGGAGGTATGCCAAAGACTGGTAAACCTAAGCACGCAGCTACACACACTACAGGTGAGAGATTAAGACATCACCGAGACCCAAACTTGTGTACATCTTCCTGCGAATAACAACAATAACAAAAATGCTTTATGTATTAGTAATCCATCATAATTTTGTTTACGTTCACAGCAGCAATAGCAATATGTAGGGGATTTGTTTATATGGAAGACCATTCATTAGGGCTACATTCACAACAGTTTATCTTCCTTGTCCTTCTCACTCTCCTCCCTGTCACCCTCCTCCCTCACAGGCTGCAGTCATCCGACAGGACTCCATCTTGGAGCTCTGCTTACGTGAAGGCTCCATGCCCACCTCCACCCCAACCACCCCGGTGCCCCTGCCAGGCTGCCCGCCGTCACGGCTCAGCCGTTCCATGTCTCGCGATACTGGGATGGACGCCAGCAGCCCTGGGTCGGGGTCAAGCAGCGCGTCTGGTGGCGACTTTGCCCTGCTCCAGCGGCAGAACAGCATGCTGCAGGAGGAGGTGGGGCGGCTGCGCTCAGCTGAAGCCAAGCTGAAGGACAGCGAGAAGGTCCGCGCTGAGCTGGAGCAGAAGCTCCGGGACAAGCAGGATGGGGCAGCCACCGCTGAGGTCACAGGACAGCAGAAGACAGAAGACACAACTCCACAGACGGTGAGGCATGGGAACTTCAGGAGTGTTTGAGTGTGTGTGTGTGTGTGTGTGTGTGTGTGTGTGTGTGTGTGTGTGTGTGTGTGTTTGTGTGTGTGAGAGAGTATGAGTGTGTGTGGAGGGATAGGGTAGAGTCTATTTGTGCTGCAATATTTTTTTTTTTTTTCACTTTTCACTTACACTTAATTTCACTTACAGAACACTCGGTTTGCAGTTTAGTGTGTGTGTGTGTGTGTGTGTGTGTGTGTGTGTGTGTGTGTGTGTGTGTGTGTGTGTGTGTGTGTGTGTGTGTGTGTGTGTGTGTGTGTGTTAGTCTGTCTTTGTGTGTTTATTTGTCAGTATGTGTGTGTCTGTGTATGTGTGTCAAGGATGGTAACCAGAACCATTTTGGTCAATTTCCAATTGCATGTAATTAAGTCCATGTAGATTGCTTGATCAAAGATAATTAACCAATAATCAACACCTTTAGGCATATCTGTGCACGAGGGCTGAGATATCTGCATCAATTGACATTAGTAACCTTTGACCTTTTGACCTTGTGCCTCAAGGCTCCAACCCAACGACAAAGCAGCAATGGAGATGCTGGCCCTCTCGCTCCGCTTGCCTCCCAGGAACCCATCGACCAGCTAGACGGCCTTCAGGAGGGCAGTGAGGATGACGAGAACTCCGAGGATGAGGACGAGGAGATACAGATCACGTCCCGGTCTGACAGTCCCAGAGGTTAGCAAAAACTTGGATGTCTCATCACTGCACTAGATGCTACACTGTAACGCTTCCACAGTCTTACACCTGCTACAGCTACTGCATTCTGTCCAAGAAGTGATATTTCCACCTTCCAACTACAATACAATTCCCAGAAAACCCATTTCCACATTCCTTGGTAGCCATTGTGAATGTTTTAATGTCTCATCCACCCACAACCAGGCTCCACACCTGAATTTCGAACAGCTTTCATTCTCTTTTTGTGACCCTTCAACCCTCACTTATCACTGATTATAGCTAAGGTGTGTAAGAGCAGTAAATACTAATGATCACGGCGACTATGCCCTCTGTATGTTAAGTGGGTGGGCAACATTACTCTGCCAATGTTTAACCGTTTCTGTTTCTCTTCTCCAAAGCAAACAAAGAAAGCATCACAAGGCACTGAAGCTAGCTGTACATACTGTAGACAGTAACCACACCTAGAGAAGCTCAAGTATCGCAGAGATACAGATATGTTTGAATGGCAAGGGTGGGATGTGCTGGGCTAGATAAAATGTTAGTATGTGTTTTAATTACAACAATATGTCCTGTGCGACTCCACAGATCTTCAAGACATTCCGGAGGAGAGTGAATGCGGACCAGAGGCCCGGGAATCAGAGGGAAATCCTGGGGAGTCTGAGAGTTAACGTTAGCCCCAGATCCTCAAAGCCATGGAGGTGACGCAAGGGCTGGACCTAGTCTCAACCGCCATACAAAATATCTAAAGGACTCTATCAATGTACCTATGGCTTTATCCATTCTGGAACCATGTATGTTATGTATCTCACTATGCTATCGTATAATATAGCCGACTTGTTGTGTTTTGGTTCGTTATAAATTAACATGTTATTTCTTGCTGTCTAAAAGCAGACTTCCGTTGTATTCCATGAATTTATCTTCACCATCTATTCACTGCTGTTTTACTTAAGGAAAGAGGGATGTATTTTGGGGGAAAGTCGTAAAGAAGACATATCCCATCCAGCTAGACATCTGATGGAAAAAATCATCAGAACTTAAAGGTCCTCTTCATGTAATCATTAGATAACATTACCCGGCAGTGTTTTGATGTGAAGAGGCAACACCCTTTCCTGGGTAGGATTTGGCCTGTGGTGGACATAATAATCATCATGGATGCAGGAATGAAGCTTTATGCTGCAGTGGACTGTATATAAATGCCAGATCTCATGTGGGGCCACTCCTGGCGCCAGCTCCTCTTAACCACAAACACTTGAAAACAATTCCTTTGCTTTTCAATGACCAAAATATTTCAGTTATTTGTATCTGAAGAGGAGGTCATAGGAGGGGCAATGACTTTGGTTTTCAATGAAGGAGAGACCTATTCAGAGTGTGGGTTCTTAAGATAAACCAAAGTCGATTGCCATGTCTTCAACGAGGGAAAAAAAGCAATGGAGTCATTTCACAAGGAAAACTTGACATAACCAACTTGACTGATTCCAGTGTGTACAGTAGATCTGAAGCGCTGATGTCAAACCTCAACATTAACTAGTGTTGTGGCAGTGTAGCAGGTTTGTGCTCCGCTGTATTTTTAAACCGTTCATTTTTGATGTGAGAACCTGGTCTCTTTTCCTGTTGAAGAAACCAGTCTGTTATCCTCAGTCTTAAAACCAGACCAAATGTGTCAAGAGGATACGTGTAAACAGAATGTCCCTAATTAAATGTTCTGTCAAATGTTTGACATTGTTATACTGGAAATGACTAGTGTAGAGATGACACAACAGTAGTGTATTTGTAAGATGCTTACTTTATGGCATACAAAAAAAAAGAGAAACCACAGTAGTGTTTCCTACTCTATATTATATTATATATAAGTCTTTGTCTGTATAAAAATTTGAATTGTCATGGGGAAAAAGATTTTGTGGAATTTTTAAACTGTGATGTAATTTTATTGTTTTTATTTTTGTTTTTATCATGACTTACAAACTTTGCTCTTATGTCTTGTTCATAAATATTGCTTAAATTATTTGTCTTGTCTGGCATTTCCCTTGCATGCACCACAGCACCAAGTCAGACTTAAAAGTCCTTTTTATGTTGGAAATATGAAAACTTTTATTCAAAAGGGGTATTTGTCAAAAGAACCAGGCTACCTAAACTCACTTTTCAATTAAAATAATAATAATAAAGAGAAAACAGAATTCACCTGTGTCTATATGACTATGCATGGAATTTCTTTTGTCTGTCTTTGGTCTTTGATCTCCTGGATAAAGGTATTGAGCAAGCACTGTAGTCGACGAGGGAGGGGTGTTTGAGTGTGTGTTCAGCCCATCCTGTAGTTGAGATAAGTCCACAGGGATAAGCCAGTTGGAATTTTTGACGACGGGAATCCATATCACGCCCTTATGTTAGGAGTTAAACTGGAGTTCCGTAACTGTTCATCAGTGACAGACGTCTAGTCCTATACCTGGTTGGTTTCCCAAAGAGGAGCTGAAAAACGAGGTGAGTTTGGTAGGGCTAAATTGTGTAAAATAAATAAGTAATGAAAACGAGTTTGAATTTTCGGTTTGGACATCAAAGGACACATTTGAGGTATACACCGTTAAAATATATGGACAATTTACCGTTGACGACGACGTTATGTCTTAATGAATTGTCCACGTACTGTCTATGGGTTAATGTAATGAAACATTGGTTGTTGCTATTGGAACATTCCAGACTATTTAAAAGAAACCAAGGCTTTAAATCACATGATTAATTGTTTAAAATTATGTATCTCGAGAGGAATATAGAGGATTATGTATCTAAGAATAGTGAGCAGGCAACAACGGATCTATCCGAACCTCAGATATTCGAGGAACGGACTAAACTTGACAAGTCTTGTCAAAATACGGAACACGACATAGTAGCTTGTTTTCAAAACAAAATTAGTTTCCATTACTTATTGGCAAGTTACACTGTTGCTAGTCGTTTTACACAGTAGGTGGCAGTAAAGTGAAAGAAAAGTCTATTTTCACATTCCAGTCAGAGCCTTGATATGTTTATTTATGAAAAAATGTCAGAAGTATTTTTCGCACATAATTCCACAGTCCTAGGTGAGATTGATTGTGGAACTCCAGCACTACAGGTTTCTTAATAAGTTACCTTCCTTCCCTGCTTTATAACCGAGAAGAACACAAAGGAAGCTGAAAAGAATGGACATTGAAAAAATCCAAGGGAATGTAAGTTTACTATCATTCACTTCATTCATTAGAACTCATCCATTCTCTATACATCACTGTCTCCTGCTGCCTAGCCTGCTATGTCTATTCAAACAGAACCTTCATGTTTCCTCTGTGGTTGCAGGAAATGTGGTGGGGGACCCTGGGTACTGTCCGTCCTTTCCCTGACTTTAGTCCTGATGTGGATGCCCATGACATTCAAACAGCCTTGGTTAAAAAAGGTGCTTTTTCAAAATACTGTATCCTCCTATTGCGTGATAAATGATTCCTGTGTGAATAGTGAACTGGCCATTTAAACAGTTGGGATGTTTCTTTTTATATAAAAAACAAACAGATGTGGCCACATTGGTGAGAATCCTGACCAATCGAAATAATGCCCAGAGGCAAAAAGTTGCAGAAGCCTTCCGGCAAGTTTCCCAGAAGGTACCCAAAGTGTACCAAGTGTACAAAAGTTTACTCTACTCTCTATGCTGCAGTGTAAATATTACATCTACTGTATTCTCATCACATTTTGACCCTCTTGCTAGGACCTGAGCACAGTTCTGAAAAAAGCACTTTCAGGACCCCTAGAGGACCTGATGTTGGCTCTGATTATGACCCCAGCTCAGTTTGATGCCCACCGCCTTCGTCAGACAATGGAGGTATGGGGACACCAGGGATGTGAGCAAAAAACAGAGAAGTGAACTGAACTCATGTTCAAGTGGGATCTCCACCAAGTCTGTCAACCATGTTGTTTATGCTCCTGCAGTGTTTCAGTGATATCCAAATGGAAATGAATTATTCTGTCAGACACTGAACAAGCACATGCCAGTCTGGAACTCAAGTACTCTTCCACACTTCAGCAAAACGACCTTCCCTGGAGGCAAAATATTCACAGATCTATCAATATGCAGAAGTTTAGCTTAGAGCTGACGTAAAGGACTGGAAATGATATTGTTCTTCATGGTACCATGTGACTTTCATCAGTCATTACGATCTTTTGCAGTATCTAGACTAACACTGATCAATAGAACATCTTTTGTCTTGCTTGAGAACAGCATATCATTACAGCTATAAAGCATTCTTTTTAATCAAGTATCCTTCCATAGAAGCTAATAACCCCTAATGTTATGTATTATCAAATGCACCATATGCAGGAAATACGCATAATCATAGAGACTGATTTGTGTATACTTTGTCTGATGGATGGATACCTGTGGTGTTGCAGTGGTTCCTGGTCGGGATGAAAAGCAATAATTATTTTCACTTGAGGTTAATACTTTTCTCAAGGGTGCAACACACAAGCAGAGATTCTGTAACTTAAATAATTACATGTTTTACAGGGCAGCACAAGAAGGTGGAGTTGTACAATGCAATATTGTTTTGGGTGGATGTAGCTCACATTGTATGCTGCTCATTTTGTTTCTCTGATGGCGTGCAGGGTATGGGCACTGACGAGGAGGGCCTACTGGAGGTCCTGTGCAGCAGAACAGGACAGCAGCTGAAGGACATCATGGTGGCTTACAAGCAAGGTGAGAGAGAAGAGACAGGGAGCCTGGGGTTGCCCACCAATAAGGAAACTCATGCACAAATGTAAAGATAAAATGTAAAACTGTAAAGATACATTGGTGAATAAGTGAAGAATATTGTAGAGGTAGATAGAAATGGGGTACCAAGGTAAGTTTACATAAAATAATAAACAACTATCACTATTATGGAGATTATTCCTCAACAGTTTTGAGAGAATTGGGAACAATCTAGCTTTAAACATGATTTGTCGACTGTCTGTGACTGTCTTTGTAATCTGTTTTAAAAGCTTTTGGACGTTATCTGGAGAATGACTTGGAGAGTGAGACCAGCAAAGATTTTAGCAAGCTTGTCATGGCCCTTGTGATGGTATTGTATTGCTTTATGTTTTCTGATATTTTTAGGTCAATAAACTTTGTTTTCCCAGGTGTGCACTGGATTGTACCTGACAGATGTTTTCTGTTTTCTGTCATGTAGAAAGAGGAAAGAAACACAAAAGGATTGATAGACATTCACTTGATTAGTGAGGATGTAAAGGTATGCCTGACCTCCCTCCAACTTATCGTAGTACTCTTCTGACAAAAAGGCAGAAAGGTAGTAATCTTTTTACTTTCCTCCAATCTCTGTGTGTGTGCGATGTGTGTGTGAAGACCCTTGCTGCAGCAATAAGTGGTAAAAAAACAGACTCAGCTCCATGGATCCAGATATTAACAACACGAAGCCCAGACCATCTCAACAGAGGTAGGCTGCCTGATCAGCCTTAGGTTTTTACCCCTTTTGTGATCATGTTCACAGTACCTACAACTACACATATACCGAACATTCCTGCACTTCTCACTGTCATTGTCCTTTTTATGCCATTTCACTCAGTGTTCCTAAGACTGGAATTGCTAAAAGGAGAGACAATGGAGAAAATGGTCCAGAATCACTTCTCAGGAGATTTAAAACTTGGTCTGCGAACACTAGGTATGTGAATCAAACTCTGTGTCTCTGTGTGTGTATCTGAGTGTGATTTTTTAATTGAATCTCATCCCTCCTCCTGTGTGTTTCACCAGTGGGGTGCATCCAGAACACTCCGCTGTATCTAGCTCAACGGCTGCAGGTTTCCATGAAGGTCAGCTAGAGTTTATAAAGGAACATTTCATAGTTAATGTAATTGGTCCAATGTGAAACATTTTTAGATACATTGTGTGGGTTTCTGCTTTGTTTTTTTGCAGAAAAGCAGCATAGTGCGTGGAATAATGGTGGGCCGCAGTGAGGAGGACTTACTTTGTGTGAGGAGAGAGTTCAGAAAACTCACCAACACATCTCTGTTCTCCACAATTCAGGTCTCTCCCTCTCTCTCTCACCCACTTTCAATACTGTGTGTCATTTTTTAAGTTGGAGTGGTGCACCAAACCTGAAACTGAATGTCTGAGGTTAAGAGTGTACAATCCTGTCTGGCCTCACCCTTTTAAACCCACACCAGAAAAAGGGGAAATACCATTATTGACCATTATTGTTTCAATTTATTTTTTACACTGACCATTAATGACCTGATCTCTTCTTTACTTTGCAGAAAGAGTTTAAAGGGGACCTGCAACAAGCTCTGTTGGCCCTGTGTCGGTCAGAAGACCTGTAGAGGAAGAAAGACGAATATGCAGTCTATAAGAAGCCTGTTAACAGCACATTTATTTAGTACAGTGGTATGCAAAGGTTTGGGCGACTCTGTGGGAATGACATTCACTTTTAAAATGAAAAGAAGTCAAAAGAACCCATGCAGTGAAGAAACATTCCTTCAAATTATAATGCTGTGTTACTTTTTAACTTAAAAAATACAATACAAAACTAACAGTAAGTGTGGCATGTGCAAAACTGTGGGCACCATACTAAGTCAGGACAGGAAGTAGTAACACTCCTTTGGCAGATATCACAGCTTGTTTTAGTAGGCAGCTAAAATTATTTTTGTATCCACTCAGATGACTCACGGCAGAGCACTTCAGCATTTAGGGTGTCTTGCATGCACATCATTTACTTCCATATTTTCAATTATGCTTTTAAGTTTTGGGACTGCAGGACATTCCAAAAGCTTCTGTTTGCTTTTCTTTGACTGTTTGTTATGTGCTTTGGGGTATAACTTGAAACTTTGTCCGGTTGTAGAGACAAACATCTTGTAGGCTTCAGCTTCTTGTCTTAATGTGTGACATTTGTATTCTGTATTTGCTGATATTTAGAGGACCCGAAATTCCCTTCATTCATATGATGTTTCCTGTGCAACTGGCTGCTAGAAAATCCCAAAACAGAACAGATCCACCCACATGTTTAATAGTTGTCAACTGGATCTTTTCATCAAATGCCGCTCCGTTTGTCGCCTGGTCAGCAGACATGCAGTTTTATCTGTGAATGCACCAATAGGCCGTAAGGTGAACACGGTTTTCGTTTCAGCCCGTTCCACTCACTGGCATCTACACAATCTTTAGCTTATAAAAAAGAACGAGTCGTGGTTAGTTACCAAAAAAAAGTTCGTCGCTGATTTTCCAGTCGATTGTCTATATGGCTTTGTTTTATGCAGAACTAGAGACTTCAGAGCGTAATAAGATTTTTGTCGGGAGCCGTGCCACGGTTCGACACGTGATCATGCTACACCAATGAGAAGGCTGCTTTTTGACAACAGAATGGAAAAATGGCGGCTCCCGTGCGGTTAGAAACATCGTTAAAGATAGAGGAAAACATCCGAACATCCTCAAAAGTGGGCTAAATTAATTCTAATTAGTGCTGTATAGATAGCCGCGTCCAAGAATAACAATGAGGCAAATATACGATAATGTTATTTTTATGTTAAGTCATTGACATCAAGTTTAACATACATGGGAATACCCATTACTGTGGATCTTACATGGACTGTGAACACCCACCGAAGAAATCAAGGCAAAGACTGTACTTCCTACATCAGCTGAGGAAGTTCAGCACCATCAGCTGTGTGTCCTGACAGCATCACTTGGTATGGGAACTGTACAGCCTGTGACTGCAGCACCGAATCATCAGAGCATCTCTCCATATTCTGCAGGAGACCTACAAGAAAAGACCTACCTACCAGCGCCCAAGGTATTGTAAAGGATTCCTAACATCCTGACCATGGACTTTTCAAAACACTGAGGTCAGGCAAACGTCTCTGCTGCTACAAGACCAGAACAGAGAGACTGAGGAGGAGCTTCTTTCCTCAAGCATTCCTTATCCTGAACACACACAATGACTATAAAACATCAATTACACCTTTTTTCACACACTGCTCTTTAAACTCCCTCTTGCTATTTATGAAAAATATTTCTTGATCTTTCTTTCTTCACACTCGCACAGAAAAAACAGTAGTATTTTTATGTATGTGACAAATAAACCTCCATGTATCAATAAAAGGCAGTAATTGTAAATACCAATGACCATCTGTTTGTTCATTCATTCATTCATTCTTCCACAAATGAAAACAACACTAATGAACCATAAAAACACTCTTTATGAAACATGAAATATGATATATAAAACTGTACAAAACTGAATAAGAAATAACAGATTAGGGACACTCAGTCCTCACTGTTAGTGTCAGTGTCAGGACAGTTATCTTCCAGTTCCTACAGCAACGACATAGGTCAACTATGCAACACAATCCTGCAGAAAAACATCTGTCTGTCTCACAGGCACCTTTGCAGCCACAGTGTATCACATGCAAAACACTGTCAGGGGCCGGATTTCTAGTCATCCAGGTGACATGCAAGTTCCCATTCTCTATTTGCCAACCATATCCAGCAGGTGATGGAGCACTTATATTATGTTTGAGACAGGACCTCATTATTGCAGCCTGGTAGTTTGCCCTTTTGCAGTGCTGATGGAGGGCATCAGTGGTAGGGGGAATGGATAATTCTGGCAAGGCTGATGATGTCATACAGAAAGCCTTGAACCTAGCTTTATTTACATTATCAGCTGCCGACTGATCATATAAGTGGCATACATACTGGCAAAGAAATGCAAATGTTGACTGCTCCAAGTTTAAGTTAGTACCTAAACTTTTAAAAGCCTTTAGGTACTCATCTTTCTCACATGCAACAGAAAATGTCTTTTTTTTCTCCTTTGCCATTAAAGGCACTTGTGGAGTCACACCCAGAAAATGTTTGAATTCCGATCAAGGCTGAAAACACACTGGTTCCAAGAGCTGATGACACCTTGGTAATGTCAATGATACATGTCCTGTTGCCAGTCCCTGTAAAAAAACATATAAAGTGCATGGCAAATCTGTCTGCACACTTACAGCAATGACTGCCACATCTGTATATGCCAGACAGTGTAGCGGGTTGAAACGGAAACAGGGTTCACCTTACAGCCTACATGAGGATGTGCATGTGTGTGAGTGTGAGTGTGCACACACTGGGCACCTTCACGAGGCTTCTCTCCAGTCTTCTCTTCCACACACACACACACACAAACAGAGTTGAAGACCTTGTAAATGTTTTCCCACATAGTATGTTTTTGCATATGAAAATGCCAGTGAAAATGCCTTTAAATATTGTAAACATATAAAAGGTCAGGCACATTTATGTGGACCTTCCCTGCCATGTACTATCAGGTGATGTTTTAAAGACCCAGCTTGTTTAGAAGTTTTTCCACATTGGCATGAGTATCAACATATGCATTTGAGAAGGGCAAACTTCAAACTTCAGAATTCAAGCATTTACATGGCTTTTCTTCACTGTGCAACCGCTGATGGCATTTCAGACTTGATGTCCTAGTGTAGTGTTTCTCAACCACTGGGCCGTTGCACTTATCCTTATTACTACTGTATTTTGTGCTGTGTCTTACTGATATAATGTATTTAACCCTTATTTAATGTTAATCACAATTACAAACGAGGGTCTGACAGGGCTTACAATTAGGTGTGAGTGCTCCAGATCAATGAGGAAAAGTCAACCCCCTCCCTGGATTTCTAAAGTTGGGATGATTATTGTATTTCTGTGATGACTTCTTACAATGTTGCATGGAATTGTTTGTGTATCATCTAAGCCTATGATTTCTCATAGTTAAGATCACCTTAGCTGACGTAGGAAGTACAGTCTTTGCCTTGATTTCTTCGGTGTGCTGGGTGTTCACAGTCCATGTAAGATCGTCAGTAATGTGTATGCCCATGTATATCAAACTTGATCTAAATGACTTAACATAAAAATAACATTATCGTATATTTGCCTCATTGTTCTTCTTGGACTCGGCTATGTATACAGCACTAATTAGAATTAATTTAGCCCAATTTTGAGGATGTTCAAGTGTTTTCCTCTATCTTTAACGATGTTTCTAACCGCACGGGAGCCGCCATTTTTCCATTCTGTTGTCAAAAAGCAGCCTTCTCATTGGTGTAGCATGATCACGTGTCGAACCGTGGCACGGCTCCCGACAAAAATCTTATTACGCTCTGAAGTCTCTAGTTCTGCATAAAACAAAGCCATATAGACAATCGACTGGAAAATCAGCGACGAACTTTTTTTTGGTAACTAACCACGACTCTTTCTTTTTTATAAGCTAAAGATTGTGTAGATGCCAGTGAGTGGAACGGGATTCATTTTCTAAAGCACTTTTCGTGCTTCACCTTGCGGCCTACAAGTTGGAATACATTATCAGAAGAAGATCATACATGTATGTTGTACTAATTAAAGATCTACAAAAAAAATCAAGACTGAATAATATGAAAAAATTACACAAATCAAGAAGCACAACTGAGCAGCTAAGCCATTTCGTGTTTGATTCGTGAAACCAATGAGAAATATTGTTGAGTCAGGTGGACCAATGGCAGTAGGGCTCTTATCGGAGGGGCTTTTCTTGACAAGCCATTTCAAATTATGCATATTGACAAGGAAAACTGAAGTTTTAGATACCTTGAAATACAATTTATACTTGTAAGAATGTGATTAAGGATGTCTGCCATTCTGACTAATAATGATATATAATTTGGGCTAATAATAGGAGATACTATTATGGATATTCAAAACATAATTGTGGACAGTCAATGGTTGTCATAACTTTTGGTGTTTTGAAGTCCTACTTACCTGTCCACCAATATCCAAAATACATCTGTGGATATCTGCAATACCATTTTAATTGTGAATATCTGAAATTGCATTTTTTACTTAATTGCATATTATCAAAAAATGCTACTGTGGATATCTGAAATTGCAAGCCCATACATGAGAAGCAAATTTAATGTAACGTTCTGGATATCTGAAATGACAATTTTGAATAGGAAGAATGTCATTGAAATTGTATTTCTGAATGGAATAATTGAATTACTGATCTCTTCAATTTATATTCAGTCTTCAGCTTTTAAATGTTGAAACGACTTGCCATAGAGTTCGCCATTTCTTTTTATACCGCTCTGACTATAACGTCCAGAAAGTTTTGTAAGACTTCGAAAACAAAGCAAGGGAGACATACCTCTGAACTTCGTGGTCATTCTAGCAGCACGTCTATTAAGATGGCTCTAGGTGTGTTGAAAGCTAAGATGACAGCTTTACAGGAGAAGGTGGACGAATCCGAGAAGAAAGCTGATATGTGGAAGGGGATGGCTGAAGAAGAAAAAAGATTACGTGAAAGGGTGAACAATTACAATCATATTATTAATTATAAGAATGCTTATTATCTTGAATTGATTATGCATATTGAAATGCACAGTGGGGAATAAAGTAAGGTACAATTGCAACAGTAGGTTTTAATTTTAAATAAAATAAATTCGCTTCACGCCGATGCAGATGTGGGCGTAACGTTATAGTTCCTGTTGCATGTCAGGATCCGTGTATTGTCAAAATAACAGCATGACAATTCTCCCACAATGCCCCGTAAACTGGTGAGTGCTTGTTCCCTTAGGATGAGCTTTCGATGAAACCACCAATTTGTTGCATATAAATATAAAAAATGTGTATGTAAATAATTTATAAATATACTGGTGAGTCTTTTTGCTTAGGATGACCTTTCCATGAAACCACCAATTTGTTGCATATAAATATAAAAAATGTGTATGTAAATCATTTATAAATGTATATATGATTTACATACACTTTTTATAGGGAAAGGTGATAGTTTAGAATCAGTGGAGTAAATCTACGTAGCCCAATAAGCATGGCTCAGCAGGACAGAAAAAGAAGACAATCGCTACCGTAACGTTCGCCTTTTGGGATGTGCAAATATTCTGTAATATATGGCCTTAAACATTCTGAGTAGCTGCCAAACTTGCTTAAAGAAATATAACTGTACGCTATAAGGAATTAAGTGTTAAGAACTATTTAAAATAAAAAAAGGATCATTTTATAATGTATAATTGGGGGAAGGGGGCCTACAAGATGAACTGGTCACATAGGCTGAAATAGGCTGAAATGCCCCTGCCAACTCTCTGGTCTCTGTATCATCTCTTTACAGGCTGAGGCTGAATTGGCGGAGGTCAAGAAGGAACTTAACTTGACCAAAGCAAAGCTGTCTTCTGCACTGCCAATGCTTCCAGAAATGGAAAGAAGACGACTGGGGGAAGAGGTGAGTTTTATCTGTGGTCTTTTTGAGTAATTGATCAGTGTCATATTCACTTGTTTACCAGCAGTCTACTTTCACCTGCATGTTAGCACTTACAGCTTTTGATTACCATATTAGTTTCATCTGTCACCATCAATTTCAAAAGCTATTTTGGTTTCAGAGGAAGATAACTGGAATGCACTTTGTATGGCACTATAACCAAGTATGTAACATGCAATCAGGTTTAGAAGTTGAATTGGTTGAATCAGGGTATCTTGGGCATATCTGTTTGCTGACTGTCAATGAACTAAGATATTAAGTCACTTAATTAATGTGTAACTGCTCTCTTTTCTCCCAGCTAACGTGTACCAGTAATCTGTGCAGGGCCTACCCAAAGGAGTGACCCAGTAATGAAGTTATAGCCTTATCATTGTCTACCTTAAAGTAACACTATGCAACAGTTTGCCAATTTGGGGTGTTTTTATTGGAAACTACTAGTTTTGTTATCATCTATGTGGTCATGTGAGTACATCCTATGGATATGTGAGAGAACTGATAAACATGTCTCATTCCCACTAGCCTCCATGTCTGCATTCAACCCTGACAAAATGTCACACAACTTTATTTTGAAAGGAAATGGTGGTGCGTTGAACACCCTGGGTGATACTCATTTCCTTTATTTGTCAATTCTTGCCTCCTTCCTTTCTGACATCCTAGCATGAGCCCCAAATTTCATTTAGAACTATATTTATTTATGTATAAAGGGGGAAAAGGGTAGATGGAGTGTAAGCTCCAAGTCCTGCTGCTGTGTGAGAGGGAAAGTGAGAAGGGTGTGGCCAGATCTTAAAGGCATATGGCACCTGCAGGTAATCACAGGTTATTAGATGTGAGACCCAAGGTATCTGAAACAGGTAAACAATCAATAACACAACAAATACCAAGCCTATAACAAGCCCCTACCTCTAATTAAAAAAATTAAGGAAACGAGCAAGGAATACAAGCAGGATGGAGGAATCAAGGACAAACATACATTAGAAAAGAAATGTGCTTGCTCACTCACTCATGACTTTTAAGAGACGTCAATTACTGATGACACAGCAGCATCACCTCTTGCTACTTAACGGACCTACCGACCGCTTAGGTGATGGACTGTCCACCCTATGACTATTGACAATCCTATGATCACAATGGATACATGGCTCTTGGACATCGGTACACTTCGACCTGCCATCCACGTGCTTGGAAGACCACTCTCTGGAAACTGGCACTTTCTTGTCATGGTAGAGACTGTCCATCCAGAAGACACTTACATACATGGGAGAAGGAATCTCCATATGGGTGGGAGTTGTTTACATAGTACTTCTTGTGTGAGCATAGAAATGCTCCTATTGGGGACTGATGGAACCAAATATTGCTATTCTACTGTAACAGACATGAACTAAGTGTCACATTATTTTGTATCATCTGATTCTGGTACTCATACCCCTGGATATGTACTCACTGAGGCCTGAACTATTAGCATGCGAACCCCTTCCCCCCAGATAGCCTCTTTCTTGCTATAAACAACCCCTATCCAATTGTTGCAGTGATATGTATTTGCATTGACACAGGTTTACATTTAATTTAATTATTACTCATTAATTCCTTTCTTTGTCGTGCCAAATGCAAATGTAGTCAGCGGGTCTACTTTGCATGTTTCCTTGACCTCATGAAGTTTTCAATCGAGGTCAAGTGGTTAGAAAACGATCGGTCCGCAGCCTACGCCTTCTCTCATTTGCTGTGTGACAGAGGTGTTACCCTATCAGCAGCAAATGCAAGATCCAATCATAGTTTGTTTATTCAAATAATAACTTAAAAGTCAGGTGTAAGGAGTAAGGAGTTCTGTATTTGAGGATAGAAAAACACATTTGTAAGATAAGTGGATCATGGTCCCTGCATTTACAAACAATGTAAGAATTGTTTCTCTCCATAGCTGTTTCCCAGCCATGAACTGCAAGAGGAAGTGCGCTCTGGCCCTGACTTTGCTAAAAGTGTTTTTGACAAAAGCTGCCAAACTATTGGAATATGTAAATGTGAGAGATGCAAAGCACTAAATCATAATTTTTTGTGTCTTCACTTCACAGACGTCTTAAACGATTAACCAAAGGACCAGTTGACCAGTGCTGACAAAGCTCCAGTCCGTGATGATCATGTTTAATCACTACACTTTTCTTTTTCACAATTTCTTTTATGTTTACATGAATATTCTATGCTGCGTCAGTCAAGTCAAACCATTGTTTTTTATCTCTAAATAAAAAGTATATACATACACACACACACACACACACCTTCCTCTTGCCTGGCAAATGAACAATGTCAGCCAAGAGACAAGTATTAATATCCCCAGGTGGCATTCAGTGTGTTCACCTCTCCCACCCCCTACTCCCCACCCCAACCAATCAGCCATGACAGTGGCCTGGCCTTGACGGTGCCAAGTCCAAAGAATAGCATTACTCTCATACTCAGTTTGAAGGTTGTGTAAAGATAGCACTCATGCGTGCACAATGGCCCAAAGATGGCTCAGGCTGCTGCTGCATCATGGGGGCTTGTGGAGAAAGACGCTGTAGAACACTGGTTACTGCGCTGCTGTTTCCCATTTTGACTCAGTCATATATACATTATTGAATGATGAACATTGTTGAACAGTCACGCAATGTTAAAGTGTTTTTTTTTTTTATTTACAAATAAAGTGTGTTTTGTTACAAATTCACCAGATGTATCACTTAAGTACAGTATGCTACTGTACGGCACTGTAGGTGGTCTATACAATCTTTCTGACCTGTGCTGAAAGTTTTAAAACTCCTTGAGGAGTGCCATTCAGTACTTGTGTTGTATCAAAATTGTATGCAAAGTTGTAATTCATATACTGAATACTGTACACTCATCAGATTCTTTGCATCAGTAATGCCATCTCCTGAACATTAAAATATATACTTAAAGTAAGACTGGTTAATTCACTTCTAAAGTGGCTAGATGTTAAATAACATAATTCAATTAAATAATAATAAAGAATTTTTTGCCTAAAACATTCAATCACAATGTGTTCCTTTAACCTGTGTTTATCTTATCATTCCTGTACAACAGTATATGCTGTGAGAATCTTCCGTAGCATTTTGCTTAAGGATCTTGAGATGCAATACCAATTGAATTGTGTTAAAAGGTATTGTATGTTTTGTAAGAAAAAATAGATTAAATTACCAGGGATACCAGATTTGTATTCTGATATTTTTGTTTACATTACAGTTACTTATAGGTAAAGCCCACTACTCTGGCAAAAGGTTATTACTTGAGCTCAACAGTAAATCAAATTACCCTTCCTTCCATGCTCCTGAAGCAACGTGTTAAGCTGTTGGAATTGTTAATAGCTTAGTCCAAGCTATTATGTTTGTTTCCCCTTTATAGAGCCAGAACTGTACACGAATACCATTTATTTTACGGACGGCACTCAAACTGAATTTGACAAGAGGTGTATTGAATTGCTGATTGCACTTTTGAACAGCATATGTAAGTATAAGACTCATAACCATTAGGATATGATTGACATGGCATAGGAACCAGAGCAATGAACAATGAGGTCAGACACCAAAGTCGTTCTGGGAGTGGCCAACTGCCCCTGTCAAATATAAAAACTCCTGTTGCATGCCAGTCTGAGTTTGGACTCTCTTTCTATCCATCTGTGTCCTTCTGTCCTTCTCTCTCCTTCTTCCCTCTGTCTTGGTGGGACCAGCGTGCTGTCTTTTCTCCTGACCTCTGCTGGTTTAGTAGATTCCTCTCTTTTCGCTCCAGAAAGTCCAAACCAAATCTGCCAAAATGGAGGCCATCAAAAAGAAGATGTTAATGCTCAAGATGGATAAGGAGAATGCGTTAGAACAATCTGGGCAGGCAGAGGTGGACAGGAGTGGTTCAGAGGAGATGACAAAGAAGGTGGGTCTGTCTACCAGAACACTTGGAAGTGTATGGTAAACAGTCTGAGGTGTATGGTAAAAGTGTTTCGGATGTATTGCTATTCAAAAAAGTATATTTTGCTGTGGTAGATGTTCCATGGTATGGCACATTGCCAGGTGCGGATTTCATTAATGATGAGAGGTAAGATGATGTTACCATGACTAGTATCCACGTATTTTTTTTTATTATGGATTAAAATATAGTGGCCATTTTATAATATGGACTACATTACAAACTGTATGTAGATGGAGTGGACTTTAGACTAAGGGATGCAGTTAATTACATGAATAACCCAATTGACTCATTACTAATACCAAATTATTTTCTCTAAAGGCTTAATATATAAATATATGTATTCATACCAGGTTAAGGTCTCACTGAATCTGAGGCAGTATTTCACAATGGCATGGAACTATCCTAAAGCATGCCCTGTAAATCTATTATAAGACCAAGCATGGACCTTATACAGAGTCAGCTGTCCGAAGGTTGTGGTGGCATCAGTGTTAAAACAGTCAGACACAAAGGCTATGAATTATTTGACGCAGCAGGGCCTTGGGCTGTGAGGTTGGGATGGGGGGTGGGGGGGGGGGGGGGGGGGGGGTATTTATACTCATCTGGTGATGACACAAAATACTGTCATGTCTCTTCTTCGCAGATGTCCTGTGTGGCCAAAATTGGTCTGACTGTTTTGTATCAGTCCATACGTGTGTAACTGGTCACTTATACAAATAAAAAACAAATGTTTTGATCCAATTTATCCAATCCGATCCTTTTTTCTCTTCCCTGGTTTCATTGTGTTCTCTCTTTCTTTCACTTTCTCTCCTTTCCTCTGTGAATGTTTGCTGTGTCCTGTCCTGTGCTGTTCTTCTCTGCAGCATGAGGATGAGGTGCTTGTCATGCAGAAGAAGCTTAAAGGCACAGAGGACGAGCTAGACAAGTACTCTACTGCCCTGAAGGATGCTACTGAGAAGCTGGAGATGGCAGATAAGAAGGCCGCTGATGTGAGTAACTTACCATTGGCATCCTCTTTCTACCCTCCCTCTCTCTCATACATGTACGCATACACACACACACACACACACACACACACACACACACACGTTTACACTCAGCTGACAAGTAATACAATTATCAATAAAAATGAAATACCACTCACACAGGATAGATGCATTTAATGCATCTCCACACATAGGATATACTTTATGTTGACAACCTGAGTGTTCAACAGACAAAGCCTACCAACCAGTTCAATAAACCAACGTGATCTGCGTAAAAACGAAAGACACTTATAATGCTGAATGGGAAGCTCTTTCTTTCAGGAGGTAGCTGTAAAACATTTGGGGCCTTAGAACAATGAAATACAACTTACAATAGCACTGATATTATCACACACACTTTTTCTCTCCATTCACGTTACATTTGCGAGTTTGGTTTTGCACACAAAGCTTCTCAACCAATTTATCCATTCATTGTCAACTACCCTGAGAGACCTTGTACTGGGTCTCCCTTTGCAAGATGAGAAGCCCAGGTCCTCCTTTTGAGGATGACAGTTCAGATAAATCATACACGATACTGCATCATGAGCTGTGACTCACATTCTATGGCCCCTTCTCCTGTGTCTCTCTGTGACAATGATTAAATGATTTGTGTCTGAACTATGCTGACTGGATATAGCAGCCACACCTGCTACCGTAATAGTTTGCCTTGTTATGGCGAAGTCATGCAGAGTTTGCACATGCCAAAATGCCTGGGACATTTTGACCAGGACAGTGAAATGGGTGCGTCAGAGGGTGTAATGTGATGTTCACAGATGAGCCATGAGAACGAGGCCAGTTTAAGGCTCTTCTCCATGTCTGTCCAAGGCAGAGATGAGACTGAGATTGATTTGGCATTTTGTGGGAAGTACACATCAATGGAACACAATGGAAATCTCTTTTTTTCTACTTTTTTTTAATATAGCAGGTGGCATCTTTTAAAAAGCATTTGTATGGGGGACACCACCATACAGACAGTTTGGAAGGATCCTCATTAGGATGCAAATTTTGTCACCAACACTAGATAATACCTCAGGACATTGATGTCTGCATCTGAAATCCTTTGATTTATGGAGGAAATCAAAAGGAAATGTTTTCCTACACTTTGAATTAATGAAAAGGGACATTCTTTTCACCTTTAATGCATTGGCACACCTGACATCTTTGAAGTGTGTTCCAGGAATGCCTACCCTTACCACGCTCAGCATGGTCCACTCACGTGGCACTCATGGTCTAATGACACACCTGAGACCAGAAAGAACTCTGGTGTGAACAGTGTGCCAGTCTGCACAGCCAGCTGGCTGCATTTGTACTTGGGACTGAGGGCTATTAGTGGAGCTGCCATGACGGCTATTGTCACTGTTGTCACACCAGTGTGACTTCTGATCACTGCCGTATTTGTAATGTAGTCTAATGGCTATAGTGATTTGGGTCAAATGTTACACAGAAAAGACAAAAAATTATGACCAGATTATGTGAGATATAGTGACTACAGATAACAGTATCTTTTGCAAAAACCATACTCTGTAAAGTTTCACCAAGACTACTGCTACTCCCAAATGTGAACAGTAGATGTCATCAGTGCTTTATTTTGCCCTAACCTCTCTGAAAAGTGATACAGAAGTCATTTCCAAAAACCCAATTTAACATTTCATTGTTTCCCTTATTCATTTCATATCTAATGATCTAATGCAGAATGTGATATCACCATGAATCTTAATCAAACTTGAGGAAAACGCAATGCAATGATAACACTATATTTAGCACAGGGCCTGCATAAGAGGAACAACATGCAACATGTGTTGTAACAGCCTACTGATCACACTACCAATAACACATGACATCTACTGGTGATAACCTGCATATCACAAACTGTCATCAACATATTTATTTATATATATTTCGAATTTTAATTTAATCTTTGACATTTCATTGAAGGTAGTTCTTATCCTCCATTTTCACGATAGCACTTAAACATGAATGTCATTTTAAATGGTTTAAAGACCATGAAATCTTTCTTTTGAAAATCTAAATATTTGTAAGTACGCCAAGCACATATTTCGACCCCCACATTAGTTGTTAGTTAGTTACTCAAGGCTTAATCTGCATTCGCTTAAACTAATGCGCAAATATGTTCTATCCTGCTGTTTAAACTACGAAAGACAGATGGCAGTGAGGATCTTCTGCATGATTGTGCAATGACAACCAAAAAAAACTATGTAGCTCAGAGTGTCTGTTATTACAGATCTTCCACGTAATAATTCCTTAAGTCCAATACTTTTATGTACCAAGACGCAACAGGTTAACGGCAATGTTACATTTGCATTATTCTGCTCCAATATTCTGAAGCAGTTTGACATAATACTCATGCCTATCGGAAAGAATCCGTGTAGTTGTACTGGCAAAATTCATTATCCAACGATATAATTGTATCCAAAAATATAAACGTATCGTAGGAAGACCAAAAGAAAACCTGACCTAACTCCGTGTGGCGGGAGCATACGTCCTTTCCTGTTTGAAACTGGGCGGAGTAGACCGGAAGTGGGTTGAATGAGGAAGACAAGAGGGCAAGGCGAGGGAGACGCGAGAGGGAAATAGAGAGAGGGACCGAAACGCCGTCTTCGTACTGCTTACATTCCGTTTCCTCACATTCCAGTCTAAGGATTTTGACCAAGTTCGCCAGCGTCACTTTAACCGGAGAATCGGATGTACTAACCTGGAACTTAGCAAGTAGTAAGGTTAATAGTTTAAACTAATTTTGTTTCTAGATAACCATTGGCATATCCAGAACGCTAAGTCATCGCCCGTTAGCCAGTTAGCTACCTGAACAAGTTTTCAAGGGACGCTAACGTTAGTTTGCTTAACTGCTTAACGTAACTGTTGGCTAGAATGTATAACTTTCATTCATGAACATGTGGTCTTAATTACGACACAGACAGTATCATAACGGAAAACATTATTTTCCGTCTCTCCAGATAGTTCGACAGTTTTTATGCTAGACTTTGTCATTCGGTTAGCTAGCCAGTGCACAGATTGAATACCCAAGAGACAGCTTTGATTTATAGTTTGGACCATTGAAGTTTAGCAGGCTTTACGTTAGCTGTGTTTTTAACGAGGATATTAATCTGCCTGAATTTTACCGGTGTAGATCTGCACTGAAGAATCATCAAAGACACACCATCGTCCCTTCCTTGGATCTGTTGAATTAAAAAAGTAAAATGGCCGGAATGAACAGCGTCGAGGCGGTGAAGCGCAAGATTAAAGTTTTGCAGCAACAGGCGGATGAGGCCGAAGAGAGAGCTGAGATCTTGCAAAGACAGGTCGAAGAAGAGAAACGAGCAAGAGAACAGGTAATAAAAACTATTCGGTGACGAAACTTAATTATTTAGCACTTCTGATAACGCGTCTTTCGCCGAATATGCCAGCTGTCTTGATAATGTCACCTAGCCAGCTTGCACAACATTTTGACATTAAACGCCTTTTGGCTACTTTACAAGAACCATTCGTTTTGTTAAATGGCCAATGTTGCATTTGGTGCAGGGTATCAACCGGCGCACAGTAAACTGTTTTGATTGTGAAGACGATTAGCTTACGCAGCAACATGGGTAACTTCATCCTGTCAAATAGCTGGTTGAACGGTATAGCGGTGATGTTTGTTGGTCACACTACGATTGCAACAGTTCTGTAGGAAGTGTCTCGGGTTGGTTGAGGCGGGCTGGTCTACTGCAAGTGTAAAACTCACCTATGATGTTACTGCTGAAAATGATCACTGAGATGTCAACCGCCCTGCATAACTCTGTCATGGCCCCACACATTAGTTCAGAAATAGCTATTTTCCCCATTCCACTGGTCCAAACTGCTCACAGAATTTCGCAGGTGGCTAGCTGTGCCAAGTTGCCCTTGCATTGCTGGAGCCTTGGTTGTAGAGGAAATGTCTTATTTTAGATGTGTTCCTTTATTATGCATAGAAAGATGTTCACTTTAAACCATGCAAAGATTCACTTGGGGTGCCATCTGTGAAGACACCATTCAGTTTTGTCTGAAGGACATCAAAAGGATTTTTTGCCTGGACCAAGAGGAGGTTGCAAATAGACTATTGTTTGTTGAGTGACAGTCAGTGGAGTTCTTTTGAGTTGGTCTGTCAGTCCACCAATGGAGTTGTATGCAAGAGTGGGCTTCCTCATTCAGGGGGGAGGGAGTGGACAACGAGAGAAGGATGTCCCCCTGTCCCCTTCGAGTCATGCTCTACTGATACAGGAAGTGTGCTTGCCAACTGATTGCTCATTTCATCCTGGAGACAGTTACCAAAAAATGAAGTGGCATAAAGTTTGCAGTATGTTGCAATCATTGAAGCAGTGAAGCTTTTGTATGAGGAGCAATTCATTTGCGTCATGGTGCATTATGGGTCCTATTTGTAAAGACTCCTAATTGTCTTGTATTCAGACTGCCTGTATGCGACTCATTCGGTGAACTAAGTTCATTGTTGCACTTCATAGAAATATTTGTTTCCGGATAGTTTTCTTGACAGAACCATTGAGGTTTTGTTGGGTCACCTTAATGTAGTATGCATGTCTCTAAATTAGGTCCGATACTTTAAGAACCGTAAAAATGTAATCAGTCATTGGCGGGAAGGTTGAAGTGGTTATCCAACACTGGGTTTGTGAAAGTCCGGAGAGAGGACAGGAAATGTGGAAATGACTAACAGATGCGTTATGTGTGATATTTCAAGAGCGCCAGCGATCTGGTGCTGCCTCACTGAGGGGGTGAGCATTTTCATATTCCTATGGCGATGGAGCCCACCCTCGCGCCTCACAATGTGGGCTTCCAGTGTGGTTGACCCCTCCATTGCCAATGCCATTTCAGAAGACCGGCGTTTCCCCATCTATGATCACAGTATCAGTAGCTTGGTCTTGGAGCTGTTACATTTAGCTGTTTTTGTTTTTATTGTTATTTCATCCTGACTACCATCACACTTGTTCTTATGTGCTTGCGTCCATAGTGCTGTGTTTTTGACCTACTTAATGTGCATAGCGATCCGCCCCATCTGCTTATGGCACCGGTGCTGTCTCCAAACTAATTCTCCCACACCCATCTGGCCATCACTGTGCATTGTCTAAACCTAGTGTTAGTGCATTGCTCAGGCTTCTGGTGCCACCCACACCCACACGTTCTGTCTCTCTCTTTCCATTGACACACATTCCCTTGCGTCCTGAGAGCAGAGGGAATAGCGGAGATTCCAACATGCAAAAACATTTGTAGTTGTTTAACCCCCACCATCCTCTCCCCTCCCCTCCCCTCCCCTGGTTCTCCACACCACACACTGAGGAATCTGATTTGCGCTGATATGTTCGTGCAGACACACACACACACACACACACACAAAGCTGAAGTGCCCCCAATTAGTGCCAATCAGGTTGCGAGAGGCCGCTGGCATGTCCCCCCCCCCCCCCCGATCAGTCAGTGGGGGGATTCACCCAGTGCTAAGCCCTCTGTGAAGCCAGCTATGACATGGATGAGATGTGACTGGTATTAGTTACACTAGGACTCGGCAATCCTTTCTTCAGACTCAATTTAGCCCCCTCTCTCACACACAATCCTCTGTCTCAATACTGTCCTGGTTCCCACTGTCTCTTTTGACTTCCCTTGCTGGCCGATTCTCTCTTTCTTTCTTTTTCTTTCCCTCTCTATCAACTGCTCCTGCTGTTTCTCCCCGTCTTTCCTTCCTGTGCTATCTTTACCCCCTCCTTTCTCTTCCTCTGCCTGGCTCACACTGACTCTTCCTCTCTCCCCGGCACAGGCTGAGGCGGAGGTGGCCTCCCTGAACAGGCGTATCCAGCTGGTTGAGGAGGAGCTGGACAGAGCCCAGGAGAGGCTGGCCACTGCTCTGCAGAAGCTCGAGGAGGCAGAGAAGGCTGCAGATGAGAGCGAGAGGTATGCTCTCACACACACACACCTCCTCCCCAGGCATGCTGGCTTATACCCAATGCCAATCATGTATTCTTCCAAACAGGGGTGGCCCGCCTACTTTCTGGGATTAAACCACAACAAAATGTTGCTCACACTCCAAACACAGAGGGCTTGTTCAGAAATGTATCAGATGTGTATCTATACCAGGTCCAGTATCTGTGACCTGAGCTTTTTGTTTAGGTCCACTTTGTGTCTTTATATCGTGACTGCAGAAAGCCTTCATGCCTTCTGTGTTGTGTAGTCAACCAGCCCTCCTTTAATTCTGTGGAATGGTGTGTTTGCTCTAGTTAGGCTGATCTCACAAGACGCTGCACTATCTTGCCCTTGACTGGGCCATTGCCAGAGTAAGGGCCCCCTGCCCCTGACCACCACCACCACAAAACAAATCTGGTTTGCATTAGGGCACTCTGACGTAAGCAGTGATTGGGTTACAGAAAAAGCATCGCTTGTAATTCTGAGGACCCAATCTTTGCCAGTTGCTAAATCTGCAGGTAGAATCACGTGAAATGGAAATAAATGCCAAAAATATAACAAACTGGTATCAGTCACTCTTTCAAACTTCTCTGGTGTCTGCAAGAACTTGAGATGGTTTAAATACGTATAGTTAAGCCTATCTGTTCTCAATGTTCTAGTTAAAGGTTCTCAAATCAAGAATTGCAGTGCTGCGAAAGGAGAAATAAGACATGGAGCCTCTGGGTTTCAGGGACTGATACAGCCTGTTGGTCACTTGTTGTCCCACAACCTCAGCCTGCACTCCTCGCCACTTCATGGTCATGGAGATTGTTGCACAGAAGACGGTGTGAGTGTATTTAGCTGATGATGTGCCACGGTTTGGTAGGTTGATCTCGGACTTTAGGAGATTAGCATTTGCGTAAGCACCCGTACAGCTTCGTCGGACCACGAGGTGACTGTACAGTACTAGCAGGTGTGCGTCTGATTGGCAGCCCTTGGTTGGTAAACAGGGAGAGCATTCCACCTAGAAAACAAAGCTGTTGACCAATTCCTCCTGAGACGATACAAGAGTCTTGTGACTCACTTAGAATCACTCCCTATAGGCTGCTATACTTGCAAAAAGAGGACATTCCTTCCGGCTGTCTACTCCTGACCACTAGATTAACAATGGAAATTAACAGTAAGGCACAAGATATCGGTTTGTTTTCAGTTTGATTTCGATTTATGTTTTGTTTTAAGTCATTTGTACACAGTGAAACATATCATTGTGGTGTTTTAGTGATGTATAGTGTTCGGTCTTCCACTTCACACTTGCAGAAAGGCTCAGCAAAAGCCCTCCAAAATAAACTAAGGGCTCTAAATTAAACTTCTACATATAGTGTAAGCTTTATTATGAAGGGGCCCTTAGAAATGGATATTTGTGATGGTTTAGAAATGATTTATCATGCCATCTAGAACCGTAAACATGTCTTTGTTGACTGAACTGTGTTCGTCTCCTCCAGAGGCATGAAGGTCATTGAGAACAGGGCCGCAAAGGATGAGGAGAAGATGGAGCTGCAGGAAATCCAGCTGAAGGAGGCCAAGCACATTGCTGAGGAGGCTGACCGCAAATACGAGGAGGTGAGTTCCTCCACACCCCCCACCCCCCAGGCCTGATCCCTCTCTGCCCCTGGCTGCCAACCATGGAACAGATGGGAGAGGGTTTGTTTTGGCCAGAGTTAAGCTCATACCTTTGCTGGCTTGCTCGCCAGCTCTCTTTTCCTTCCTTTGCTTTTCTCCTTATGTCTCACGTATTCCCCCTCTCATTGACATCATACACATGAACACCTGTTTACACGACATTCTCTCCGAACACACACAGAAACACACACTGCTGAGTACTTCTTTAGTCAGATCTCCCGGACCAGCAACACAACCCCTCTCTCACCTTCTTACTGCGTGTGTTTGTGTACAGATGGCTCGTAAGCTGGTGATCATTGAGGGAGACCTGGAGCGCACAGAGGAAAGAGCAGAGCTGGCTGAAGCGTGAGTCGGTCCCCGTGTCCCTTACACACACAAACACACTAAAGTCACTTTCATAAAAACTAATTGATGATGTAGAAGGAATTTACCCTTTTAAGAAAAGATTGACTTTGTAGGAATTTGGTTCCTTACACACACACACACACACACCTTTTTTTTCTCAAGTATGTGCATCTACTAGGGACTTCTCCCTTCTAATTAACATTTTGCACCACCACCATCATTTTAACCGCACTTCAAAAAGCAAAGCAAAGCAAAGCGAAGCGAGCCAAGCCTCCATTGCAGCTTCTGGTTTGGAGTGGCAGTACTCTGCAGTGGCTGTTGTATGTGCATGTCTGAAACCTCACCCCTGACCAACAGTCCCATCCCTCTCTCTGCATGCGCTTCTGTCACATGACCTCCTCCCCTTCCTTCTTTCGACTCCCCTCCCGACACTAACAGCACGAGACGGAGGCTGGACGAGCAGCTGAGGAGTTACGACCAGGCGCTCAAGAGTCTGCAAGCCGGAGAGGACAAGGTACCGTCCTCTAGACCGACGTCCCTGCCACAGGCCAGCAAGGGCCTGCACGGCTGGGTTGGGGGAAATCTCGCTCTCCTGAACCCACAGCACTGTGTTGTTCATGGCTCAAACCTGCCTTTGGTTAGCCCTCCCAGCATGCCTGAATCTGCTCATCAGGGGGTCTGTGTTCAGGTGGTGCTGGAGCTGGGAGAGCCCTGAGCCATGCAGTGGTGTGGGTTCCGAGGAGCTGGACTGACTCACTGGGTTAGAGAAAGCTGGTGCTGGATGGCTCGCTGTGATTTTCATTGGCATGGATAGCTGTTTCTGAAGCGATCAGATACAGTGAACGAAGTCTGGGCCCTATATCTCCACAGATGAAGTGGAAGTGCCGTGGTCATTCTGACTTGGAGTTTCTCTGTTACAGTGACTGGGCCTTGCTCTGACTCAAAAGACTGAGAAGTGCTCTTGTGTTGTTTTGAGGGGATTGGGGGTCTAGGCATGTAGACCCTCTCCCTATGCCTTGGCAATGCATGTGAGTGATGCAGTTTTGCACCAAGAAACTTAATCTTTGTTTGGGTGGCTATTTCAGTTCCAACCACCACTCTGGGCTATCTGGCTGTTTGGCTGGCTGGCTGCATACACATTCTGCTTTCGCTTTGACCTCTTTCCCTAACCCACCTCCCCTGCTGCATACTCAAATCACACTTGTACTACCACTAACCAACCATTTTGCATGGAATTCCCATATTTGGCCTCCTCAAGAAAGTCATGTTGCTAATTAATTTCTTTTCCATCACTTCCAAACGATCCACTATCCCAAACCACCTATGTTGATTTGAATCATACATTTGTTTATTACATTTTAGTGTGTGGTGTTTTATGTTGATGCCCAATCTGGATGGTTTCCAGCATTTTCCAACAATGCACAGGATCAAAGGTTATGCCTTTCTCTCCTGTTTTTTCTCATTGTAAATTTCTGTCTCTCTTTTGTCTCCCTCCTTGACCCCCCCCGCCCCCATCCTTCCCCACCCTCCCCATTCTCTCTCAACCCTTATCCTCTGTGTTTTATGCACCATACTTGCTCTCTTGAACCCCCCCCCCCCCCCCCCCCCCCCCCAACGACTGACTTCACTCACCCCCCACCCCCTTACTTTATCTTTCACTCTGTTTCTCATTACTCCCTCATTCCCCTTGGTACCTCACCCATCATTCCCCTTCCCTCCTGCTAAACTAACAACAACAACAACAACAAAAATGTAATTAAACAAAATCAAATGCAGCAAATGTGCCGAGTTGGAGGAGGAGCTGAGAAATGTCACCAATAACTTAAAATCCCTGGAGGCCCAGGCTGAGAAGGTAACGGGGGAGGGGAAGTGCATCCTGCATGCCTTTGGGTAGGGGTTTCGGTTTGGGACGGCCAGTTCTGAGGAGACTCATGTCTCAGTCATAGCGCCATATGGGGCTTGTTCCACCACATGTGATGTAGCTGTGGAAGTTCATTCTCTGTGTGTCGGGGTCAAGCCTCATGGTTTAGGTGCATGAACCCAGACCTTTATCTCCTCAGAACTGGCCAATATAAATGTTCAGAATCTCAGTGAATTGTGTATAAAAGTATTCAGTATATCCTGTGTTTCAGTGCATGCACGTAAGAACTGAATAAAGTTTTATCTCTCATGTGCATGCAAGTTGTTGAAGTGTTGATGGCGTTCTCTAGATATGAATACCCATGGTTTCCCTAGCGCCAGACTGACTCTGCTGGGGGAATTTGCCTCTCAGACTCTTTATAATTGTTTCCATAGGAGCTGTTGAGTGATGGCCTTAAGCCCACTAAATTAGCAACAGCTTCATAAAATGTGGGAACCATTTTTTTTTTATCATAAAACTGGCTGTGACAAGTGTAAACATCAATACATGAACGCTAAACCAACTGAGTAACAAAGTATTACTTAAAGCCTCCATTGGAAAGCCTCTGTGTGGTGTCACAATATTCAGATGCCATTCGTTCCAGCCCTTTCCATTCTGATGGTTTGTGAAAGGCCCCCAGCAGTTTCTCTGTGACTGCCTTTTATGGAGCGACACGTCTAAACATGCACCAGAACCTGTTTGCACCTGATGCCGGAACATTCTTTCGTCAGCCTTTAGTGTGTCTGGACAGAGTCAAAAAAAAAAAGAAGAAAAACATCTGTTTTAGAGAAGGTGTCATTAGGGGTCAGATCAAAGGTCACCTGTTAAACTGAAGTTGACCTTCTGTGTGATGGTGTGTTAAGGGTGAGGCAGAAGCATAGGTGAAACGGTACTAAGTAGAACTGTAGCTTGTTTTTTGGTATAGTCATGTTTACGGCTGGTTTGGCCTGTGACATAATTAGAAGCTGCTGGGGCCACATGGAAACAGGCTCAGACGAGCACCGCTCTGGGCCCGCCCTACTCCTAAAAAGACCCTGCCTTATCTCCTGTCCCACATGGGTGGGGTAGCGCAGCCTGCTGAGCACAACTGTGTGTGCGCAACAAAAGTGTCTAGTTTGGCCCCCTTACATGCTCTTTGTGCCTATAGAATTTTGTGTGTGTCCACAAGTTAACACAGCTGTAGGGGAGCGCTGGCTCATGCCCCGGAGTGAGTGACGTCAGCTCCACTGCACACTGCTGCTCTACTCTGCTCCTCTCATGAAGAGAAAGGGCCCCGTTCAGGCCTGCCGGCTGATGTCACCCTGCCCCTCTAGCACACATTCTGACACACTCCGCCTCAGTTGGCCTCCTCTGCTGCGGTAAAACAGGCAGAAACATTGACATTCTGCCTGATTTACTGCCCTGTTTACTAAGGCTTTTCTTCTAGTTGCTACAAGTGTAGGGAGCTTCAACGTTTTATTTCGAAAGATCACTGGGCACTTCCTTTTTGGGAAGACATGCCAAGTTGAGGCTGGGGGTTGCTTAGAGACCGCAAACTCTGTGATTCGTTAGAATCAGTTTCTGCCTTATTTGATTCAGCCGGAGCTGGTTGTTGGGCACAGTGCCAATTATTTAAACAGCACTGGTCCTTTTAGCCCTTCCTCATTTTCTTTTATTTATTTATTTTTTTTCCCCACCCTCTCTGAGTCTGTTCTGTTGTTGTGACTGGGTTTCTGTTCCTCATTTGGGGCGCACATGTGCTGTTAATCATGGTGTGCGTGGCGGGGGCCTGGCCCACAGTTATTGAATAAAGAGGAAAATGTTCCGGCTGTTTGGGGCCTTGCAAACCAGGCTGTGGCCGAGAGCCAGAAACCTCGCCATATGACCAGCTTTCTCTAATGTCTTACAGGTTTCTGCGGCTACATTATCGCACCATTTCGCTTAGTAATATTTTAGTGTTGTAGAGTACAATTTTTTTTCTTCTTGGCATCAGAACATGCCATTCTCTGATTGCCTGCATCTTTCCCATTCCACCAACAGTACTCCCAGAAAGAGGACAAGTATGAAGAGGAGATTAAGATCCTGACGGACAAACTCAAGGAGGTGAGGCCACTCCACCCCACCCCCCTCCTCTACCCTCCCTTTCGGCCATTTCCCTGGGGGCATCCTGACACCACCTGTGTCTGATTACTCCAGTGTGCACAGCTCATCCCACTAACCCCCCTTCACCCTTCCATCCGCAGGCTGAGACCCGTGCTGAGTTTGCTGAGAGATCCGTGGCCAAGCTGGAGAAGACCATTGACGATCTGGAAGGTATGTCATATCTGTCCCCAGAACCAGGCTTTTCTCTCTCCCTCATTGATGAATTGACAGATTAAGTTCTTGTATCACCCCAGATCAGTTGTTGTCCATTACCTCTTACCACCCCTCTCTCATCCTACCTTACCCCAATGCTTTGTACACCCACAGACGAGCTCTATGCCCAGAAACTGAAGTACAAGGCCGTTAGCGAGGAGCTGGACCATGCTCTCAATGACATGACCTCCATGTAAATACTCCACTGGAGTGTGTCCTCGTGTGTGTGTGTGTGCAGTGCGTTGCAGTGCTTTGACTGAATCTTGTGGTTTGAGGGCGACTAATTCATTTTGAGCCACGACTTTGACAGTTATGATCTGAATGAGGCTCTAAACCAACCCTGTGCATTGCATTTTGAAGTATTGTCATTCCAATTCATCAGGAGTGATGGGTTTGTTTGCATGTGTATGACCCTAATTCCGTGCACACATTTAAAAACATGACCAGATTAGGGTTAATATGGGAAGATATTGTCTATGTCCGATGAGAGATGAGTCTTCCATACCAAGAGCGTTCCTTTATCTTCACGCACACTTCACTGTGTAAGGCCATTGGCATGGCAACCCCATAACATGCGCAACAACACGAGCTCACCAGCCACAGATATGATCACTGAGAGCCAACCAAACGTATAACGCGGGTCAATGCACAGTGTGGTGGCCGTGCAAACTTACTCCCACTCGTCCTCGCAAGAGAACTCACGAGGATCCACCATGCAGCCCCTTTTTTTTCCACTTGTGTGTAGAGCTCACTACTCTCCCACTCACATTTTTCTCCCCCTGCATATCCATGGAGTCTTGTATAGTTATTATATGCATCTTCTATGCCTCCTGTGCAGTCTGTGTTCATCCCATGTTTCCAACATTCCATTTCTTTGCAACCAAGATTATTAGGCATAAGGGCTGCAAAAGAATCTCTCTTTGTAATGGCACTCGGATGCCTAGGTTGAAAACGCTTGGGCCTTGAAAATAAGTCACTATTATTAGGAACACCAACTGCCCTTGGCTGCACTGGCATGATGTGTGCTATGTTCTTAAGGCCTCTTGTTAATATGCCCACTAGGACCTATTTCAGACTGAGCAACCGCGTGGGGCCGCACATTGTTGCACATAATTGTTAATGACCCGCAGAATATGTAGACTTCATATTAAATGGAACATAAACAAAGGAATTTTATTTTTAACAGAGAGAGAGTTGAAGGTACTCTCCTGACTCTTCCTTCCTCTCTGAGCTTGTAAGGAATAGGGTCACAGATGTACTGATGATGCAGGTTTCTGTTACTCAAATTATATTCCTCTTTGTGTGACATAAAACTAGGCACATGAAAGAAAGTTGACAAGAAGGCAAGGGCAGCATTCTAGACATTTTGATGTGGGTGTGGCTCATCCACGAGGGTTGAAAAAACAGGCCTAAGGCTAACCTCAATCAGTATGTACAGGTTTTGAAGAGAGCCATTAAATGAAGCCTAGAAGCCCAGAGTACTATGAACCGCTTGTGGTTCTGGAAATGCCTTAAAGGTTTATAACTAATTCACTTAAACAAACGTGTTTTGATGTGAGACTGCGGAGTTGGAGCAAATGGTCCATTTACCAAAAGCGTTGAACTGCATGTTTGCATGAGGTTTTAGTCAGTGGTTTAGATTTTGCATGAATGAGCAAGGTTTGTGGTGCATTTAGTTTTTTCTACTGCTAATGATAATTATAGTAATCTTATTATTACTTGTATAATGCCAATTGTGATGCTAAGAGTTCTGCATCCCTCTCTCTATTTCAGATAAATTGGCACTTAAGTATTTGGAACCCTGTATGCACTGTGGCTGTGGCTATGAGACTTCCATTTCGATCTGCCTGAACTTCTGCTGCAGTCTGCCTCGCTCTCTGCCTCTCTCTCTCTTGCTCTCTGCCTCTCGCTCTCTTGCTCTCCGCCTCTCGCTCTCTTGCTCTCTGCCTCTCGCTCTCTTGCTCTCTGCCTCTCTCTCTCGCCTTACCTTTTTCGTTAGCAACTCATACCTGAACAAACATGTCTAGAGAGGAGGAATCATTCTCCATCGCCCTTCATCACCATTGCTTATCACCTCACCTTCATGTGGAATCTGTTCAAACCACTTTCTCTTTTTTCAGACTCTCTCTTTTTCTTTCTCTTTCTTTCTCTCTCACTCGTCGATCTCCTATCTCTGGCACAGAGGTAGTTGGTTGGCAGAGTTTCTGGGTCACCGTCTTGTCATTGTCCCATTTTAGTCTGGGATGTGTGTCTGTGTTGTTGCACTGCTCTGCTTCAAACCCTCCCCAACCCCCATACACGCCATACACTGTGTTACCTCGACTGCCTGTTTCGATCATGTAATGAAGGAGAAAGAAGAACAGGAAAGAAGGCTTAAGCTGTGTCATTTGTGTTCACTGTCTCGCTTGTCTTCCTTTCTTCAAAAAAACTCTCATTCCACTCCACATTGTCTCCATAATTCACACTCATTGCCTGTCACCATGCTACATCTGCTATTCACATGGTCATTCACCTGGGTATGCTGCATACATTCTAATCCCATGACTATCTTCAACCTCATGTCTTTAAATGAAAAGTTTGAAAATGAATAACTAAGTTAATGTTTCATACGGTATGACGTTGCTTATGAAAAGCGTCTATAAGAAGCGTTTTCACTCTAATCTGGAGTATGAGGACGAGCACTGAACCCTACACTGCCCTTGCCCTGTGCTGTTGCAGAGTTTGCTGGTTTCTAACTGAAGACCTGCAGGTTAAAGGACTCCTTCTCATAATTACCACTGTGCTTAAACGGACCCATTCAGTTATCAATCTTGTCTATTCCATGATGTTCAGTCATCTAGGCTAAATGTATGTAGTGAGTACACATCTAGATGCAAAAATTATCTTGATCAGTATTGAGGAAGTTACAATATGCAACCTGCCAATAGTACTCCTGAACCTGACCAGAACGAGGGGTTAAACAATTGTGCACTTACAGTTGACATGTTTGATTAATTGATTGGAATATTGTGTAACACAAGCATTCCAAACGCATAACCTAGATTCCTGTTTGTGGGGAAGAAAAAGCCTACATGTGCTTCACATGGGGTTCTTTCAGAGGTTGGGTTTGTGCACTACATTTGGGCTTCATTTAGTTGTGGACACTTTGGCTGGAAAATGCATATTCAACAAACCAATGTTGCTATGGAGACGGGCACCTTGATTTCACATGCGCTTTATGACTAATGTGCAACAATGATTCCCCCATCAGTTATTTTTGTCAGCACAAGTGTTTACAAATACATTTCCTATAGATTAGCCTTCCAAGTTTGTCCATTTTCAGATGGGTGTATTCATATCTTAATTGTGACGTCATGTCCAGCAGACGGTTTTCTCTTTAGAAAGTGAAGTTTGCAACATGCTAGACCTGTGTATTATATACATACAATTTGGTATTTCAGAGCTAAAGATATTTGTGGTTTAGAGATAAAGTTGAGTTTTTTTATAATTTACTAGCTTTAGATATTACTTTTGAGCAGTTGAGGGAATTTTCAGTAAGCCCTTTTTCGTACGCTTATATACCAAGTCTACATTACCACAATATGGAGGCTTTTCTGTCAAACAGGTCTCAGCTGAACCTGATGTAGATATGTGTCCTTGCTTTTACAATTAGCAGATACTGTAATTAAGGCTTGTGCACCTATTTGCAATGCAAGTCACTTGCATATTAGAGACGGATGTTTTACAATGCCTTCAGATAGCTTTGATGAAGCTGAACGTCAGCTCTGTTTCCTACAGAGGGAGTTTGGAGCTGTTCTGAGTATAGTGTGACTCAGACTGATCCAAAGCCAAAGGCTATGATTTGAAAAGGTGTGTGGTTGGCTTTTTTTTTTTTTCAGTTTCAGACGTTGTATTATCTGATGTTCTGGAATTTGAGCTGAAAGATATGGCACCTAGTCTGTACACGATTCTAAGTCTATTTTCAGACAAGAATTTTGATTAGAGGTTGTTTACTACCAGAAACCCTTAGCAAGATCTCTACAAGGGAAACCGGTCATTGGAATCTTATTATATGTAAATTAGATTGACCCTATTAGGGTTGCGGCGACTCCTCTTTCTCTTAACCCCTCATTGAATTCCTCTCCTAAAGCGCATGAAAGGCCAGCATAAAGTCTGGATGCTTTGCACAGGTCGACATATATCCTCATACAGCAGATTTATTTTTGCGTAAATTATTGAGGTGCAGCACATAGTTTGCAATTGTATTGAAGTACACTGATGTACTCCTCATGCCTTTTAAATATACTCTCCATGGATTTGTTGACCAGCTCATAACGGCTGTCAGAATGATGGAGGCCCCTTGCAGAACCCGAGGCAGCCACAACAATGTGGCTGAGTGTGTCATAAATTCCTTCGTCACAATTGGAAGCCTGAATGAATGCTCAACCCTCCCTCTGGAGATCCACCCCCATTTCAAATGTAGTGGCAGCTCTTATACAATACTTGTTTGATAAGTGAAATGGAGATCAGTTCTCCACTTGCTTTAAATGTAGATGAGCAAGATGTGTTTGGCATCTGAACAGTAGGTAAAAGAAAAAGTAATCTTCCAAAAAGGCTGAAACGAAAAGCTTTGTAAAATGAAAAACGAGAACCTGTGCATTTAAGACTTCATTAGTGTTGATCTTCTCACTATCACAAATAACACATTAAAGGCGTGGCAACATGCATCCAAAAACTGCGACTTGCATAAGAGTATTCTGAGATTATTAAACAGACATCTATAATATCAGTATGCTCACCTAATGTTCCAAATTCCCAGAAAATTGGGGTCAGTATATCACTAGATTTGTCGTCTCGTACTCCAAAATGATGGGCCAAGATTTAGAAGCTTAAGTTACTTTAGCTACGTTTAGCATGATAAGCGGCTATCTTGACAACATGGTACATTGCGTAAAAAACATTATTTATTTACATTCTAATCCTTATCCATGTTAATGTTTGAAATGTTTTAAACGTATTTCTTATAGCATCTTTAAAGGTACCCAATGTAGGATCTGACCACTAGGGTGCAACATGGAGTAATGTAAATATAATCCTGTAATGTCTGTTTTTATTAATATACGAAAAATGAACAACACAGCTACATTCATATCCGGTATATTCAGGTAATTATCCATGATTGGATATTTACACAGACTTAACGTAAGTGATTAGGCTTGCCCTCATATGTAGTCTTTAGGACTCTACAGTACTATTCAGTTAATCACAAAATGTACCACTGTCGTATTGATTTGTAAAAAGCAAGCAGCCCATTCAAGTAGCTAGCCAGCACTTGCAAGCTGACTAACGTATGGCACAAGACTGGCACGTGTACGTCAAACCGTTTGTTCAAACCTAGCCTTATAGACACCACCTTGTTATGAAATAATGAATAGAAATGTTAAGTTGAGTGATTTAGTCGTCACAACTATGTTAAATGCCCATAGCGCTAAGCCTGGAGAGGCATTATACCAATGCTGGAATGTGTCTGACTTCAGGGCAGTAACTTCTAACGGCCAATAGAAACATTCAACAAGTTGGTGATGACGTGTAGGGCTATGTGATGCGTTAAACCAACCATGAACCAACACATCAATAAAGCCTATGAACCTCCAAAAACTCAGCGAATTTCTGAAATATTTAAAACGGCCAACTGCAGATATGTTCAACATCCCTCTTTCCAATATGTGTAGTGACTAACTGAATGTTCTGTGGTGCTACATTATTCGTTATGGATGACCGGGATGTGGAAAAAGCACGACTCCTGTAAACAGAAAAGCATGCAACATCTGATAATCTTAGAATATAATAAGGTTAGGATATGTGCATCGTCCTTTTGCCAAAAGTGTCTAGTAATAATGCTATGAATGAAACGTCAAGAAAGTGAAGGCAGCTGGCTTTGTGTGCTCACTGCCAACTCTGTTTAACTGGCGCAGTTTCCCTCTAATAATACTGCATTCATCACCCATCTGTCTTCATAACACACATTTGACTTTGTCTAAGTGAATATACAAAAATTGGGAGAGAACAGTCAAGCTACGAGCAATAGAGACTTAGTGTAACAATAAATACTACTTTACATAAGAAATAGAAAAACGAGGTAGAAAAGAAAAAAGTGCAGGAATGCAACTGCTGTAAGTGCAAGTCAAGCACTAATCGAAGTGTCATTTAGGAAGGGAGGTGCTCTCTGAAGAGTTGGGTCTTCAAAAGCTTCTTAAAGGTAGAGAGGGACGCGCCTGCTCTGGTAGTGCTAGCTAGGCAGTTAATTCCACCAACGTGTATCTACAAATGAGAATCGTCTGGATTAGCAAACGGTTTCTCACAAATTCAGCCATTAACATTTTTTTTTTAATGCGATTCCTCAAATAAACACAAGAGGGCCCCGTCCTTCTTAAATTCTTCTCAACTGCGTTCGAGAATGAGGCCCATTGATTTTGTAAAATTCCTGTAGTTAATACTCTAATGCGCTCTATACACAGGAATGCATTTGTTCTTCGCCGGGTAGTTAGTATCACACACACAGTAGAAGTGTGTGAGTCAGAGGCTCTCTCCCTCTTTCACATGCAATCCGATCAATGTATTAGGTAAAACATGGAATAGATAACAAATTTCCACCTAATAAAGTAACTTGTTCTGTATTCCCACCTGACTGTAGCCTATGCAACAGGATGCTACAGAGCGTAGAACATGCCAAGTCTCATGCCAGTTGAACAATCCTAGCTATCTCTAGCTTGGGGAACCGTCTTAACAGTTGGTAGTTGCTAGCGTGTGTTAATGAACGCATGGTAACGTGTGAATATGAACTTGTGTTAAATGCACAGGCACCCCAAGGGTTTCTGCCTTTTACCTATTATAATTTTATAAATGAAATGAAGGTAATGACTAGCAATCACTTTCTGTTAATGAAACCCATTTTAAGGTTATTTTAAAGTTTCCTTTACTAGGTAGTTAGGTGGCATAGCAACTAGACAACCATAGCATTCAGGGAACCCTGCTTGCAAAATCTACAAGAATACATCAACAGATGGCCCTCAAGCCTTGCTTGTAGTATTTAACTTCTACATTTTTAACTACGCTTTTTTCCGAAGTGACCTGCAAGACAAATCTGAAACGATAAAGAAAAAAGGACAAAAAATGTTTTGTGGAAATGAATCTTCTTTTTTTTTTTAATAAATGAATGTTGACTGTATGGAAACAGTGTCTCATGTTCTGCTTTTTGTCTTCTTATTTTAAAGAGAGGCTGGCCAATGCCAAGGAAGAGAATGTCAAGATCCATGCCACCCTGGATCAAACCCTGCAAGACCTCAACAGCTTCTAAGCCCCTTGGTGCTACCACTGGAGCCTCTGGCCCTTCCCCTCCTCTCTACAACCCCATTCACCCCTCCCTTTCTCTCTCTCTGTGCTGGATGACTTGCGTTGGGGTTCGTAGGAACTGGCTGGTATTGTATTTGGTGGAGGAAGCACTTGCTCCGGTTCTCATCTGGGTCCACATATTTTTGTGTTCTAAGATCTCAATGCAGTCCTCAGCATGTGAAATTTTCTTTGCTTTGTGTTGCCTCTAGCTTTATTTTTATGTGTGCGCTAGTATATAAATATATCTATCTCTTCCCTTCCAAAAAGGGCAATTTATTCATATATCCTGAAGCACCACTGTCTTAAACGTCTCTCACACAGTGAGACTTCAGATATTGATACATTCCAGCCGACGAGTGCAATTTGGAGTCCATCAGGATTATGGTGTTACACAGTGGATCATCTCATATTGCCAGAGCACTACTTCATTTTTTCACTCCTGCAGTCTTAGATTGCGTTTGGAGGGTTTTTCTGCATCTGAGCCTAAAGTGGAGCAGAGTGCGTCCTCTGGGAAGGGAGACTTGCAGAGCAGGCAGAGTGGAGACAACTGAAATGGAGCGACCCATTTCTCTTATCTGGTCTCCACGCAGGCTTTTCAATGGGACCATTCGGGATCTTGGAACACAACCCTTATTGTCCTTCCCCCGCTTACTCATTGCGCAACCTCTTATTGAATTTGCTTTAAGTTCCTGCACCTGTTGTCCTTTGAAAAAAGAAAAAAAAAACATTAATGCAATTAAAACATTAATGCACCCCTACTTAAAGGAGCACCATTTTATTACCAATATCTTAACTGTGCCAATTACAATGGGACCATAATTGTATTACTTTAGTTGAGCGTTGTTTAAATAGAAATGAAAGGGGGTTGGCATATAATTTCTTGTATAAGGGAGATGTCTTCTGTTTGGGTTTAAACCTTTTTTTAGATTTTGAGCCATGTCCCACAAAGGGTCATTTATGCTATCTAAGCAGCATTGAACGGTTTCATTGAATCCCCCCCAACTGCTTGTAAGATCAGGAGAATGTGCATGGTTCCATTGTAGTCTTAACTTTTTGGGATTATATATCATTATATCTGGTGAGGTCAAGGGGTGGTAAATTCCATAGTGTTCAGTTTACCAGCCTTTACCCCTCTGCTGTATTGGTTAAGTTGTAAGATGTTTTTTTGTTTGTTTTTTGTTAAACTGCTTGAGGGTGGGAGATAAAAAGGGGTGATGAGAATCACATTCCACTGCTAAACTGGAAGCCATGAGGCCGCTGTGGAGAGTAAGGGGAGATATACAAACTTGGAGGGGGCGATCCAAACATCTCACAATGCCACTCTTAAGTTTATTTTTTTTCCTGTCTTTGCACGTCAAGAGAACTGCAAATCTTTAAAGTGAATTAAATCAGAAATAAAGTTTATCAATAACATTTTAACTGGAACTTATCCTGGAGTTTCAAGATGTAAACATTTTGTTATCAACAGTATTTCATTGTAACAATCATGACTCAAAACATGGATATAAGATTCTTTTTAAAAAACAAACAAAATAAAGGACAATGATTGAATTTGACTTTCCACTGTAGTTGTATTCCTTTGTTAAGACTGTTTTGTATCATTGAACGTTGGTGTAATAACATGATTGCAAAGCCAACCCTGACATATTTGTAATGGTGTGAATGATGTCACCTTAACCTATTTTACGCAAAGTGAACTGCTCTTCCTGCTCTGCACAAAGGTATAAGTGTCCTTTTGTCCTTGTGATGGATGCCACAAGGTTCTTTCGTGTGCTTTCAGGTTTTAAGGTGATCACAAATAGATCCCACATGAAGGGCTCAGAGCTGGTGGCTGTGAGTGGACATCTAGTGGATTCTTCTGTAATTACAAGTCCTTTTTGTGGTGCAGTGGAGGATGGCGGGAGCGGCATGTTGTCAAGAGGATGCTCTAATTAGGGCTTTGCTGACCTGTTTGTAGTTTAATTTGGACCGCACATCCCTGCCTCTCACTAACACTAATTACATCATGGTGCCCCGTATGAAAGTAACAGCATCATCCTTACTCAGAGCCTTGGACCAACAGTTCCTTTCTTGGCCTGTACAATGTCCTATGTGTTATTTCAGGGAGTGGATCATAGAGTTGAGTAATTATCTCATTTGGAGCAAATGCATTTTAGGTTACAAAGGCAGTCCACTGTCTCAATGACCATCTGACCATGAAGGTAATGTAAAAGTTCCGTTGAAATTCATATTTACAAAAGAGACAATTCTGTCTTAACAGTCAACTCAGGATAAATACTTAATATTAAAGGAACGTTTATTGTATTTTCTATCGGTAAAAATATACTGTGAAATTATCATTAACATTTTCAACCATTAACTGTCAGAGTTCTTTGTTGTCCAGTATTGTCTCCAGATTTGTCCTCAGCAAGCACAAACAGTTCTTTCAGCTGCTCCTCCAGAAGGCCAGCATCACCATCATTGTTAATTATCCAGTCAAACTGCACTCCCTGATCAAGACCACATTCAGACTCCGCATCATCTATACCTGAGGAAACAATGGATGGGGGGTGACGTGTTAGTGCAGTTGGTGTGGTAATATGAAACTATTCAGTGATTGTGCATGTGCACTTGGTCGGGATTGGGTCACCTGGGGAGAACTTCCATCCCCTCTGTAATCTGGTTTGCTCCGAGGCCTCCACACGCACACAGCGACACTGCTGAGGAAACTCCCTCCAGAACCACTGCAGGTCTGACAAGCGCCGAGCATCACTGATAATCTGGAGAGGGGAGATGGTGTGATGAAGGTAGACTCTTTTTAAACATCTCTCAGATATTTTTTTCCGTCTTCACACAAGAACATGAAGAGGTTCCACTTGGATCCCACTTTAGTTTGACAGCCACAACAAACACTTTCAACCCCTTTTGACGACAAGGTAAGCCTTTGCATCGAAGAGGTACATGATTTATTTTGTTTTATTAAAATTGCAGCATTTGGGGCTTCTAACACTGAACATGTGTAGAGAATCCAAAACATGTAAGTAAAGAGTACATGTTGGCCACAACAAAAATTCAGAGCACATTTATTTTCAGGGATGAAGACTAAAGATAAAACATCAGGATCTTACCCACACAGGCTGTTTGGCCTCTCTGATGGCCAACCGGCAGAAGAACCCAGGATCCTCTTCCCTCTTCCTCTCCCCCCACTGGATCATGTCGGCTCTGTACTTTTCCTTATACTGACCAGCTCCCAGCAGCTCACTGTAGTCCAACCCATGATCCTAATATGAGGACCATCAAAGGAATGGCTTTTGGAATGTATTGAATTTGATGACGCATAGCCAAAAAGTAATGCTTTCCAGCCATACACTTTAATAATACCTTAGAACTAAAGCCTAAGGTATTTTTATATTTTTAGAACATACTCCAGCAATGACACCTTGTAGACTGGAGCTATATGACCATTTCCATATTATATCTCAGATACCAATGTCCATGATAATAGGTGATTTACACTTCACATTGAGAGGTGAAAGAACAACAAACATTTCACACAAATAACACTACTATTATTGTCACATACTAATTCAAGAGAACATTATGTTGCGGTTAATTGCAGACAAAGTAATCTGACTTGATGTGAGATGATCTTTTAACCTACCTTTGCATATTGTTCTTTCAGGGGCCCAGAGAGACGCAGGATGCAACAGACATCAGCACCCAGCCTGTTTAAAAACAAATTACACATTGTGCTTAGCTCTGAAGGGACTTATGTAGTTTGTTGTCAAAATGGAATAATTATTAATTTCTAAAAACCTAAATACAGGTTTCCTAACATTGCTGTTCATTCATACATCTATTTTTTTCTAGTTTCAGACAAATTTGTGAATTTCTACGTAACATTTCTCCAGAATCAAAATACATACGGGAACAACTGAAGACTATTTGATCACTGTTCTGTCGGAATTAGGATACAGATCTAAGTCCAGAAACGTGGCACATGAGTTGTTGACAAGATTCATGGGTGAAAGCAAATCTCATCAGAGAGAAAGACCATAGTAAGTAAGTAAGTAAAGTTTATTTTTAGAGCACATTTAAAACAGCTCGCACTGACCAAAGTGCTGTACATAGTGCATAGAAAGAATAAAGGAATAGGACCTCACCTTTCCTGAATTCTGTCGGTTACATAGTCCTTTCCAGATTTACGTTTACCACTAAATATCAGTATCAATTCGGGTTTTGTGGTGGACATCACCGCTTGCTTGGCAGTCAGTGTTCGCAGCACTACTTTTCCGCATGTTCACTGGGCATCTTCAAACCAACGAATGGCACCACTGACATATTTACCTTAGTGTACAGAAAAAATGCGCAACAATAAAATACATAAACCCAAGCACTTATTGAACTAAGTGACCCGTTAACATCGGCGTAGGTACTACACGAGCTTCAATATTTAATTCGCCATAAAGTCGCCACAGTAAATTGTGGCGTTATGGTGGGAAGTCCTCTGAAAAACTTTGAATGTAATCTGTAGTTCCTTGTCTACATGCGTTTACGGTATCATCGGATGAGCGTCTGACCACGGCGAACTTGATCATGGAATGTGGAAATGGGGGTGGTTTATACTTATGAAATTTAAATGTTTCTGAACACACAAATATATCAGGATAACATAATAATTTTGTTTGGTACAGAATATATGAGGCTAAAAAAAGTATCAAATGTAATCCAAACTAAATCGTATACGTTGAAGAAAGGAACCCGACGCACCATAACTCTCCCTCTGATCTGTAGTAATGGTTGCGGCGTTTTAAAGTCATCGTGTCATGCGAATTTGTGAAGAAACTGAAGTGGAACTTTCGCCACCATCCTAGCTTCGCCTGCTTTTCCCCTCTTTATCTGTTATAGATAGTTACATTATTTGTTAGCGGAGTTGTAGGGTGATATTTCCTTTAAGTCAGTGTTTTGTAGGTAATAGTTCACCACTTCACCCTTGTCTACTGGGTGTCTACTGGGTCAAAGTTCACGTAGCTTTGAAAACATGGCATATCCATTGCTCGGGCGCGTAGGAGTTTACAAACGCAATGTAACCCTACCAATCAAAGTACTCACACATTTACGGGTAAGATTGTTTTGTACATGAGAGGTTTGCATTTGTGTTTAAAGACGTGGTGAACCGGTAGCTGGTGGTAGTGTTAACCTAGTCGTAACCTTGCTTTGGGTTGTGAGAGAGGTGGCTAGACAGATAGGAAACTGAACATGGATAACCTTTTTACATTAAATAACCTTTTAAACATTGAATTCTAGAAAATAAGTATGTTATAGACATTGCCCTGTTTGGCCTTATACATTAAAATTAGTATAAGTAACTCCCATTAATTGCATGCATTGCATTTTTTCACTGCGAAATAATAACTTCCATTTATTTTCATTCAGGCCTTTAGTAATGGGACTACTGCACTCTGCAACAGTACCCCGCCCCCTCATGCTGCGTTCTTTCCCCCATCCGAGGGGGCGATGCTGCTCCCGGGGACGTTCAAAAACAAAGTGGCCTTCATCACAGGGGGAGGGACAGGTTTAGGTCGAGGCATGACGACCACCCTGTCAAGCTTGGGTGCTGAGTGCGTCATTGCAAGCAGGTCAGCATCAGTGATTTCGTGTAATACGTAAAAGTGCCTATTAAACATCTTGATCAGTTATGAAAGATGTACCTAGGCATTGCTTAAGTTAGAGCACACAGAGATAGACGCATACACTTTTCAATGCTTTTTTATGTTTTGAGAAGTTAAAGTTTCTTGATTGAGTGTGCTTGTTCACTATGTCACTCAGAATGAATCAGGGAGTAACCAGTTTGTTTGATGAACAGGGTGATACACATCAGCACACCTGAAAATGCTCTCTACTTATCTCAAGCTGAAATATTACAGACACTTCTTGCCACATGCCCTCATACAATGTTGGAGAACTCATGATGTTCAGTGTAGGAGAAAAACATCTTGTGGCAAATGCTAAGCATCTTATTTTGTTTTTAGAAAGCTTGACGTTTTGGAAAAGGCTGCTGCAGAAATTTCCGCACAGACTGGCAACAAGGTAATAAATAATAATGTTTCTTAAAAATATCAGCATTTGCTGACCAATACTCCAAGGTCTGTAAGGGGATGGGATTGTTTTATATTGCCAATATCACTTAGAATTGCATCAGACGTCTAGAATTGACTTTTAAACTGTTAAATTAGCAACTTTGTAAATAACATTTAGAATGCACATTGAAGTTATTTATAAGCTAAATAATAACTCTCATTAAGAGGTCTTCATTTCAATACTTTGATTGTTTGTTTGATGCTTTGTTTGTTTATGTTAATGTATTACATCTGAAATTGCTTAAATAAAGATATTTGAGTGTATTGCAGAATCACAATAATTTTGGCTATTGATTAACCTTGATGATCAGAGAATATAGATTCATCCCGATTAAATTGTGTGGTCCCTGCTGATTCCAGCTGCTATAGAGATGAATCAGTCTGTATCTTATGCTTTCCCAAGTGTGGACATGATGTCCTGAGATATATATATATATGTATACTAAGTGTATTTTGAACCTTGGAATCACTCAGTCAGTATTCCTCCAACAGGTCCACGCTGTACAGTGTGATGTGAGGGATCCAGCGTCTGTAGAAGCTGCTGTGACGCATCTTGTCAATAACGTGGGTCTCCCTGATGTAGGTACAAACACTCAGCCTGCACTGTGAAGGCCCCATCACAGATCTGTCACTTCACTATGTTTTCTGAGGTATCATTCTAAACCATTTATTATTTATGGTTACATGTGTCTGGTATGCCAATTGGCAGGTGTTTCTTTCTATAAAAATTTAACAACTTTAATTTAATTACAATAACCTTTGCTTTATGGTGTATTGGTTGGTAATACATCGGAGCTGCTTTGGGTTGACACACAAAAAATAAATCTACTCTACTTGACATTGTTTAAAACGCTAAAGCACTGTAAAGAATGGAAACCTGAAAATAAAATCTCTGATCATGTATTTAATGAAACCTCACATATGTTCATGCTCTTAAAACCACTGCATACACTTTTTTTCTTGAGTCAATTAATAGTTGTCTGTCTGATTTTTCCATTCCACAGGTGGTAATCAACAATGCCGCTGGTAATTTCATCTCTCCATCAGAGAAGCTGTCTGCTAATGCCTTTAGGACCGTCACAGACATTGTGCTGAACGGCACGGCCTACGTGACTCTGGAAATCGGGAAGCGCCTTATTAAAGCTGAAAAAGGTGATCTTTAAATTTTGATTTGCATTCTCTCACCCCCACATTCAAAGGAGAGAGGAACTTGCCTGAGGTTTTCATCTTTTCCATGTTTTCTTGGCAATCCTAACCGTTTATTTAAGTTTGTCAGAATCAGCTGGCAGATTTTCTTTGGGCCTCTTAGGCTACAAATCAAAGAGAAGGTGTTGCACTGGCACATGTAAAGTGCATTCTGTAGTCAGTAAAAAAATGATAGTGACTACATAGTGCGTAGCCTAGGTGTCTAGTTGGAATGGCAGGTTTGTTTATCCGTACTTCATATGATCGTATATCATGACAATTAATTTGAAGATGTTACTAGAACCAGTTGCTTATAAAAACAAGAGAAAAAGTGGCAAATTATTGCATACTGACGCTTTAAAGAGACAACTTAGTCTGTAACTTATGAGAGTAATTTAACCGACTCCAAATGAAACTCAAACAAACCCAGTTGGTGTGCTGTAGTGGTAAGACCACAGGGTGGCAGGCACACTCTTTTTTGGTTGAAAATGAAATGGTATGCTTGATCCATTGAAAACTGCTCCCAAAAGCATGCTGTTGCACCAGCTAACCCTGTAACCTTTTCACTCATATATTTGTACCAGCCACTGTATGGTAATTAAGATATTGTATGTATTCATCAGTGTTATACAGTGTATATGATGTGGCAGGAACATCAGCAATAGACTAATTGCAACCTTGAGATTTTTATTTTTATAGGAAACCACATTGTCAACAAAGCAATGGAGCCATTTTACATCCCTACCAGTCATAGAGATCTGCAACAGTGTACTCTGCGTACCCTTTCAGTCGACACATCATTCATCCTTGTGTTCCTTTGCCCTTAAGGCGGCGCAGTCACTGTATGTGGTAATGCAGGTCTTATTGTCCAGCGCCCAAGGCTCTCTGTGGGTTGCGTGCTTCATCCCACACTAGCCATGCACAGTCAAAGGGACGGCTCTTCATAAACCATAGAGCAGGCTACTCAAAGACAACACACCATGCAGTTTCGCTTTAGGCCCCAGCACCAGTGTCGCCCCACCCCCCAATGGAGTCCTCTTCACCTCCTCTCACTCTGTGTTGTTCTTGCAGAGGGTCTACCCATCCTTTGATTGTAGTGACCTTTTCCACTTCCCCAGAAAACAGTTATTAATAAAATTGCAATCAGGCCATTGTGAGGGAACATAACAGACATAAAGGGCTGGTGTCTCTCGTTTGCCTTTTCAGCCGTAGGGCAATTAAGAGGCTTCCGTATAGCGGTTACCCTTCTTTTATGTTTGTTTCATTGATTGTGCCGCATGTCTAGCCATTGGTGGCAGCACTCTGTGAAGCTGTATTTAAATTAATGATGTCCTTTAATTCCCATGTCTGGAAAAGGCTTGGTACGATTATAATTGCAAGTACGTTTGTAGTTTTATTCGTTTGAGTTTAGGCTGAGGCTGATTTTTTGAGTCACTGATGGACTCATCACTTTCCTCTGGTCAAATGGAGCTAGGAGGTTGAACAACACTTGATTTGATTACTTATTGATTGATTTGTTTGCTTATTTCTTTCCCAGGAGCTGCGTTCTTGGCCATCACCACTATCTATGCGGAGAGTGGCTCTGGCTTTGTGGTCCCCAGTGCCTCTGCCAAGGCCGGTGTGGAAGCTATGTGCAAGTATGTCCAGCATCTGCAAGCATATTACTCAAAAGAAACACACAAATTGTAATCGCCTCTGTGCAGTCCCCATCTGAAGACGTTTTAAAAGGTCTCACCCATGTCAAATCACTCATCACGCTATCTTAATGTATTTTTCAAGGAGGGCATTTATTAGCATTAATGAGTGTACCATCACTTTTAATTTAAATCTGAAATGTGGAGCCCCTGTCTTGATCTCTCTGGGAAAGTTGCCCATAACTAAGATGGATCGAAAGTGCAGAATTACATCAGCGGACAGGACAGTTTTCATTTTCCCTTGATGTGGACAGGCCTCTCATTAGAAAACATGACTGACACCTTCACTTAAAAAAACTAAAATCAGGTAAAATGTGATGTCTGTATGAATGTTATATAAAGGATACTCTCAAAGACAGTGCACAAGCATAGTTAATTCATCTGATTGATATCAAATTTGCGATGTATAAATCTCAATCCAAGTTTATGGTTCTGGCCGAGATGCATACCTGTGGTCAGCCCAGTAGGCTGTTCTGTGACATGAAATGTGTTTGAACAGCGGTATGTGAGTGGGTGTCCCTCGCCCCCTCTCCCCTTGTAAGACACAGCCCCATCTCACTTTTTACAGGCACATGAAAAAGGCATTACTGTGATAAATGGGTCACTGTGCTCCTACCTCTCCCCCTCAGACAGATGGTTTAATGAGGGGAGAGGCCAGGACAGGAGAAAGGAACAGACACACACAGACACGAGCGTAAAACACACCAGGGCCACCTCTCAACTGTGTGTTTGGGGCATGGCCTCACGTGAGGCTGTCCCACTATACTGGAGGCAGTAGTCAGTTTCCTGGTCTGCCTTTAGACAGAACCAGCTATGTGTCTCGCATGCATATACAGAAAGGGTCAACTGTCATTACTGTGTGGAGGAGTACTTTCCCTCAAGCATATGTAGAGATTTGCAGAGGTAAAGCTGACTGGTCCATTTATATTCTCAGTGCAAGACTCCTTTTTGTCTAGGGATCACTATCTGTCTCTATCCATTTTCCACTAATGGAACTCTTGGCTTTTGTGCAAGATTGTTCACCTGAAAAAATGACCCCACAGTTCTCTTTTTAAATGTTACATCTATATTGCAATCAGGGCTCGGCAGCGAAACTGGCCCCCAGATTTAGCTTTTTATTTATTTCACAGCCGTTCTTCTTGCACGTTCTATTTTTAGGCCGGTATTTTGCTCATTTAGTATGCATTAGATCCTTGATGCTGACTAGGAACAAATCAATCTGCAGTACCCCCTCCCCACACACGCCTTTCTACTGCTCTTTTTCTTTGAGTGAGTGGAATGACCCTTAAAGTCCCCCCTAACCCTTATTCCTTTCTTACCCGCTATGCATCCGGCACTTGGTTTGTGTTGTTGGAATAAACAGCATGAAAACAAGGGCCAAACGCTGGCACTCTCTTGGACATAATTGTACCCGGAGCCAGAGTGTTAACCCCATCAGGAGAGTTTAATGAGAAAGGAGCAAGAGCGCGAGGCTCACCGCAGGACTGGCCGTTGGCCTGCATGCTCGCTCGCCTTCGCCCAGTCTGAGGAAGTATGTGTTTGTTTGTGCCGCAGGTCACTGGCCGCCGAGTGGGGACGCTACGGCATGAGGTTCAATGTGATTCAGCCCGGCCCAATTAGGACCAAGGTAGGTTATCACACCAAAGCTTCCTGTTTTCCCCTTCATCTCCTTCTGTGGCACATGAGGACTGATACAGTGGGGTCGGTGGTGGTGGTGGTGGTGGTGGTGGTGGGGGGGGGGGGGGGGGGTCACTGGTGGATATTCCAATTTTAGAGCACAGAAGTGTGCAGAATGCAGAAGAAGTATGTGCCATTAGGGCTTAAGTATTCATTCCATCTTTCAAGTGCAATCAGCTGATTCACACGACAGGACCAAAAATATGGGAGCGCTGTTATTGTATGAGCCTGTACAGTCACAGTAAAAGTAGTGGGTAGGGCCCTCCATGAAACACACTCATCCTATATGATTCACTGTCAGCCTGGCTTTCCATTCACAAATTGTCTTGTGCTCCTATACTTTGCCAGGATTTAACCTTAGGTTTGAGGGCCATAGAATAGTTTATTTTAAGAGTTGCATTGTGTGTGCTGCTTAATAAATAAATATAATGCCATTTTTAGTCAGCAGTCAATCTCTGCATGGTTCTTTTTTATTTTATTTACAAACTGCACTGCAGAAAATATACCAAGGGTAGGGTCCTGGCAAGCACAGTCCTTACATTTAGCCTCTGGGTGCACCACAGCGTTCTCTCACCCACACCTAACTGTACACCGTCCTTCTGAAGGGTGCGTTCAGCCGCCTGGATCCCACCGGAATGTTCGAGGAGTCGATGCTTGGCAGGATTCCGGTTGGCCGCTTGGGAATGCCGGGAGAGATTGCCAACCTCGCCGCCTACCTCTGCAGTGACTACGCCAGCTGGGTGTCTGGAGCGGTGAGTCTGTGCATGTGTGTGTGTTTTGACCTTGGGAGTGGAGGGGCTCTCCTCTGCTCCAGGGCAGGGCGGGGAGGCACAGGGGCCAGGGCCCTGAGTCTGCCCCAGAGGACCGCTCCGGTTTCAGGCGCAGGGAGGGGAGAGCAAGGGCAGTGCTGCCGCCTCTCTCCTCACCCCTCCAACAGCTGGCCTCAGAAACATGTGCTGCTCCGATTCCAGGGGCGTCATGTGGAGGTTATTACGCATGCACATGGAGCAAACAGACTTGCTCACAAAATAAGTGCATTAATGGCTCTTGGGCATTTGTTGATGAAGTGTATTTCTTTCTCAGTAATTTCCTCTCTCTTTCTCTCTCTCTCTCTCTCTCTTTCTTTATCTGTCTCTTCCTCTCCGTCCCTGTCACTCTCCCCCTCTCTCTGGCAAGCTCATTTGCTCACTAGTGCAAACACACACACACACACACACACACGCACACAAACATACATTATTTGTACATATTTTTAAATGCAAGATGCTGTAAATTATACACTAACTGTCTTTGTTCTCACTGAAAATGTTGCAGGCCCCCTTTGTGTTTAAACAACTAAACCTCTCAGCTCAGTGGTTCTGTATTAGCCATAAAACTATCTCAGGACAAGGACATTCTTGCCTGCTGATAATTTACTGTGAGCACACTGGATGGAGGTCTTTGACATTTCCTCACAGCAGCCTTGGAGACAGAACAAATCATATCACTCCTCCTTCTTGAATCTTGACTCGTCCTTATTCATTCATTCACTGCACAGATCATTCGGATAGATGGAGGAGAGTATGTGTCCATGGCCGGGGAGTTCAATGAGCTCAGAACGGTAAGAACTGGAAATGCTTTCTGTTTTGCCAAAAGTCAGTTTTTTTTGCTGTGAAATTGAATGGTTTTACGCCATGTTACATCTCCGTTTGTTCTCCTGCAGGTCACCAAGGACCAGTGGGCTATGATGGAGACCCTGATCCGAAAAACTAAAGGCTCCTAAGGGATCTGACTGTTAATGGCAGTACTGTCTCAGTGTCTTCAGTCTTTTGTTGTTGTTTTGTTTTTATTTTGTAGTGAAACTGTTCCCTATGGAGGCCACATTTCTCTAACAGTTTTGAGGCCAAACCATATCACATTTTTTTTTATTCTTGCTGTGATTAGCCATTGTAATACATCAATCTACAAGATTTGCATGTGGCCTTATTGTTACTAATGATTTTGAAAGTGCCATACAAACATTATTTCGCTCATGACTTGAAACAAAATAAATCTTTTCTATGAGAATATACCATTTAAAAACCCATTGGTAGCATTTTAATTTGTACATAAGACTAAATAATACTTCTGTCATGTATTGTGTCAAATTCAAGGCGTCCTAGTCAAAGCCCTTGATCCAGTTTTACTGAAATATGTAATGTACTGATATTCAGATATAACTGTACATCAGTATTAGATCCTACACTTCCATTTGACCCTTTTTCTTCAAATCCATATATAGCCTTTTCTTTTGCCCTCTTTTTTTCCTCCTCTGCCCACTGCTTTCTTATCACCCCAGTGATGGATCCCTCAGGCTGTTCCACTGCATTGCCTCGTTCCACTTCAGCGTGTCTGTTTCCATTTTCATCCGCCACCTTTGAACAGGGGCCACTTGATACTGTGTGATGGCATGCACCATTGATGGGTTGCCTCTTGTAGAGGCAGAAGGAGGAGGAGGAGGAGGCATCCCTTTGACCTCTTCACAAAGCCCCTTGACTCTGTTGGTTCAGTGACCCCAGTGTATTGCACTCACTGTGTGCTGAATACCGCAAACCCCATTGACTAGTGGTGTTTACATCTCCACCATAACAACCACACAGAGAGCTGCAGAGTACCTGAACTGCTGATGCAGCCGCCTTCACTTTGGTCCCATCATTGTTCACTCTTTATTTGGGGTTACAATCCTTGCACAGGTTATCAGGTGTAGGGGGTGATGTGCCCAAGAGTAGTATTCTCTTGTCAGATGCAGCAGATGCATCATTTACACCCATTCTCACACACAAACACTCTCTCACACACACACACACACACACACACACACACACACACACACACTGAGAGCTAATCTCATGCAGTACACACCACTGTGGACAGTCCCAGATAAGGCAGTGCTGTTGTCTAAAAACTTTGACGTCTGCAGCTGCTCAATTATATGATAAAGATCGTGGGGCTCTTTTCACTTGCGCTGCATTGACAGCACTTTGTCTTGCAGGAACCAGCCCCATTTTCAACCTCAGGACAAGATCTGTTCTAACTGGCAAAGTAGCTGTAAACACACGTCCACAGTTTTGAAATGGCTTTATTTGGACTTGAGTAATGTTTCATAATGCTCTCTTTTGTGCCATCAGTCATAGCTATGTGGGGTGTATCTTCCGAGAGATGTGCTGCTGTCACAGTGGGGAACTGGGGTGAGCTGTGGGAGTTACCCAAAACATTAAGCACAAGTCAGGGTGTTCAGAGAATGCATTTAATTGTGATGTGAACTTGTAAGGTGGAATGGAGACTGAAACACACGACTACACACCGCTTTTTCACCACCTCTTCCCCTTTAGGTAGTGTTTCAATTTCGTTTAATGACCTCTTACACAGTGTGTCAGGTGTTTAGCATAGTGGAGCATGTCATTCTTTACAGTGCAAAAAAGTTTGATCTGACATTGTTTGGCTAACAGATCAAAAGGGGGAAAATGCGTTTCGTAGACATGAGCTTATACTGTAGTTTCACCAGTACCTTAATGGACTTTGTAACAGCAGCAACCATCATGCACTGCAAAAGAAAACTAACTAACTTGTCTTAAAGAATCCAGCAGATTTAGTTCTTAACAGGTTCATTCAACAGAGCTCATCCCCTTAGTTACACGTTATTGCTTTGGCTACAGAGGAACGTTATTAGCAACGAGGAACTTTAGTATAATGTTACTGTAATAGTTATTTTGCTTGGTGGTTGGTTTGTTGCAGATCTTGGCAGGGTGCCGTGACACCATATCGTGGCGTATACAGGGTGGCTATGTTGGGTGCAGGTCCTTGATTAATGCATCCATCTCATCATTACAAAAAGCTGTACAAACAGTATAGAAACGACAGGTTGAAAAGTCTTTGATCAGATGCCTCTCTACGTACAGTACACATTGCGTCAGTTAAATTTACATCAGTTTTCCTGTAAATAAGGACAACATAAATAAATAACACCCTAGAGCTACAGCTACTGTTACGCACGTCACGAGTGAGCGGAGGGGGCTGTTCGTTTGGAACGGGGAGGTTGGAATGGGGGGTCTGCAGATGGCGGAGGGAGAGATTGCTGTGGAGAGGGGGGCACAAGGGAAGGATGGGGGGTAGGTGTCTGTCTCAGACCTCGTCAGCGCACAGGACAAGCGCCAACTCTGCTCTGTACAGCTTGCCTCCATCGGACAGGGCCATGATGGCAATCTTATATGTGGGGATTTTGCTGACTTCGAGCACCTGTCGGACAGAGGAGAGAATTTTCATGTTATTCCCTGTGGCATCACAGCCACAGCTGTCAAAGTGCTTTTTCCAATGAACACTTCACTTTATCATTACATGGGTGCTGTGAGATTGTTCAGGCTTTCAGAAGGTAACAGTGAATGTTTTGGATCTTCAGCTACAACTATAAGCAGAATCAGAACAGGCTCCAATATAAATAGCCATACATATGCTAGATCCAGTAAACTGGATAGTATTAGGTCTTCAGAAGGTTAACATAAAATCAGAGGCAAAAGTAAGTATTTCCTAAGATGACCAGAAGTATCTTGAGTATGAGGAGTGAGTGAAGGGTGGGTGAGGGGAAGATAAGATAGCTGACTAATGTCCACATTCATTTATTAGGCTACTTCCAGAGATATTAAGGTTTGTTATCCAACCCATCGACTCAGACTGAATGACATTTCTGTGATGGTTCAGTGTTGTTTGCTTGATGAAGAATGGATATGGTTTAAAAGCAGACAAGCTGTTTTCCCTTTTGAGGGTAGGGGTCCAAGAGATTTAAACACTTACCCTTTTATTTTTTTCACACAGGTCTTTTAGCAGGGCGTCAAGCTCATTTTCATCCATGTAGCCATTTCTGTCCTGGAAACAGCAGAGTTCAGAGGATAATGATAACAGAACAAACATCAAAATCTTTCAGTACATATCTAAGTTGATCTGAACTGATATCCAACTCTGAGTACAGCGGTTGGGCAAAACTCAACTTGACATTGATATTTGCTTACTAATAGTAACTTTAAACTAGGTCCCTTGAAGTCTTACTTTGGCTGCTTCAATTAGACCCCATAAAACTACTCTGGGTAGCTGTTCACTAATGCTGTAGGCCTCGGCATCTCTGTTTCTCAAGAGAATTTAGATTACTGCCACTCACAGTTCTGCGTGCAGCATCTGTGAAAACATTGGCCAGGGCGAAAATTGAGCACACCTACCAATCTGAGGATTATGTTCGCTCCATTGTTGTAAATATACACACACACACACAACCAATGCAGACAGCAATATACAATAAAACAAAGACCAAAGGCTTAACAAATGGGGGGATGATGGCGACCAACCGATATATTCATAGCACAGATGTGTCAAACAAACAGGAAACAAGATGCCATGCCATTTTATAATCGTTTCCCCTTTAATCTCATCTTGGAAATGAGAAATTCTCAACGGGTTTCGTCAAGGCAGAGAAGCATTGATGATCGGTTCTGCATACAGAGTCAAAGTAATGACATGCCAAATCTCAGGGTGCTCACGTGTAGCACAAGCAGCCAATAAAACTACAGACACATCTGGCCTGCATTTTATGTCAGCAGATCACAATGCAAAACAATCACCAACAGTGGAGATGAGATCTATGGTTCATTGCGGACCTAATAGGCTGACCTATAGAATGTATTCTCACACGGACAGCGCACAGTCAGAAGGGGGGAAATGTCATCTGCAGCCATCTTATCCCATAACCACACAAACAAATTAGGAGCTCATTAGAGGCATGAAACCTGACTGTGACAAAGGGGAACTGTGCAGTCAATGGACACCAAAACAAAAGCATCAGCCAAAAACACAAAAATACAAAACAGATGCCTGTTAAATCTGGGACTGGGTAGCCAGCCATTTTACTCCCTCCCTGCATCGCATTCTAGCTCTGCTAATGAGCATATGTCTATGAGCTATGTCTCTTGCCAAATTGCCTGTCTGAATCCCCGGATAGCACAGGCGAGACCTCCAGAAGCCGGCGTGCCGGATGTGCATTTGTGCAACCCAAACCCTTGCCTATCAGCACACATCAGAGGCCGCTGTCATCGGAGGCAAAGAAATGGCCCCCCCATTCAGGGACATGGCAGTGTATTACACCCGAGCCGCATCCAAGAGGTCCAATTCAACCACGGTGATATCTAGACGGCGCCTCCTCTCTGCATACCAATCAGAGGCTGCCTACTGTGCGTTTGGTAAATAGAGACGCTGAAGGGGGCAATCAGTTCGCAAATCTCTTAAGGCCCACTACCTGATCTATGGCTTCTGAGAGAGGCTACAATCAATAGGGATTGAAAATGTACTAGTAGGTTCAATGAAAGGCAGAATGTTTTTTTCCCCCCAGTGTGTCTTTTTATAGTATATGAGCATATAACCTGAACAGGGCTGGGAAAGAAGAACGTAGCATACCTGATCGTATAACTCAAATATCTTGTTGAACTCTTTTCTGTCCATCTTCACACCCTGTAGGGGAGGAGAAGCAGAATCTTCAGCAAACTGAACGGTCAAGGTCATTTCTTGTTTCTGTGTTGACAACAGTATTGTCGTTTTTGCTCATAGCCACTTCAATTACCTGAAACTTGAGTAAGAAGTTCTCTTCATCTGGCAGGAGTCTGATGGAAAAGAGGAAGAGAAAAGGAGAGAAACGCCATGAGTATCTGCACTGTAAAGTTGGTGTTTGGTCACGCACAGATGGGTGCTTTAAATAGGCTTCAAAACCGCAGACCAACCTTGCCATCTCAGCGAGACATAACTTCCCATCGTTGTTGGAATCAAATATTTTCAGCTGAAATAGAAACAATACATTGTTAAAAGGATATACCCAGCAGTCAGTCAACCTGTAGTGCCACCTCTTAATGCACACCATCTTTGGTGACCTTGTGTTCATACAAGCAAATTATACTGATCCGTCATTTCCTATTCCTTTTTAAGACCTAAAATCAAAATATGGTAATGTACTCAGCAAGTAGTTCACAATTCCTAGTGGTTTTAAGTTTTTATTTAAGTTTAATATTTACCACTGTCAAATTTCAGATGCATTTGCATTTCATTCTAGACTTTTTACTCATCAAACCCTAATTTTGGAGCTAACTGACAGGTCAGCATTAGTAATTTGGCTGGAGACTTTGAAAATGCACAGCCTGTAACTGTATTTTCAATCGTCAAGGCTGTCTGTTGAAATCACTGTATCATACAGTCATGTCTTGAATGCACAAGAGAAGCGCACTTGTGAGTGGCCCTACACTACCCTGCCCTGCTCCGCTCTGCTCTGTCAACCACTGCTAGCGCAGAGATAGACGAGGGCTTTTTTTTGTTGGCCGCGTATCTCTGATAAGCCTGACTGTTAAAGTGATTTCAAAGGCGCATCACTTTGGTGAGCTGTGGCAGCTTTGGAGACAGACAGAGGATTGAGGAGAATCGATCTGACCACGCGCCGCTGGACGTGTGGATATAGAGAGTGACACGGAGAGTGGCGCTGAGCCGGCGGGCGCTGTGTCCTTACCGTGGTTATTGTGTACTCGTCCAACTTCTTCTCATCGTATGGTTTCTTAGCTCTCTGAAGCAGATCTTTTAAGAAGCTCTACAGTGAGAGAAAATAGACACATCGTCACAGCTGAAAACATTTCAGGTTTTGTGATGAGCCTCAGATCATAACAGTAACAGTCAAAAAAAGAGCTCTAATCAGAATTTAGTCAGAAATCATCTTAATTTGGATATATAGTCAGTGGCCATACAGCTAAAAGTAATCCCTGGTTATTCAGAAACTCACATAGCAATTTTGAGTGGGACTCGCGCAACTTCGAGCGTTACCACAAACAACTAAGCGTGACCGTGAATCTTGCCTCCTCCTTAAAATGTTTGTGTGGTCAACTTGCTGGCGACCTTTTAAACCAGCTGCATACCCATCAGTGAAATCCTTCATGCAAGGAGAAAGAGCTTGGTGGTGACAGATTGCCTTCATTATCAACTCACTGACTGAAAATCTGACAGCTGTTCAACAGCTACATTTTGCGTCGTTAATTTAAATTTTCACTATGGCCCCCGTGAGGTGTGCATATGTCCGTCATGGTGCTGGAGAGCTGCTCCGCCTCTGGGGCGGCTTACGGGACACGGTCCTCTTCAATTCCAGTTTAAGTGAACAAAAACATCATCTCCATACCAGCTGGTAAACTGAGCCCTTAAAGCAGTGAGATAGAGTTGGTCTAGCCACAAACTTTGTTTAGCAATTTTCCCCTGCTGGCCCTGAATTACCCATGGGGCATTGCACTCCAACCTTAACAGCCACTTCAGAAAGGTCACAAGTGAAACACTAGTCTAGGAGTGTGACAGCGAAAGAGAGAGAGTGGCAGCAGCATTTCGATGCACAGCGCTTCAGGATAAGAAAAGTGGAATTTTACTCCTGTCTTATCGGAGGCACTCTGAGATTCTTTTTAATGAAAAGTGCGTTGAAAATAAAATCAATTATAATTATTATTATTATTATCGACTCGTGGACTCAGAAGGAGTCAGACCACCCATCACTGATGATGTCATCATAAAGCCACCAGGCGAGCTGTGGAACAAATTGAGCTCACCTTGAGTTCATCAGCCTCGATGTAGCCACTGTGGTCGGCGTCGTAATTCCTCCAGGCCTGTGGGGAAGGGGTCACATAACGAGGGTCATGTTATAGTTTGTGGTGATTTATATCCCCAGATTATACAGTGTAATCATTGAGTTTACATCCAGTCCAATACATTAATACAATTGATTCTCTCAGTTAACTGTGAGCATAACAGGGCGTATTTCCAACACTTCAGAAGGCACACAAACAGCACATGCCTGGTCATTACAACAATTAAATGTCAGTGGAAGAAAGTACCTGCATGAATTCTGCACAGGACCTTAGCTGTTGCCGGAAAAATAGTAAGAAGTTTTCCTCTGTAGGCAATATTTGCACTAGCTGTGGCAAAGAGAGAAAAAATACAAGCAATACAACAATTACATGGGATAGAATCATCATTTAGGATCACAAATTATCCATGAAATATTAATCTTATAACTATTTTGTATCTCCTTTTGCAAATTCTTGCAAAGATATAAATGACCTTTTCTTTCTTCTCTACTGTAAACAAAACAATTAGTCACAGTAATGTAGGCTACAGATTCATTTCCTCTGGTGTTATATTCCTTGAAAGAATTCCGATGCAGCCATCGTAAGACATTGCAATTACTAGGAGTTAATGTACCAAGGGTCCTATTCTCTGCAGTCATCAACATCTTGTTAATAATTTGATTATTTCCCACTGGCATGGGTTGGTCTGCTGTTCGTCCTCAATGGTCAGTGACTCAGGACAAATCACTTTTTCAGTTTCCCATTCATTTTGTTTCTCATTTTACGTTTGCTCAGGAATTCTATCATTAGATACATAAAAACTTGATGTGATTTTGCTTAGGCTGTGCAAAGTTCTACTTTTATTTGAATTACATAAATCCACGTATGCTAACAAGCACATTCATCATTACGCAAAAATCCCCAGTGTTTGAGATTGAGTTGTTTTTTTTTTAATGAAGATAAACTACACAGAGAGCTAACAATTTAGCCTGCCCTTCATTCAAGTCAAACACGGCTTCAGCAGTTTAAGGAAACAGCTTCCACCATTCTTATTGTCCTCAAGCACCTTAAGTTATTACTCTCAATTTACATTACATGTCCCAAACCTTTAAATGTATGCCCTCCACAAGCTGTGGAAGTTAAACCAACCAAAATCACTGGGATTGTCTTGAGAAATGTTTCTAGTTTCATAAAAGTGCCCCTCCTTTTTTCAAACAGCAACCATTTAACAGATCACGTTATGTCACTTAAAAAACACTCTTCTCACAGCTTCTCAGCTGAATGGGAAAAGGCGTTGTCATTTGAAATGTCAGGCAATGTTTTAAATGGGCATGATATCAAAATGTCTTCTCTGAGATGGCAGATCTCTAAGGTGACTGCCCTGCTTCACCCGACAGCTGCAGTAATTGATTTTTCAACCCAAAGGCATTCGATCAGCAGGCCCGGTGCACTGTCAGAATAAGATGTAAGCCAGTTTCCTCAGCATCAGGATTAAAAAACTCAGCCAATGCTCTCTGTGGAGAACTGCCATTAACATATTCATGTTATGGATTGCCTATGGAGGTGGGTATAATCTGTGATTATTTTTTCTTGCTGATGTTTTGGATGTGAGAATCGTTAAGAACAACACCCCAAGTGAATTGTGGAGATGAAACTGGGATAGATAACACATGTTTTCACAGACTTTGTGAAAATAACTTGCTACCCAGTTACTCATCGAGATATTATCCAGCAGTGTATGTGCATTTTTGTCCTGTTGTAAAATGTCTACTGCACTTCTTGCAACTAATATGTTGTCAACTTAGTTAAAGGCCATGAAAAGTCCTGTGCCGATTATAGATGACATAAATGGTATGTCTTACTAATAACCACAAGCATTCCTAAATGGGGAAAGGCCATTTTTCATGTTGTCAAGGCCAGTCAGAACAGTGCTGGAAGAGGCTGCTTTGTGAAAACACGGCTGTAAAGGCAACTTCAAAGATCCATCACTTGATGGGATTTGGAATTTATAACACAGGGTAAAGGATTGAAAAATCAATTGGTCAAAGTTGCTGGATACTTAAAGAAGAAGTGCACTGAGATATGAAAGAGCACGAAAGAGAGAGTAAAAGAAAGAAAGGGTGTGTTGGCAAGGATGACTGAATATTTAATCCAGAATTGATGTGACTGTCAGAGTTCGTGTATCAATACAGTTCTTACCTCAACAATCCCAATTTTTCCATCAGTGTTTTTCTCATACTCCTCCACAAAAGCCTTCATCTGGTCTGTTAACTCCTGTGTGAAGAAAAGACAGACTAAACATCAAAACAGAGCCATTCACGCTTATCAGGCAGTCGCGGCTGTCTGTTTTGAAAGTTGTCTGAAAAGCATTCTTTGGCTCGTTGGCCACCTGAGAGTGTCCCACCATTTATCAGACGCTCCTCTCAATTACAGCCTCAGGGAAACTAAGAGATTACAGCCGTGGACAATGCACCATGAAATAAACCCAAATTGGAATGGCACGCACCTGATTACGAAACTATAATTCAATGCAAACTAAAAACCAGTGCTTGTAGTATACCGCATAAAATTGCTCATTGCGCATTGTACATTCGCCAAAGAGTTGTTGTGCATCTACTTTTGTAGAGATAGAGACTAGAATTTGAACACTTGTTATCGTGTTTGTAGCACAATACGGCATCAGGAAACGCTCCCTGATCGAGGTCTGAGTGATGCTCAGTCGGTCTGCATCACAACTACACAATTAGCCTACAGATGACAACAGCTGATTTGCATGCATGGCAGGCCTGTCAGGTGACACAGGTGATGTAATGCAACTCTGTGGCTCTGAGGTGAAGCATTGTGACACTCTTTAGGAGAGTCAGGCCTGACAGGTCATGCCCTGTCACATGTGGAAATACATGCTGGACAAATGCTGCTATTCAGCAAGTGTCAAGTCAGAGCACCTCAATACATAACCATCGTGCTATATATGATCCAGAGAGCTGAACTTAGAATGATCGACAGATAGATAGATAGATAGATAGATAGATAGATAGATAGATAGATAGATAGATAGATACATACATACATACATAGATAGACAGATAGATAGACAGATAGATAGATAGATAGATAGATAGATAGATAGATAGATAGATAGATAGATAGATTAATTGATTAATTGAAGGACCTGAGTTTCCTCAAGAATTAGAGTCTGCTCTGCCCCTTCCTATATACAGCCTCAGTCCAGTCCAGTCTGTTGTCAAGGTGAACACCTGTAGCCTTCCATCACCTATATCTCTTCTCGCAGGATTGAAATGGTGTTCAGCTTAGTGCTAGTCCTCCTAAAATCCACCACCATCTCGTTTGACTTTGTCACAGTAAAGAAAAAAATGGTTGTTGTCTGTCTGCAGCTGACAGGACTCCAAGTTGTATTGGAAGTCTGAGGTATAAAGGGTGATGAGGAAAGGTGAGAGTCCAGTCCCCTGCGGTGCTGTTGTGCTGCTAAGCACCTGCTCAGACACACATCCCCAAAATAAAAAATCTTCTGTCTGGTAGTATAATTAGCTATGTCTGACAGCTCTACGTCCAGATCACTCTATTCTGTTTGTGCTGAGTCACTCTGAGGCTGATTAATGATCTCATGAGAAACAGGCTTCACAAATGCGCTAAAACTTCTGGCCCACCTTTCTGAAGCATGTCTTCGTGACGGCTCATAAAGATACTCTCAGAATTATACCAGACTGAAATTTTCACCCATCTACACAAAGGTGGGCCAAATTGTAATGGCACATTATGGAATTTTAGAGCACCATAAAGTTGTCTGCAAATCTGTTCTTCCTAAATAGTTCTCTCCTTTCCATGCTGCATATTTTCAGAGTTCAGAGAATCAGTTGCTGGAAAAATGTGTTCCTTGAAACCCAATACCAAACAGCTTTACCTGCAAGTATTAGAGAGGCCCTGTGGATGAAGGTGCTTTGCATAACAGTTGAAAATTATTCTTAATATATCTTAATTCATCGCTATTTTTTAGTTCCTTACTATGCTTACAAAGGCTTTGGTTCATTCCAGATCTAAAATGAGCTCAAGTCTGAATTGTACATTTTGATTGATAGAAGCAAGATCACACACTATTAGAATGGACACAAACAGACCAGTTTAGTTTCCCATAAGTCACATAGTTTCCAAAAGAAACAATGTAAATATTTTCTCTAAGTTATATGCATTTGAAGTAGACTGAAAGAGGAAGGAGAGGGTGATACTATTTAAATGGCCATTAGGTCCTAATGCTTTGGAATGAACTGTAGACATTTAAGCGGTTATTAAACAGAACATTTCAGGACAGGCAGTAGAAAAAGCATGTGTTTAATGTGTATTTATTTTTATTTATTTTTTTAAGCCTTAAAATAAGGTAACTCGTGAACTGGAAAACAGGCCTCTTTTCTGACACTGTGTGTTAATCCTGCCAGCACCCAGCACCAGCCTATGAGCTGATGGATAGCCCTGCCACCAAAGGTCACAAGGTCAGGGGCTGATCTACTGTGTAGGTACAGGATGGCATCTGCCTGCATAATGGCAATGTCTTGCCACCCCTAATGCTCCTCCAGTTTTGAGCTGTGATCCTTTTTTTAAGGTGTGTATTTTAGTGATGTTTGATGTGAGTCTCACAATGGTAAACATCATGCAAGTCACAAAACACACTTGCTTTGAAGTCCCAATAAACTGTGAGGGGAGCAAGGTGATTTTATCCAGTCACGTTTCGTTCTGTGTTCTGTTCGTTCTGTGCTACCATCTGAGCTCCGTCCTCCAAAGCCTTTACCACATTCTAAAGTAGTGTCAATAATAGGAAATCTATGTACAGTAAACCATGGATTTCTGAGGCCCTTTTCATCTAAAAATGCTTGACAAGTGTGCGTTTTAAACTGTAAAATCCCCATGGAACCCTTAAGCAGTTTTTTTCCAGCATGTAAAAAAAAAAAAAAAATCGATTGACATAAAGGCCACGGTCCACTACTTCACCATTTGCAAGTTTTTTTCCCTGTTAGATTAAAAGGTAAACTTCTTTTCACGTCTAGGGGATGGGTACAGCTATGGTTATAGGTTGACAGTTTTTTATTGGATCTATTTAGTATAAATTAGTTTCAAGCTAAATTGTGTTGTGTGTTGTTAAGAAGCCTACCTCATTCAAAAACACATCTGTAAGTATGCTTACCCTTACTGTGATAATGTTTATTATTACGGTATGTTTTTTAATGTTATATATCCTATTGCATATGGGTGGGCATTTAGCCTGCTTCTAAGTGTGTGTAAACATGCATAGAAAACAAAGCTTTGATTTTGCTTCTCCTTATGATTCTCATGCCACCCTAAAAAAACATTCTCTAGATCTGCCCCTGCTCAAGATCCCCATGCTCTGAAATGTTGTGAAAGGTGGATGTTCTGTTCCCAAAATACACTCTCACTCTCAATGTACATAGAGCTGTTGAATCTCATTAGAGTTGGCTTCTCAAATGTCTCTGATCAATTTTACGCCTTTTAAAATGAATTCCAGGAGAAAATCTTCAAGCCTAAATGAAAGGCATGTAACTAATACCTTGGGGAGGCACTGAATGGTCCAGAGTGGAATGATGAACTGAAATGGTTCTTCATTGATGAGCTAAACCTTCCTATAAAATACATGCTGTTTCAGTTATTGTGCCATCTTAAAAAATATCATCATAAAGCATTTTGTCATATACATGTATCTATGGAAGGTATTTGCTTCAATCACCATCTAGAGAGTAATCAGTTAGGTCCAGAGCACTAAATATTTTTAATATTTTTAATGAAAACATCCCTTTTGCTAAGTCCATTAAATGTGACTGAATGGATTTCTGAAGGCTTTGTCAAATAACCAATTCTCATCTGAGCACTGGTCCACCCCAGCTAATACATTTCCCTGACATCATGTCTCTCTTTCCTTGAATGGATCAATAAAAGCAATATGGATGCCAGACAACAGCTGTTTAGTGATAAACAACGACATCAGCTGGTCCCAAAATGATCGGCTGAAATGTAATCAATGTATGTTATTTGCTTTGGCCTTTGATTAGTTTGTATCTAAACGGCACGGTTTCATTTCTGGTCAACAGTCAATCGTTGGTCATTTAAAAAGATCTGGGACTGGAGATTAAAGGGCATGTTATGCCTTCACCTAGTCGTTCTTTTTTAGGTATAGTTATCTGCACAAAATGAAATAGATCATATCTCACTTCGGGGGCACTAGGCATCAGCATCCCAACTGCCAAATATCTTTGAAATTGTAAAGGTTCTTCACTGGCACTTTTAATGGAATCTAAGGTTAACTACAGGTGAACGCTCCTTGGTCTCTGATGTTGACAGTGAAGCAGTATTAGACTCTCTCTGGTGCTTATAATGTGTTGGTGATGCAACCCAGGAAAGCTTCCTCTCCAAATCTGATGTCCCCGTGTGGACGCCTACCTTATCCTGACCACTAAGAGTAAAATTGGCATGCATACAAAGACAAATGCTCATCAGGTTCAACCCATCATAAAGACTATGAACCGGGACCGGGGACCAGGTACACCAGCGTGCCTGTGGAGGACTGAGGAGGCAGACGCCCTAGGGGCTTCAGGACCATTGGCAATGCAACTCAACTGGGAGTCGTTTCCACGGCAGTAGGATCACCTTGATGGGCAGCAATAAAGCTTCTCCGCTACAACGGAGAGAGCCGCTCAAGACATACCTTATCCAGGTCCAGCTGCCAGGTTAAACACCTGGTCGGCAGAGGAGATGGGAACCAAGGTCTCTCTTGCTTTGGAATCAGAAGTATTGCCCAAGATAAGCTGGTCGGCCATCACCGGAGCGAGAAGGAGAATCTGGGCACATTTGCGGCTGAACTTCGCCTGTATGCCTGGCAAGGCTACCCTCATTTCGATGAAAGCAAGCAGGAAGAACTTCCGGCATTCGTCCAGGGTTTGCAGCCAAAGCAACATCTGGAGCACATTCATCTCAGTGTACCCTGGTCTCTTGCAGCAGCCCTGCCTGAGGCAGAGTGAGCAGAACATGCTCTGCAGTCTCCTGGCATAAAGCACTGAGTGTGTCACCCCAACCACCATTACACTGAAGAGGGCTGGCACAGCGGGGGGAATGCCCCCCACAAACGCCTCTTCCTCCCTCAAACACAGACAGCTGTGGCTTGGCTGGCTAGGTAAAGCGCATGGACTTTATGTAAACTGTGACCCGTAAGTGACCTCCTGTAAGACAGGATGGTGAGCACCATCTGGAGCGCTGCCTACAACAAGTGAGCTGAAGCTGGAAGGCAACCACGCTCCACATAGCCACAGTCACGGGACAGTGGGCACAGATGTAGGAGAAGAAGACGCTGTAGGTGATGGTTGCTGGTGGTCCATCACCCATTCTGGCTGGGCAAAACACATGCATCATTGGGCTGGATCTGTTGGCCAAGTGGGGGGACCATGGTGGATATGTCTGGAGCCAAGTTATGTCTGAGCACTGAAACCGTGGCTGTCAGCCCAAGGGTCTTCTACACCAGCGCTGTTTTCGGCAGCTGAGACCAGACAAGCTGTCGATGACCTGTTCCAATGGAGCTGTGAGGGCCTGGAGGGTAACCAAAGACCCATAGCAAAGCAAGAAGCTGCTAAACAGAAGATCTAGGAGATGGCAGAGGCAGGCATCATTCAATCCAGCAGCAGTCCCTGGGTAAGAAGAAAGATGGCACCTGCCATTTTTGTTTTGTCACTCGCAAAAACAGAGCTTCCTGGGATTGGGGTCCTACTATCAGAGACATCACCACCATTGCCAGCCTGCTTCACTGACTTACGCAGAAGGGGCAAGCATTTCAGTGTGAGTGAGGTCTGCGCTGCTGCCTTCACCCAACTACGGTCAGCACTTATCTAGGCCTCTGTGTTTCAGGAGTCTACAAAGGGCAACCCAGTAGCCCTAATGTATAGCCCAAGCGCTGGACCCCTGTGGATTTAGAACCAGAGGGGGGTGGGTCTGGCTTGGACTATTTCTATAACATGTGCGAACTAGCCAGGCAAGCTTGGGCTGATGCCGGGTCTCGACGCTGGGGAGAGGACTTTGCTCTGACTGCACAGGTTTTCTGTCCTAAGGGTAAAAAGGGGGTTTCCCTTAAATGTACAAGCCAATGGGTCTGTCCATGTACTGTTATCAGAAGACTGTCAGATGCTGTGCATAAGGTTGTGGGTGGTCAAATGGATGAGTGCGGTGGTACTCATACCCTCGCTCCATCATCCCAAGCCACTGAGGCTCTGCAGGGGCGTTCTCAATAACAGTGGCTGCTTCCATAACACTTGTGGGACTTTGTGCCGAGCGATTGGGTTGCTGGGGACAGCTAACCTGGTTGGTGAGGGAGTAATGTGCTATGGGTAGTGGAGCTTCCATGCACGTAATTGAAGAGACTCTGAGTTGATTCCCATCATGCTATGTGCTAGAATGATGTGGATATTTGTGTTCTGTGCTCTAAATTAGAATTGTGTGTGTATTGCCCTCCTTTTGTGTCCAGTGTAACGTGAATTACTTAATCTGTGTGCTCTGTGGTAATGCTGTGTGTCTGTGTGTGTGTTAGTTCCTGTGTTAGTAAGAGTTATCTGTGCACAGTCAGTGTCTTAATGATGTAGAGAATAGACCTGTCTGTCATTCCTGACCTTCTATAGCAGTGTTTCCTGCTGAATATGCTTTCAGATAAAAGGCTCGAGGCTAACCAAAGCAAACGACTTTGTCTTCTTCGAGGAACTCAGCTCCGACACTAAAGCGTTGAATAATAATGCAGTGACTAAAGCACCTAATATCTGGTAAATACAGTTTTCTGCAATTAAATCTCAATATGTTGTCTCCTCATCAGGTTAATTAAAGGGCCCTTTTTCATCTTTGTTTTGGCAGATGTGCTATTACTTTCCATTTGTGTTGTTTATAGATTGCAGTGTTACAGTCAAACCACAGAGAACCTTGTTAATTGCTTTTACACAAAGCACCAAATAAGTGTTTAACCTTTGGCAAATATAAAATGGCAAAGCTCCCTGTAGCATCTGTTCAGTAAGACAGCTATGATGTGAACTGGGCAGAAGTCTCTAGAATGGCAGAGAGATAAATAGGAATGTGCAGCTTCCAAATTATAAAAATGGCAAAGGATAAAAGTATCGTCCTCCCTGACCTTTCTCTCATTTCTCTGTCGATATGCAGCAAGGAGTGTACACAATAGGAGATGAAGGATCGTTTAGAGGACATTTTTTTTGCATGCACACTGTTTTGTTAATGATATCATTAATCAATCATCATGACCATGCTATGCAAATTAATCCTGGCCTGGGCTTCATTTGATAGATTTTTAAGCTGCATTTTCCATTTGCTGTCAATTTTCACATATGTTATATAAGGATTATAATGAAAATAGAAATGATTGGCATTCGTTGCAAGTTGACATACCAAACAACAGTACGTTAGAAGACCGCTGTACTCATGTAGAACAGGTCTTGGGTTCGCCATCAGTCATTAACCAAAAAAAAACGCCATCAAAATGCCATCAAATAAGTGCGCATATGAAGTCACTGACCAGAAAATGCGCAGTTCTCTCTCCCAGCGGTGACCATATGTTCACAGTAGTATAATGCACTTGTAAAACATATTGCACAGGCTATACGGGATGCTTTTACCCGACTCCGAGTGGGTCTGACCTTCAACCACTACATAGTTGAGAATGAGATACGAACACAAAGAGAAAATGACGGTGATCAGATTCCTTCTCTACTTCTGTAGCGTAGCTAAAACTACCCACGAAAGTCTATAGTTTCGTAGCTCAAGAATAAAATACAGTTTTCTAATTGACAAAAACGATAACGCAAGCATTACGCAAGCATTTGTCAATATGCCACACATATCGTTAAGCACTTCATTAAAACCCTGTCATAAATATCCTTGAGCGACGGACAATCAGGTATTGATAATATTACACACGACTAGAATCGACAAAAAGCCTGCGTTTTTGGTCTATACCTAAATCCAAGAGAACGTAAAAACCAAAAGGATGATGTTACTTACGAGTCCCGCTTGTTTCCGGGCTTGCTGAAGTTCTTTAATAAAGTTCTGCAACTCCTTTCCTTCGATATATCCATTACCTGCAAAGACGTAAATCGCCAAATTAGTCAAACGAGGCAATACTCATTTATTTTTAAATTATATTAAAACAGGTGGGCTCTGGCAACTTCATTCACATTTTCGGGAACATCAATCAATCCATTATTGGTCCAGATGGGCACTACATCGTTCCCCCGGTCTTTCGCTGCTCACTCAGTGATTTCTTCAGGAGTCACTGTATAGCCGAGTGCATGTTAACACATGATAATCATTTACCATCTGCTCTACAAACTTTAGGAACAGTCTTAATAGGATGGATACATGTTCCCTCATCAGGTGTTTAACTCACAGCTTTTTCACAAAATCATCTCCACTTTTTGAAACACTCCAAAAAAACCTGGAAAAAAATTACCGTCGTTATCATAATGATGAAAGATATCCAGGAACTGTGAAGCGGAGATCTCAACTCCCTGCAGGTATGCGTTTGCCATGTTAGCAGCGTGCGTATTGACGGGCAGGTCGTCGCTGGAAGCTGCACTTGATGATGCTCTGTTGTGACTAAGCCGCTTTGATCTGTTGGTCTCTGTATTTAACCGCGCACTATCGGTCAGATCTCCCAGCACCGCCCTTCCCTAGCGTAAGGAAGCGGAGCCAAGAGCACAGCTCACCTCCGTCGCTGTGTGCCGCAGGTAGCGCAGGCTCACGTAAATACGCGCTGGGGTGCACAGGGACGTGACATGCATTTGGATGAGCTCACGGCCTCAAGGGACCAAATTTGGTCAACAGGCAAAAAAAGCAAACCCATTTTCCACTGAGACCTTTTCTTATGCGTATTTCTAAAACCTACATCAAGACCACGAGTTGACATTCACAGTAGCTCAAATACAGCTGGTATTCAATATAACATTGCACTAAAACTGCAAAGTCATACACAGACATGCAACTTTCGGTCTGAATAAACGAATTACGCTTAAACCTTATTTCAGACATGGGTATGATTCTGGGATTCAGTGTGTCAAACGTAAGCAAGGCTTCTCTTTCTCTCACTCTCTCTCTCTCTCTCTCTCTCTCTCTCTCTCTCTCTCTCTCTCTCTCTCTCTCTCTTATCTCTCTCTCTCTCTCTCCCTTCCACACACACACACACACACACACACACACACACACACACACATTTACCCTCTTCAGCACAAGGAAATGGATAAGAAATTAAGTTCTTATAACCTTAGAACAACACCAAGAGCATTAGGTCATATGATTTTTCTCAAGCTTTTTTAGAAACATCTTCAGTCATACTGTCTTACATCTCAGTAACAGCTCTCATATAGCCTGCATGGGATCCTGTTTTCCCCTTAAGGTCTCTCTCTCTCTCTCTCTCTCTCTCTCTCCACTCGCAGCCTCACCACTGAAGATGTGTGGCCCTCGGGAGCTTCTAAGAGCTAAAACTCATAAGCAGATTAAAAAAATCTTGGAATGTAAAATGAAAACTTTGTCAAACTTTCAAGGGTGGACAAAATGAGAAGGTTAAAAGCTAATCACTCAAACTCTCCAGTGGTTGTTTCTCAGGTCCCTGAGATGGAAGTTTGACAGACCAACAGTCAGTCATATGTAGGGCTTCTGATACACACACTTTGGTACATTTACAATTATGTACCCCATTGGATTCCCTTCCCCTCAAATTTACTGTGTGGTTTGATAATTGTTCCATTCTGTCGACCTCGATGTCTGTTGAGGATAAAAATAAGTATGCAGACACGTTTCACTTTCAAATGAAATGGGCGTCCACTCAATACACTTCATCTTGGTTCCGGCACAGACACAGATAAATCAATGCGGTCACCACTCCTTTCGAGGTAAATTTATTAAGAAGATAGTCTATCTCTTCCACATTTATTCTACAGAAAAACCTTTCTACTGGACTGGAGTTCAGAAAGAGAAAAAAACACACCAAAGACTTGTCAGGAGGCTGGAGTCAAAATAGATGAATGATAGAAATGCTATCTGCGATGCTACAATAAGTAAAAAACCTTGGCAATCTGTAGTTGGATAGTTTCTCATTATAGTTGGAAGACAATGAAAATGCGACTTGCAGCTTTTCTGAACATTGAAATTATGTTTAGTAATAAAGCTAGTAGACATAACCATTTAGCAACAAGGATGGATCACCTTCAGTGGGTGAGGGTAGTAGGGCTGGACTGACTGTCCTTGCGTTGCAATCCCACACATCTTTGTCGTGTTCTCTGGCGCAAGAGGCAGTTGGTTAGGTTTGGTCAGGAGCATCAACAATGGTCTTTCTCCCAAATTTCACTGAAACGATTTGGCCAGCTTGTTCTATTATATATCATGTAGGGAAAACTGTGCCTGTAAGTGGCTGTGTCAGGCTGAGTAAAGGCAGTTGACATATCACACTCTAACCAGTTCCAGCAAGACACAAAATCATTTCCTCCAAGACAAGCTTTCAATACCCCTTCTTGCTCAAGTTTCAGCAAATGTATCCACCTAATGACTATTAAAAACAATTCCGTTTGAACAGTTATTCTAATCTTCTGTGTCTTCAGTGTTGTTCTAGCCGGTTCTCACACACCACACTCATTGCTTTCTTTTAGTCATCATCTGAATTACTGCCCAAAGCCCAAAGCTTTCTGACAAAAATTTCAACTGGGAATCAGACCTTATATATTCTGGAGTGAAAACACTTGCAGTGCCTAGCTAGGCTATATTCGCCTCATCTACAGAAATATGAGAATAGCCTTTTTCTCTCCCTGTCTGTCTGTCTGAGAAATGAAGATTTGACTCTATCTTGTCTCTGGAGATGTGTCTGGACCTAATCACCTCTTCTGCATGGCTGTCAGGGAAAGGAGCCTACTGGCAGTAGAGCCATCAAGCAATCACATGTTTCTTCAAGGGCAGGTTTCATACAAGAGGCTCCACAGATTACTCAATGGGGCTTTACACCATGCAGGTAACCCATTATAGATGGGGCTTGTGAGTAATAGAGTGACAAGAACCCTGCTTCTGGCTTATGCAACAAGGCACATGAAACAGGAGCACTGGAGGTATAACTGCAAGAAGACCATTACAATCAGTCTTAAATCCAATCAATCCAAGTCCCACAAGTAGAAAATTGTCCTGTCGTACAAGACTATATGATAGGTTCACAGTGTGGGTTTAGATGCATTTTGTTATGTGAGGTGTTCGTGTTAGGCTATGTATTGTTATGTTGTATGTATTGTTAAGTTATGTTGTTTATGTCAGTTTGTTGTCTTCTCATCCACTTATTTTGACTCGCAGGTCTGTAACTGTCTACCGCTAAGTTGTTGTTTTGTCTGGATGGTGATAACAGACCATATGTTTTTTAATGATGATCTGTCTCAGACAAATGGAGCTTGGCTGTGTCACAGCCTCTCACCCTCACCCCACAGGTAGGCTGGCAGGCAGACAGTCCCCAGTTCGCCCGGCAACTGTGATGTTATTACAGCCTGTCTGCCATGAATCACAGCGACCGATCCAGCCTCTTTACACCTGTACCTTTGCCAAGATTCAAAGTATGTCTTTTGTGTTTGTGTGTTTTTTTCCTCCGGAGTTCTAGACAGTATGTGAGTGACACATTGCAGATCCTGGTGGTAATTTACAGGATGGGATTTAAAGGCAACAACCATCTCTCATCTCAGGCAGGCCCCTCTCAGATAATTTTTTTTTAAGGATGCAACAGAAATCTTTTTCTTTACCGACGGTTGATATCTCCCTTGTATGTCGCTTTGGCTAAAAGCGTCTGCTAAATAACTAAATGTAAATTTCTGTAATTTTAGAACCAGATTTTAGTATACTTAGAGGTAGATACCAGGTAGATCTATAAAAGTATTTTTGTTATTCATACAATTTTCACTTACAGGAAACCTGTGCAAAATAAATGAGACCATCTATTGTCTGCCTGTGAATTTTATCAGGTAGCCCTTAGACAACTTGATAAATCGACCAACTAAAACAATCAAATTTTCTCTGCAGAATTTTCATCTAGATGCTTCTATACATCATTTTTAGTTTTTTTGACCCAGGTTTTCATTTTACTCCTAATATTTTTCTCTGGACAGCCATGATTTCTCTGTGTATGCTATTCGTGACCATCATGTTGCAGTCAAAATATGTGTATGCACAGTTGACAAATCTAGGTCAAAACAACTCTATGTCAAGTCTATTCTTATTTGCATCTATACAACTGGAAAAAGGAAACACACATGAACATTCATCTTTTAAAACAATTGTTTACATTATATAACATTATCATTAGGCGTTTACAACCCTCACCCATTCATACCAGTCTCCAGTATTGTTTACTGTGTGTGGGGCTCTGATCCTTGGTGGCTTGCTCCTCTGGAGTGATGATAAACAAACAGGGCTGACAGTAAGGGTGTGAACCAACCTGACAGCCTGGTCTGCTAGCAGACGAGTGGTGGAGGGCACAGGTGGGGGGAAGGAGTCAGCCGTTGGAGAATATGAAACACACCGCCAGCGTGAAGTCATCAGCTCACACCCCATCCATTATAGTTGGAACAGTCGTTAGCAAAATAACTGAAAGATCATGTCCATAAACAAATGGATTAAGAGGAGCTATAAGCATCTTCAGAGACTTGGTTTTCCTGTGATCTGTGTAATCTCACACAAAATCTCTGGACTATATCAGAGGGATTGAGTGTACAGTAAATATTTCTCATTTTTTTTTTATCAAGATTCTCTCCAGTCACTTTGCAAACATTAATGCTTTCAAAGAAATTGCTGCACGGTGGCAAGAAACTCTTTCATTAATGTGCATGGATCTTAGCTATGTATCTGCATTACCTTAAGCACAACTACTGGCCCATAAGGGGATAGTGACATCCTTCCCTTGACTAGGTGGGATGTGATGTGAGGCAATAAACAACAAACATAAATAATAAAATACATTAGTAAAGTGACTGGATCACAACGAGTTAAACAACTTTGTTTCATAGGACTTTCTGGGCTTTCTGCTTAGTTTACAAAAAATTTGGGCAAATATGTTTTGAATCGTGCTGATCTGGGTCTATTTTCCAGAAACATCAGGCGGTGACACTCCATTAATTCTACACCCTGGCATCGGCAAATACATGGGTTGAATGTGAATGAACAACATAAGCTGATAGATTTGTATCTGGTTTGCTCATCCAAAGGCAGATGAAAAACAAAGTAGAATTTGGATAAGATTCTTTGGCCTGATTCAGTACACATTTCTGCACTGCTGCAAATCATTTGTGTTTGTGATTATGATGTTTAATCGCTGGCGTAGTGGTGAATGAGATCCCCCTCCTGGTGCCTGTGAATATCCCTGTCCTTGTTCTGCAGTCCTAGTTTTTGCAAGAGCAGTGTGTGTGTTCTCCAGAATGCAAGCCAACTCTACTCAATCTGTTTTTCCTGTCATTACACAGGAACTTTATAACATGCTGATTAGAACTCTCAATAATCATGTGTTGTTCCAGTAGCGGCATAAAACAGTCATAAACCATTGATTCGTCTTTCAATGTTATTTTAGCTATTTCCAAATCCTATTATTGCCTTTTTCCTCGGTCACTTGTGTTCAGCAAAAGTCAAGTATTAATGATGAAATGTCCTCTGAACTATTTACTGACTATCATGGACTGTAACTGAATAACAACCTGAAGTTCTGCTCCAGCAACTGCGGACATGAATGGGAAGTAAACTGAATCTGTATTTGACTGAAATTATGGAGATATCTTTTTTAGAGGTTGGCAGGTATATAGTGGCAATAATACTCTTGAGTCCTGAGTGTATTGCAAATAAACCACTGCTCTGGGCATTAAAGGCACAGGTATTATCCACCTATCATATACTGTGTTCCAGGGGTTCAATGTAATGTGAATTGCATGTGGTATGAGTCACGCTTTCATGTATTTGTCCACATCTGTAGATTTCAACCAAAACGTTGAAGTTGTTTTAGTTGGGTTTCAATGTTTGGATTTGCTCCGTGGTGAAAGCTGTTCAGAATGGCTATTTCTCGAATCTGTGAAGGTACTGTTCCTTCCCATAACATTAAGTTCTCTTCACCATTTAGTGGTTTAGCAGTTAACAGGAGTTTTCAATCCCCAACCTTGGATCCCTATCTTATTATCTTGTACCATTTTGAGTATCCTTGACATCGCTTCCAGACTGTGCTTTTGATATTTTCAATTTTTCGTGGGAGCAGCAGTAGATGAATGTGGAAGTACAGAGCCTTGAGAAAATGTAGAGGTTTGTCATTTGCAAAACAGCATTTAACAGTTTCAGCTGGACATATTGAAGTTCCACCGATTGGGCACACTGACTAATGACAGACCTGTAAGTTGCTGAGGACTGGTCTTTTCACTTTCCCCAGTGATTCAGAAGCTTGCACCACTGCGAAAGATACAGGAGCCTTTGCAGTTTCTTTAATTTCCTGGTGGAGCTGTCACAGCTTAAGGGGTCAAAGTTCAGATGGCATTTCGATGAAGGATTTATTCCAGCCCACGTTAGGTCTTACTTTGAAGCTGAGAGAAGGTGCACCGTTTCTTTCATGCTGAGGTTGCGAGATGCCATTCATTGCTTTTTTTTTACACAGTCATTCTGTGTCTTTACCTTCTGGATATTGACATTAGAAGAAAATAAAAGAGGGCTAAGTAAGACCCTGAGAGTTCACTGCCCAGCTAATGGAATCTGTGATTAGCTTTAAATGAATGTTTGAATTGATAGTCAATTAAAAAAGGATGGCATGAGGGCAATTGTCTGTTTTGTACAGCATCACTATTGATGCCTACTTGATAAAGACTTAAAATACATAGATTAGTTTTCCTTAATTTATCCTTGGCAAACATTATATGTTTTAGATTTCCATATGTCCCCATGGTAAAGAGAGGCAACAACCATCTCTCATCTCAGGCAGGACCCTCTCAGCTATGTTCACGTTGTTTTTAAGGATGCAACAGTAATCTTTTTCTTTAATTATCCTTGTTAATGTTGCCATGAAACAACACAATTTGAAATTATTGTCAACTTGCTTTAATTTACTGAAGAACAATATCAACAATAAAAAGCTGTTTACCAACCATAAAATGATTTTGATCAATTGTGATTGACTCATCAGACTGTGTTCCAATGCTGTTTGAATGTGTTGAGAATGCACTGGGAAATAAATGTCTGGAGATACAAAGAGACGTGTAATGCTTGGATAACCATGAATTAATACAATTAGAAAGTAATCAATCAAATTCATAGCAAAGTGCTTTGCATGTAGTCACATTTCAGAGATAGTTCCAAACCAGAAGAACGTGAATCTTTTTTTGTTTCCTGGTGTGTTTTGATTGACATATTCCCATGTGCGTTCCATCATGTTTACATACCACTAGTTCATCACTACTTTAAGTCATGTTTTCTGATTATCTACAGTTAGATCAGGAGATTAAAATTATCTGCACAGCTGCACCTGCTGTATCCCAGAAATAAATTGAAGATGCAGGGATCGTAGTAATGATATGCCCATGTAAAATAGCAGCCCACCTTTCTTCTTCCATGTCTTTAGGGAAACAGATGAGGTTCACATGACATTGTATTCTATAAGGACACTCCACACACTGTCTAATCATCAACCACAATCAGGACTCAATTAGCCACTAATTAGGTAATCATGTCATTACAATGATCACTGATGCCACTACGCAGATCTTGACTAAATTGCGAGTTTAACTCCCTCCTTGGTATGTGCGTTGGGAAAGTGGATGGCCGTTCCCTCGCTGAAGGGTTGTGTATGTTGATATCTTTGTTATGTAAGTTCACAACCACTCTTTTCTCTTATTAAAGAGTGGTGGTGTCCTGACGTAACACATTTTAAGGACATAGCTTGTAATATCTTTAATCAGGTCAGAAATATACTGTACCTCCTGAGGTCAAGGTTTTCCTTCTATAGAATGAGCACCATTCATGCCCTTAATGCATGTTTTTTCCTCTCTTTCGTCCCTTCAGGAAATAAACATGGGTTGCAAAATATGTTTTAAATACATTTGTGGGGAAAGCTCTACCTTTGCCTGAGTGTGTGTGTATGTGTCTCTGTGTGTGTCCACTGTCCAGTCTAGTCATAAGAGGATCTAATTGGCAGGCAGCAGGTGGCAGGTGATTGATGGGGTGGCAGAATACAGGTGCAGGTGTGTGGGTTGATGGCGGGATGGGTGGCTGCTTTTACACACACACAAAAACCTGCACACTCACACACACACACACACACACACACACACACACACACACACACACACAAACACACACATTTACACAACCACCACCACCATGATGTTAAACTGGAGAAAACAGATTGCTTTAAGATATGTTCACAGAGGGATGAGGAAGTTAGTCCTTGGTCCTTGAACACACCTTAACCCTGGGAGCTCATGCAGAGGCGCTTTGGTGGGCTTCTATGAGCCTGATCAAAGCTCTGCCTTAATGGTCGGGGGCTTCTGTGGAAGGCCAAAGGTGATGTGGGTGGCACAATGATGGAGCTTTCTCTTCTGAGGCAGCTCTTAATTAGCCATTCAGTCAGCATAAAAAGATCCTGGGAGGACAACGAAGGAGCCTTCAGACAAGATGCAGTTTCGTTTCAAAAGGATGGCAGTCGCCTCAATGGGTCAAGGAGAGGTCATGGTAATCAGGAAGTGAAAAGTAAAACAGGGGTCCTTTGGGGTCCTTTTTGACTTTGTATCACATCCTCCTTATCCCCTCTCAACATGCTCTCTGCACACACACACACACACACACACACACACACACACACACACACACACACACACACACACCGTACAGACACAATTGCACCAACTCTATCTGGCTGTGTGAAATCTGAAATCTGTAATCTTCATATCCTGACCTTACTGTAGTTGTGGTGAATATCTATTCTCAAATAAATTTATTTTTTTGAAGTGAATGGATTTAAAAGGTTTTATTTACATACATTTGTTCATGTCATATACAAACATGGAGACTCTGCATGTGAGCACAGCTCAAAAACATGTTTGATGGCTTGGACACTTTCTCTCAAGCATTTGACCCACAATATACTTTATAGATACTGTTGGCAAACATAAAGAAAAAACTGATGTCAGTTCAGCTTACATGATGCAGAGGAGGAATGAAGACTTTGTATATCTCTCATTATAAAACAATTGGGTTCTATCGCGTAATTTAGCTGTTTCTGATTGGACAAGAGACGTTCCATGCTATAGGTTATTCATCAACATACCAACAGTTACGGGACTTTTCACAGCTAATAATAAATCACTCCGCAATGAAATATTCGCGTTGATGATAACCGTTAATTCAAAACTCTTAAAATTCCAAACCAAGAAGTTGACAATGGAACTTTTTTTGTTGCGGAGAAACAATGGCGAAATAAACCATTTTTAATCAATAACTTCGTGTTGAAATGTTAATTTGTTGACGGTAGAATTGTTTTATAAACAATTTTGCGGCCTCGGTGGCTACGGCCGAGCACCACCCGTGGGATTATCCCTGACCTACCCCACTCCCACTCGTGCTATATTGCTTAATTATGTGGAATACATTTCTCACTTCTAATATTAAGGACATGCCCTCTCGCAACCATAGCTGGTTGGAGTCTCATTTCACCCGATGGTGTATAGCGTAGTTGTCAAAAGAACTCTGCAACACACTTTTATTGGCAGCAGAGGTCTAAAGCTGAAGTGAGCAGCCTGAGGGTTGGGGGAGGGAGATGCTCTGCTGTTCTAATGGCTGTTGAGGCTCTCCATCTGGTTGCTGTCGAGCTGGTCGTAGCGGCTGATGAGCGTCTGCAGTAGCTTCTGCAGCATCTCTGCACGCATTTGCCCAGTCTCCAGGACTTCCGCGTGGTTGGCCTTCTCCTCACGGCTGTAGTCCAGCGACACCTTGTTGGTGATCAGCGAGATGCCAAGGACCCGCAAGCCGGCGTGCTTGGCCACCGTCACCTCAGGAACCGTGCTCATGCCTGGGGGATGGGGTGGAGAAGAGAAAAAGCAAGAGAGTGGGAGAAAAAAGCAGGGGCTCTTAATTAAATGGCAATTAGGCCTGTGGTGGAAAAAGAGCCGGCAGGAGCCCGCACTGCATCATTAATAAGCGAACGCTGTTGCTGCCGTTCTCACTGTTAATACTTAATGAGGAGGACTCGCTTGCCGCCCCACAGGGAGCTGGCCAACATCACATCCATGATGGAGGCATGTAACTGAAAAATGCCAACATCCCTCGGTGGCATTTGTTCCCTACGCACCACACCTGTTGGCTGTGGATGGCGGGCGAGGCGGTAAAACTGTCAGGTTTTAATACCACAGTGTCAAAGGTGTTTTTGTTTCTGAATTGGATTACCACTGGTTGTAAAAACAATTAAGACGGCAACTCTGATTCATATTTAACCAGTTCTTGTGTAATGTAATCTAAAGCACAAACATTAGTGGTTGCAAACCAGATTCTCAAACTCCGAGCGAGTCAAATGCTGCTGTAATTAGCATGGGTAACCTCCATTAAAATGGCCGGATGTTAAAAGGCTGTAATTTATTAATGAGGTACCATTAAGCACAGTTAACAGTAGTCAAGGTGCCATTTCCTACAGAACAAACAACAGACAGGCCCCCAAGTCATCCACTTAGTGCCCCTTCATTAGAGAGCACTGTTCGCACTTCTGTTATTACTCAGCTCATGTCCACAGAACCAAAGGCCATTAGTTCAATTCCCAAAGAGCGTTCCTAAAATGGATGACTCTCTCTATTGCTGCTTTTGATGAAGCTATGTCTGTTTAACTCAAGAGGTCAATGGAAATGTAAGAATGAACAGAACTTGCTGGTTGTATCTGATGATGATCACTGCACACCAGGGAAGCAGTGAGGTCATTTTGGCTCTGAATCAGTTACTGTCAGAGATGGTATTTAATTCAAAGCAGACAGTCAATAGACACTGGGGCCACCCATTGCCTTGCAAGGCGTGAGCAAACGCAACTAATTGCTGCAGCTGCATGCGATGTGCCTCGTGTGCTCTTACCGACTGAGTCACTCCCCAGGATGTGCAACATGCGGGCCTCTGCGATGGTCTCAAAGTTGGGCCCGCTCACCATGCAGTAGACGCCCTCCCGGATGAAGTTGGAGTAGCCCAGGTCACTGCCCACTGACAGGGCCAGCTTCCTCAGGTCTTTACTGTAGGCGTCCGACATGCAGGGGAACCGGATCCCAAACCTAAAAAAGAGTAAGGAGTGGATGAGGAAAGCTGACACTCTCAAAGCTGAGTAAATGCCTCTCTGTTTTATTAGAGACTCTAAAAGTAATTCATGGTTGTGTTTGTGACTGTCTGTACTGTGTCATTGTAAATAGCAACACTGACTTTATTTCTGTATAATCGAATTGTGACGTCATGGGAAGTATGTAAAATTCTATTATACGTTTTTTTCTATTTCATCTTTCCAACTGAAGAAATCATACTATAATGATTCAGTAACATGTTCACTCTCTGGAGGAAAAGCCTCACCTCTTTGTTGCTATTGCCAATGCACACTCTCTGTCTATCACTCTTTTTGCCTATCACTCTCTCTGTCTATCAATCTCTCTCTGTCTATCACTCTCTCTGTCTATCACTCTCTCTGTCTATCACTCTCAGTGCTTATCACTCTTTCTGTCTATCACTTTCTCTGTCTATCACTCTCTCTGTCGATCACTCTTTCTGTCTCACTGTCCCTTACTCCCTCTCTTAAACTAAAAGGAGGTGCGCACCCACACACATTCTCTATATTTGATTCTCCTTCTCTTTCTCTCACTCTTCCCTTCTGTTTTTTCCTACCGTTCATCATTGGGGCCGCACAGTGGGTGCTGTCCAGCAAAGCCCGGCAAGTTAATGTGGTCCTTAATGATCATAATATCTCCCACTTTGTAGTCCTCACACAGGCCTCCTGAGGCATTTGTTACTATAATGGTCTCCACTCCCATCAGCTTGAAGATCCGCACCGGGTACGTGACCTGCAGAAAGAGAGAGAAAGAGGAAGATAAAAAGACAAAGAGAAAGAAAGAGGGAGACGGAACATGAGAGTGGGACAAGGCTAGCGGTCAGTCAGGCAGGCAGGCAGGGGACGGTCCTAATGAGCATGCGCAGACAGGGGCTGTGCCAGGGGGCAGCTAGGGGGTGCTCTAGCTCCCCCAGGATTAGCCATAGCACCCCCATAGTACCCCCAAGAAAATAATAGTTTATTTATTATTGTTATTTAATTTCATTCTGCGTTATTTAATGTGTGACAACAAAAATTAACTCACAAAAGAACATTTTAACAGATTGAAATTAACAGATAGTTTTTTGTCGCTGAAGACTCGTTTCGGTTGATTAGCAACAAAGATGCCCTTTTTTGCAGAAGATTTTTCACTTTTTGCCTTTTTGTCATTGACCGTCGCAGATGAAGCGTCAGTCAGAAGTAGGCTAGGTAATAATAATACAATCGGTTTGTTTAGTGCTTTTCATGGACTCCAAAGACGCTTCAGAGAGCAAACATGTAAACAGATGATAGACGATATGGTGGGGAGGTGTTGTAGTAGAGAACCATGTGACACATAGGCTATCACCCTAATTCCATAGCACCCTTGAAACGCCGAGCTCCCCCATAGCAGAAAAAAATATCTGGCACCGGCACTGGGCGCAGAGCATGATGGGAAATGAAGGCGTGTGGAGAAGGGGAGCGCAGAATTGAGATGGCAATGTTTTGAAGCGAAGGTGGCACACAAAGGGCTTGTGAGGGACTGTGTAACGATGCACATACATGCCCTCTCCATAGATGCCCATAAGCACACAGGCATTACCTCAATCGCACAATACACACACATTCACACACAAGACACACGGCTGCACAGAGACACACAGAAAAAATGCTCATACAGAGACCATATTCATCACAAACACGTTCTCCCCAGCTATCTTCAGATACACACACAGACCCACCATGCCTGCACCTACACCCCTCCCACATGTCAAATTTCTTTCCCCTTCTGTCCAATTGACACACACACACACACACACACACACACACACACACACACGCACACACACACACACACACACACACACACACACATACACACACGTACAGTACTGGTGGGTCAGGGTGTTGGTGAGCAGCTGTGGCCGTGAGCAGGTGATGGAGTGGTCTGGGGCTCTGTAAATGAGATAAATATAGGATTGTACAGAAGCCCCATTACGGGACGTGTCACCCTGAAGGGGGAGATGAGCAATGAACTAGCGGGCTCAGTATAGCACAGCTCAATAGGGATGTCACAGTCTGTCAGCCCCGCTCGCTCTTCCTCGCTCTCTCGTTCTCTCTGATGGACCGGAGAAGAACACAGCGAAGCTGCCGCCATGGCCCGTGCCACCGGTGGAACCCACAGTTAGAGCTCCACACAGGCAAACATGATGGGAACACAGGTGGTGGAAAAAAAAGCCTTTTTGAAAAAAAAGAAAGAAAAAAAAATAATGGATTGGGGTCAGAATTGACTCAAACCCTAGCTGACAGAGGGGAAGTTGGAGGGAATTGAATCCTCGGAGGAGAGAAGCCTCAAAGAAGTCATGCCTCGTGACCCCTCCCACTCGCATCCAGCCCCGTCGTTAGCTTTGCGCTCGTTAAAGATGGCTGCACGTCTAAGAGCAGAAGAAGTGACGCACCACTGCACATGACATGGACGAAAATCAAATGACCGAATTCATGAACTCTTCTCTGTTTTACTGGATCTTCCCGCGATCAATTTTGCCATAAGCTTGTGAGGTGACCCGAGGGAACCGGAATTTATGCAGGGCCCTGACGGCTTTATAGCAGGGTTATGATTCTGGAAATACAAGACCTGAAATCCACACTTCAGTGATCACTCTCATCTCGCTCTCCCTCTCTTCTCTCGCTCTCACCTGGCCTGCGTCAAGCAGCTCAGTTTTATTGCTCGCCCTGCACCAGCCATAAGGATTGGTCCCTGTGAAGGCACAAGGAACACAAGCGTGGAGCTGCAGCTGAGATGCTGAGAGGAGTTTGGCTGAAAACCTGCACAGCCTAAAAATGCAATCAGGAAAGCATGACCTATAACTCTCCTCCATCAGGCACTCATCTCACCCCTCCCTACCTACCATAACTTCCACCCACGAAGAGAGAGAGAGAGAGAGAGAGAGAGAGAGAGAGAGAGGGAAAGAGAGTGGGAGGGAGGGGGAGAATGCAGCCGAGCTGTGATGCAATTCTTTAGCGCCGCACTGACTATCAGATTGAACCCAGCTGTCTGATAAAGACCCACCTGGGTCAGGAAGCCTTTCTTTGCATTCCAACAGGATAAGAGAGATTGAGAGAGAGAGAGAGAGAGAGAGAGAGAGAGAGAGATGGAGGAGGGATAAAAAAAACGTGGGTCATAGAGGGGCTAACTAAGCAAACTGTATAATTAACCTCTATATTACTTCCCATGCCAACAAGACATTCACAACAAATGAGCTAGCGAGCACAAAAGCAGTCGTGGGGCTAGATATGCCTTGCGTTACTGGTTGACTGCGGAGAGGAAAGATGACATTGCGGCCTGAATGGGCTCGCTCATGCACATCTGCGTAGCCCTTAGAAATGAGAGGAGAGCTGCATAGCGCACGACACAGCTCAACTGCGATGGGTGCGCCTTTGGAGGACTATGAAGGGTGAACTTTTGAAGGCTGAATGAAATTATCTAGAGCTTAAAACGTAACAATACTGCCCAGCACTGAAATGTCAGCAATTTTACATGAATAAGTGTGTGTGTGTGTGTGTGTGTGTGTGTGTGTGTCAGCAGGCAGTAGAAGGAGAGAGACAGAAGGGAGGAGAGGGAAGAAAGAGAGAAGACCTACATTTATATTGACTTACATACACACAAGGACATATTTATTGGGTATTGAATTTAGTGTCTGTGATGTTTGCACCGGGAAGAAAGCGGCAATGCTTTTGGCCCCACGAGGTTGACGATCATTGCAAAAGCATCTGACCTTTTCATCAGCACACTTTCTCTATATCTGTACCCATCCACCATATAAGATCCAATATGGCTTCATGACCTTGCCAAGTGGTGCTGCATCATAACAACCCCAGTGTCTAATATTACTAGAACACAAGAAAACACTAGTGCATAAAACGTGCCCAGCCTTCCCTGCTCATTTAAGGCCTTCCCAGGCGAACCCAATGTGTTTCTGTAGGCCTGAGCTGGACGTTTCATTCAGTGGCTTTCTCAGCACTCGGAGAATGATAAAATCAGGTGGGGTTTGGATGAATGAGGATCTGAGCAAAGAAAGCATAAGACAAAGAGTCAGAGTATCTTTAGCAAATCTGCTCCTCCACCACCATCCTCAACACCCCCCCTATCCCCTCCAAGAAATCATTAGTGCTGATTAAGATGAAGTACGGCTAGATTGAATTGCAGGGTCCGGCACTGAGAGCGAAGAAGGCTTTGCATCACCACTGGTGGCATGCGGCGTCCGTGACGTTTGACCATAATGTGCTGTGTCATGTTCTCAGCGTTACAATTACCCTGACAGCAGCCCCTACCCCCAGCAAGAGAGAGAGAGAAAGAGAGAGATAGAGCCACGAAGGGGAGATATAGATTCCTCAGCCATTTGGGAGAAAGTGGATCCTTGGCACTCGGTGCGACAGATAAATAATTCCCCTGGGGAAGACGTGTGTAAATTTGAGTTCTCGCCACCTCAGACCGCAGGGTTGACACGGGCCAAGAGCAGCCGGAATTTATGCTGTCTTCACAACAGCGCTGGCAGGGGGTGCTGAGAGGGCAGACGAGAGCGGCATCCCAATGCCACCAAGAGCTCCCAGCCGACAGCAGGATTTATTGACACTGACTGACAAGTCCTGTAAGGCTTTGAAAGCTTAAACATTATTTAAATGAATGATTTCACTCAGTTTTACACTGGCACTAAACACCGTTGTATACACTCTGTATTGTGCTGTACTATTCCCTTGATATGACAGACTTGTAAATAGGCTATATTGTGGCCTTCATGTTGCCAAAAAAAGGGCAATGAACTTTCATTTGGCATACAACTGCTCACACCTCCAAATGGGAAAACACAAACTGGACAGAGTGTGGTTAAGGACGTAGATTTCCCCATGGACTAAGACGCTGAAGCACTGTTCCCTTTCCTTCTCTGCATGTGTGTGTGTTTCTTTCTTTTTTTGTCCCCCCCCCCCCCCCTCCTGAACTGTGATGGATCAGGCTAATGGTGTATGCTACAGCTTCCAGGTACTCCCTGCTTTACAAATAGGAGCCGTTTCACACCAGTTCCTTTGTCCTTGTAGAGAGAGAAAGGGGGACGAGTGGACGGGTGAGAGACAGGAGAGGAGAACAAGCCCCATTCACTGTTACTGGCATCTTTTGTATCTGAGACTGCTGATTGCTACTATAAGTAAAGCCTGCTCTCCAGGTAAATTTCTCAAATATCCGACTCAGCAACCACTGCATGTCTAAGGATTACAAATGAGAGGCGCACTTTACAGCTCGACGTCTGCACCATATTGATGTAGTGCTAGCTTCACGGTGGGATGGAAATGTTATTAGCGGAGATGCTCCTGTGGATTAAATATAGCTGGCCAATAAAACTGTAATCTTTCCCTTTACTTAAAGCACACTAGATGAATGGCTTGATGTATTAGATACATTTTTAAGGAAAGAAAAAGGCAAAGAAACTAAAAGGAAACTGTGTGTGTCTCCATGGTGACCGTGGTGTCAAAAGCACATGGGCAGTATCTTTGTTCCACAATATTATTGTTTAAAATTCTATATCACAGACATGGTGGTAACAGCATGACGTGTAGGATGTGAACTCTAGCTGACGCAGATAAAAGTCCTTCCTGATAATAATTTGGACTTACCTTACACAATGTGTACCCCTCGTAAAGATGAACTCGGCCTTGCATGAAAACACAGGCCTTATCTTTCACGTAGCCAAAGACCAGACGCCCCTCATGACCGGGAACTACAAAGGGACACACATGTGCAAACACACACACACACACACACACACACACACACACACACACACACACACACACACACACACACACACACACACACACACACACAAAAACACAAACACATACACAGATTAACACATTAAGTTAACACATCAGAGGAGCTCCCAAATGATCTTTACCTCTGATAACTAACAAAGTGTTCTGCAGTGTATCACTGTTGCTCCACTCAATTCTCCTCGAACAATGATAATAACATGAGAGATGGTCCTCTCCCTGTCTAGTCCCTGATTTCTTCAATGCCTTGAGACAAAGGATCACACTGAATGGAGAGAGATCCCGGTCTCCACAGAGGGCTTTATCAGATCTACTCTCTCTTGCAGTGTGTATTTACTCTCCACTCTCTCACTCTCAAGGGTGAGAACCACAGCAGCCGTTCCAGGCCATGGCTAATCTGCCTAATAATGTATTCGTCAGCACAGGGACTGTATACTAAAGACAGATGAGTGACTGCGAGAGAAAGAGATAGAGAGAGAGATGTTTATACAGTGTAAAAATGATAATTAGTTATTGTTGATCTCATAAACATTTTCAATTTAATCTGACTCAGAAATAAAGCTGTGCCATTTCCAGCTAACAAAACTTGTCTGTCCAGCGAACTTTCTATTGTTGCTCTTGCTAGTATTTTGGAAATAGTATAACAAGGATTTCAATCACGGCAGGAATTCGATTTTTGCTATTTGTATTTAAAGGTGAGGCCTATGATTGCAATCCCATGCACATTTTGTCAACCCCTCTGTGTTGTATACAGTCCTGGCTCTGTAAATGGGAATCAAAAAAATGGCTTGGACCAAACCATAAACATTCCCAGCCAATTAGCACAGTGCTTCAGCATTGGTATAATTTCGTTGGCTGTTGAGCTGAAATATCAACAAACCTTTGTAAAAACCGAATCATGGACTGTATCTTTAAGTCCCAGCCAATCCTCACTTATGACCGTACCACACTTACTACCCCGATCTCATTCGATCTCGAACCTAAGCCTTGTTCGGCCTGGTTCATACTTTGATGGGTATGGGAATAACAGGTGACCTTGTAAATCTTATTAAGGTTGACAACATAGTTCAAAGTCGTGAAAACTAAAAAATCAGTTGCATTATGTTGCCTTGATAATTTGAGTTTTATTTGTCCAGTGTAGCTCAGGATTTTGTATTCAGAACTTTAAAACTTGACCAAATGGTCTCCTCAGTCATTTATAAGTCATTCTGATGTCTGAAGAATGTAGATGATGCCATATGGCCTAAGATTATTGTTTTATGAACAATTCATTTTTATTTACTTCATGATGCTTTGTGGAAAGCAACGATATATTGAAGGCATTTTGACGATATTAACTACTTACTAACCGAGAGTTCATGCCTGAAAATATCAAACTGAGGCTTTAACGTTTCGACTGAGTGATAGCGAGGTATATACGCCAAGGGTGAAGTTTGATATTTCCCGGTATGACCGAACGGTCGAGGTTAGTAAGTTGTTTATTATATTGCATTTTTCGCTCCTATGGTAATTGTAAATAGAAAACATGCAATTTTGTTCAGCTCTCAAGTCTTCTCATGACACAATGTGTTTCAGGTGTTGCCTAGCAACCAATTATGTGCTAACTTCGAGTTACAATGATCAATAGAAAACTATAGTTTCCGGTCTTAATCGTCACTTTCAATAACAAATCTTTGCTTCTTCTGAATTTACTCAGGGTTGTTGATGTTTTCATTTTCGTCTGGATAGTAAAACTCAGACTGATCGCTTTCGCTCATTTTGAAAATGTCGTCAAAGAGCAATAGGGATCCGTATTGACTGGTTAGGAAGGCAATACACGGCTGGCATGACTACGCATTAGCCAATTTGAACGCTCGTACTATTGTTGCCATATAATAAATACCAATACTAAAAATACCATGCAGAGAATTTGAGCAACACAACTCACATTTTCAAAAGTGTGTGATGTAGAACCTTTCAGGGCTGGTTTGGCCTGCCTCCAAAACAGAATCTTTTCAGACTCTATCTCTCATTAAGAATATTCTGTTTAATGTCTTTTTTGCTCTCCTTTAAGTCTTAATTGTAAAGTATCCTTTTAAGCCTTTGGAGAGCCCTTCTTATGTGCTTTTCTTACAGAAAACCCACACGTACCCACGTAAGAACCATCTTTGCAGCAGTTTGCCCCCCTCTGATCTTTAGTATTATTTAGGATCTTTGAAAGGGACTTATTGCAAAGTTGGACCTTAGGTTCTCCCAGGATGGGTAGAGGGAGATTATGTTAATATAACCTTGAGTTCTGCCTAGAGAGATTTGTTTGGGCTCTAAAATGTGCAGAGTAATGAGACTGGGCTCTGAATAATTGTGGCTGTGTTTCCTAAGTCACTTGCTCTTTTCTTCTGTGAGCATTGACAAATGGCACTGGGATTATCACAGGACAGTTATTACTCTGTCCGTGAAATTTATTTTATATATGCAAAAAAAAAAAATCTAAAATTAATGAGCACATTAACATTTTAATGAGCATGTCCCACTTTGTCATTTTTGGTTCAACTTAGCACTAATGCAAAACAAATGCATTAGTGTGAGGGAAGGTAGAGGTGTACAGTCCCAGACAGTGAATCTCGACAAGTACTTTATTTATGTTTCGTTCGTAACACTTTCAATACACCAAGCTCAGTCAGACTGCACATTTTAAAGAAAAGCTTTGTGAGGGGGGAAAAACTGTCAAATGCCAGAAGAATTTCTGTGAGTGTGCAGCCTCCTGTTCCCATCCCATTTCAAAAGGAAGAGTGCTTAAGGAAGTCAGTACTTAACTAGGTATCAATTAGTCTTCCTAATTAAAAGGCATTACATCTAGGGGCTTGGAGGTCCCGTTAACCAATACTGACAAGTGGAATTAACCATGGGATTGGATGGGAGATTGCAACACAAACTGAAATTAAAAGGATGATTACACTTCACCTCTCCAACACCTATTTTATTTGACTCACTAAATAGGTGCAATAAATCATCAGTTTGATACACATTACACTTTGACCAAATGACCTTTTTGACACACACACACACACACACACACACACACACACACACACACACACACACACTTACACAGACACACAGACATGCAAACAAATCGACAAACAATGCAATCAAACAAGCACACAGGAACACACAAGGACATCATATACATCACTGTAACAGTCAGTTATGTTTACTGGTCACTTACTGGTACTACACATATACAAACCTACTACACACGCACAAATAGCACAGTCCCCTGTGTCATGTGGAGGGCAAATATCATTAGTTGCATTTGATCCTCTGGTGATTATACATTCTCATCTGAATCGTAAATATTTAAAAATCTGTGCAATTTCATCATATGAAGGCCCTGTGGCAGGTATTCAGGTCTATTTTTACTCAGGTCATGATATTTTATTCATAGCCAGTAGTTATTCATTCGTAGTTCATTTTAACCTGGGTGGAGTTTAATTTGTTGGACATACAGCGCATTTAGCAACAAGCTTTAAGACTTTAAGACTGTATCTCAGCCACCGGCGGAACCTGGCAAAACACAATAACTGCCCTTTGTTAGAATTCTAAGAAATCTGGAGAACTGAACAGAATCTCTCCAATATCCCCACACACCTGAATGCCTTTTTATCATTAGTCTTTCAACATATTAGTGCGCCACATCTGCTGTTCTGCCTTAAATATGACTGAAGGCTGTAAATATATTTTTATTTGTCTCTTCCCTATCATATATACTGAAAAAAACAGTCTGGAGAGTCTAATGACAACAGATATAGCTGAAGGCTATTTATGACTTCAATAGGACAAAAATAATATAACTGATTCATTTTGAAAGCCCTGAGGGCGTATTTCAGGAAAATTAGTAGATACAGGGAGCAAGGACACCAAATCAGTTCCAAGAAGGAGACACCCTGTAGATTAGAAAATATGCCTGCGGCCTGCTTTGTTTTAGCAGGTAAAGTAGCACAAAGTATGATTGAAGGCCGTTGTTAATTCCATAGGTTTCTGTACAAATCAAGTCTAAAGTGATAAAACCAGCTCCATACTTTGAAACTTGAAGCAAGAACGCAAACAGATCAAGGAAAACAACAACTGTCATTCTACTCTGTGCAAAGTACAGTTGACACTAGTGCAGTACATTAGATTACACACTGTGAGCCTCCAGTAAAAGACTTGGGAGTTTGCACATGTCTCGCTGTCTCACCTGTGCTAACAGGGAAGTTGGGGATGTCCTCATAACTGAAGGTCTGTTTGTTGGTGACGCCGTCTGCCAGGATGCCCAGTCCCGAGCCACACACCACGGCGATCTTGGGCCGGTGCCGCGTCCGGCTCAGCAGCCAGTCGGTCGTCTCCTTGACGTTCTCAAATGAGCAGCAGCTGGGAGCCAGGGAAGCACACAATCAGCAGACATTGATGGGATTTTGCAGTGCTGGTTTAAGTGTGTTTGAAATGCTGAATAGACTCTAGGTGTAGTTACTGGATGTGGCTTGCTAAGGTGTGGGGGAAAATGCGTAACAGTTGCCTGGCCTGGTCTGGTTCCAGAGAAGTATAATCATATTCTTCAGGCCAATGGTGATGGATTAACTTAATTTATTCGTTATTTGTTTTATAGGAGTTGATATTATAAATTGCATGAAGATGAAAATCAAGCTGAATCAAGCTCATAGTTTACCTCAGGTTTGATTTTGTGACCACAGAAATTACGTTATTTGCCAAATATAGCAATATCGTCTTTTTTTCTGTTCATTTAATGTATTTTACTATCTGAGGAAATGCAATCTGCAGCTCTGTAATGGTAGACGCACATACTGCTGGCAGCAAAAATTCTACTTGCCATTGAACGCACGCTATTCTGCTATGTACTGCTTATTTTATACTACAGGATTCACATGAGGACACCATCAGTTTGGAGATTTAGTCGAGTTCTGTTCTGTCTGTCTCTGTGCTTTGAAAAGAAAATACAGATATTTGTACATTACCAACAATTCTCTTTGGTGTGCATGGTGCCAAACGCGTCTGTGTTGAGTCAGCCAGGTGCCTTTGAGAAAGAGTAGAAAGGGGTGTCCTGACTGAATAGATAAGGGAGGGTGACAGGCTGGGCAGACTGTACCGTACGCCTGGTGTGATGTCATTGGTGGAGTTTAGTGTGGAAGGGGTTCTTGGAAAAACGCACCTGAACTTGATCAAACAACTCTGGTATCAGTTGAATCAAAGGGACAAAGTGTCTGCACACCATAAAGACAGAAACAGATGTGCTTGCAACCATGAGTTAATTTCTATGTTTTCAAACATGAATGAGTTGGTCCTTGGTGTTCTGGACAGTGTGACCATGCGCAAAAGCTTTTTCACACACACACACACCCCCCCCCCCCCCCCCCCCCTCTTTTTACATTACTATCTGTGAAAACCTTGATGTAAAGATAAACTTTAGTATGTTTATCTCCTTTGCCCCTTTGAACCAGTCATCATAATTGCCACACCATCACCAGAATTGCCAAAGACCTTTGCTGAAATGTATCACAGTTCACATAACATTTACTGTAGAAAGTACTGTTGGGTGTGTGTGTGTGTGTGTGTGTGTGTGTGTGTGTGTGTGTGTGTGTGTGTGTGTGTGTGTGTGTGTGTGTGTGTGTGTGTGTGTGTGTGTGTGTGTGTGTGTGTGTGTGTGTGTGTGTGTGTGTGTGTGTGTGTGTGTGTGTGTGTGCGTGTGTGTGTGTGCGCGTGTGTGTGTGTGTGTGTGTGTGTGTGTGTGTGTGTGTGTGTGTGTGTGTTTACCTGGCTGATTCTCTCTGGGCTACATCACTATGTCCATGAGGAAGTCTGATATGTTCCTTGGTTTTCCAGAATGCTGGGGGCTGAAAGTCCAGGCTGTGAGGTGTCAGATCACATTCCTGTAAGTGTTACCAGTGGACAGGGCTAAAGCAGATAGTCCTCTGTCGCTACGTTACAGCCTCAGTCTGATATTTCCCAGCATGACCTCACTAGTAAGTTAATAATGTAAATATGTAATGACATGTACTCACATGAGGAGCATATGGTCTTTATTAGTACACTGTCTATAGTACTGTAAGAGCCCTGTAATGAGTACACATAATATGAGGTGAGACAGCCATCTTTTTTTTTTTTTTTTTGTGATTTTGAATTACCTTTATGTTAATTATGCTACCAATAATCTTGCCCTTGCATTCAGGAGTCCTGGTAAACCCAATCCCACACCTCAACACAGTATGAAATGAATGAAAAAGAAGGAAACAAAGAAGACAGACCCACATTCGAAACATTGTTTGTATAAGTGTATGAAAATGCCACTAAGGGACCCTGATTTAAGATCCTGTGCAGTAAATACTGCATGGTATGGAGTGAGACTGCGCCATTTTCCTCAGCCATTATGCTCATTATTTCATATAAAATCACCTGCTTTGGCAGCTCCAGTGTAATTATGGGTTAATCCATGCGGCGGGCGACAGCAGGTGATTACATAAATGTCTAATAATCCTCAATTTGCACAGCCTTATGCTCCTGCTGGCCCTGCCACTAAGGGGTGAGGGGATTTCGCTCCATGGTGTATAGATCCTGAACGAGACCTCTGGGTGGTAATGTGCTTGGCAGGTCCCTGGCCCATTATCGAACAGCACTGTGCTCCACAATGAAAGCTAATCACACTGTGTTTTATGAAGTCTATAAAACTCCCCCTTCCCTCATAGCTCATATAGCACTGGGCTGTATGTCACAACCGTGCACTTGTGCAATGTGAGGTAACAGGATCTGTGCCTCGTGCAGGAGAGATAAATGGTACATTTCAAGTGTTTTTGTTGTACTGAGTCAGGTCTCCACTGGTAAAAGCTTTTAACTCTTACAGAGGGACCGGATTTAGTTGGTTGGACAAAATGGGGTGGAGGACGATGTAATGTGTGTGTCAATGTGTGACAGACACATAAGATAAGGAGATAGAGGTAACATGATGGTGGTACCACACTGGCTGGCCATACAAATGCAATCAGGAGGATGCAAATATACAAGGACACATACACATATACATGCATTTTATCATTTAAGCTCACACTCACCTGCACACACAGGCGAAGACACTCACCCATGCACACAAATACACGCACATGCACACACGCACACACACACACACACACACACACACACACAGGGGCGTTCTTGATCCAGGACACACTGTCATGGTTATCTAGATGAATGGTGAACAGATGTCTGTGTGTGTGTGTGTGTGTTTGTCAATGATTTGCTGTATTTGCCCACTGCACACCTCAAGGATGCCCCTCCCCCCACCCCCTCCACTCACACACATTTTTTGTGGAATAAATTCAATTAGGGACACTTTTCTTACTTCTGAAATATTCTACTGCTGGGACCGGCATCAATGGAAACAGCCCAATCGAAACATGCAGCAAACACTATACAACCATTTTGTAGGTTTTTCATCTATAACTGAACATTGTGGGAAAACAGCACACATACTGTATGTAGTAGTAACGCTACATACTAAAGATGAGATTAAAATAGAAAACTCCTCTTTGTTGATTTGCAATTGTATTGTGAATGCAAATGATGATAGATCACAAAGAATATTCCACTAGGGATTCTGAGTCAGTTGATTTTGTTAAAGAGGTACTGCACACTTGAATGTGTTTTTTTTAGCTATACCTTTCATGACTGTACTGTGATGAAACATTCATAGTGACAACATTACCATTTTTATAAAAATGTACATTTTCTAAATTGGAAACGGCTCATCACGCTACTGTTTAAAATCATCCTGAACCTCACAAGGCCGATGCTGATGTAGAGTCGACCGTTTGGCACTGCTCTACGTCATGAAATCGGTTGCTCGCCTACCCCTGCCCCCACCCATGAGTGTGAGTCTCATTTGAATTGGCTGATCGAGACTCATCATTCACAGGAGTTTAACCATGCCCCCTTCAGCCCCACTCTGCCCCTTGCCCACTCTGTGAGCATTTCACAGCTGGGGCTGAAGTTACACTTTAAGTGTGATATAATAATTTTGCTATGGTGTAACAACCATAACAGTAGTGACAATGAGGACACGTACCAGTCAATTGGTCAGTATACAAGACGTCAAACTGTGAAAAGAAAAAGAACTGATTGAATAACAGCATCATCATTGACTATAACATTATGCAACATTATACCCAATCACCTGATGGTATTATGCCACAGAAAGTTATTTGCAGAACCTATGCTGACCTCTTTCACACTGACAATGTCTGGAGCATGCTTGGGAATGAGTTTAAATTCCTGCCTAGCCAAACATCACTTGTAATGTGCTTTGGAGCTGACCACAACCATTGGCCTTGACTGTATTTGCTGTCTGACCTGACGTGTCACTGACTGACACACACACACACACACACACACACACACACACACACACACACACACACACACACACACACACACACACACAAACTCACACACACGTGAGCACACACAGGTTAGGAGGGGAAGAGCAAGAGAGAGAGCAGGGACTCAAGGCCATTGTGGACAGCAAACAACCTCTAGACTCCAGGGAACAGGTGATGCAAACATATGACTGTGCAAGTATCACCATACACTTTACCCCAAAACAAGAAAAAATCCTTAGAGAGACAGAGTTCAAATCTCTCTTTGTCTCTCTCTCTAAGCTTTTCTGTCTGTCTGTCCCTCTGTCTCAGTTTATATGTGAACAATATCTATCTGCACTCTTTGCACTTGTTCGCTCGTGGACATCAACACTGTTACTATCAATGCACACTGTAATATAGGGTCAGATCTATCCTGTATCTGTAAGCACCCTTATGTGTATTGTTTTAATGTGATTTTTATTAACTACTTACTAACTGAGAGTGAGGTCATGCAGGGAAATATCAGACTGGGGCTGTAACGTATCCATAGCCATAGCGAGGTTGATACGGCAAAGCTGAAGTCTGATATTTCCCTGCATGGCCGAACGGTCGAGGTTACTAAGTTGTTTATTATATGGCATTTTTAGCTCTTTTCATTTTGACAATAAATGGAAATTGTAAATAGAAAACATGTCGTTTTGTTCAGCTCTCAAGTCTTCTCACGACACAGTGCATTTCAGGTGTTGCCTAGCAAACAATGGGCCTCATTTATAAAACGTACTTACGCACAGAACTGATCTTAGACTGTGCGTGCGATCAAATCCATGTCTAAGTACAGATTTATAAAAAAACGTCTTAGACGTAGAAAAGGTAAGTGTAAGTACATTTCCTTGCGGCAATACTGGAGTACAGCAAGAATTCAGGACTCTCCGAGCGCCGACAGCCGACACTCAGTTTCATCATCATCATCGTCGGCACCACCATCACCATTTGGGTTAATGGTGAAAGGCCAAATTAATGTTTCGCTCAATAAAATCAAATAAACTATTAGAATAATTTACACATGAATGAGATTCACATCTTATAGGTATTCCGTTTTAATTTCACAAGTGTAAAACATTTCGCTCAAACTTATAGCCTATAAAAAGACTAATAGTGGCTTAGTTTTCAGTAGGAGATATGGCTGCATTGGCGTTGTAAGGGGATATTGCCAACTGCACAATAAGGAGAGAGAGGGTTTTTATGCGATCGCGCAGACTTTTTGACACAGGATGATGTATGTCTGATAAGCAGGTACCGCTTGCCAAGAGCGTTGTGCCCAAATGGCCTCTCTTCTAGAGAGGCGCACCAGAGGTGAAAAGGAGGAATAGAGGAGGTGCAGGGTGGCTGGTTTGAGACCGATGGGGGTGGTGGATGAGACACACAGTCCAGTCAAGGTGTAACAATTCAGGGTTTTATTTCGGACTGTAGGATGGGTGGGTGTTTGTGGAAGGCAGGTGAAGGAAGGTGTGTGGAGGGCAGGTGTGTGGAAGGATGATATGTGTGGTCAGGACGGAAGGTGTATGTCAGGAAGGAAGGTGTGTGTGTGTGTGTGTGTGTGTGTGTGTGTGTGTGTGTGTAAAAGGCAGGTAGGTAGGAAGGTGTGTGCGGGGAGGGAAGGTAGGAGGGTGTGTGGAGGGAAGGTGTGTGGTTTCTAGGAGAGGAAGGGAAGGATATACAAATCAGATACAACTACATGGAACAAACAATGTGCCACATCAAACTGTTAAACAAGGTCAACAAATCAGGGCTAACAAACAATGCTAGGGGCACATTTTACACAACTAAAACAATATCAGTCCATGAAAATAATAAATAAACTTACATAAGTCAGGAACGCACACAAAGGAGCACATGTGGTATTCAAAATCCAAAGACTGTGTGAGGAAGGAAGGGGCTGTGAGCACAGGTGTAGTTTATAAAGGGTGGTGGCAGGGTGGCAGGTGATCAGGCTGATTGGGGGTGAGTGAAACCAGGTGGGGAAATTAACAGGCTGGGAAAAGGGGCGTGGCCATGAGTGAGAGGGAACAGGGAAAGGGTGAATCTTCTGAACAGCCGCCCCCAAATTTGTGGCGCAAATTTGCTCGAAGGGGGTGGGGGGCATCATGCCGCCCCATGAGCAGAAGATTGGGGGTCACCGGTTCTGGGTCGGCGATCATGCGTCGATAGGCGGGCAGAGAATCGGTGGTCCCAGGGTCCGGCGGCCGTACAGAGTGATGGCCGAGCAGGGGCAAAGGGTCTGGTGGCCGGCAGGGTGGACGGCCAAGCAGGGGCAGAGTCTCTGGTGGCCGGCCAGGTAGGAGGCCAAACCGGGGCAGAGTCTTTGGTAGCCGGCCAGGTGGGAAGCCAAACCGGGGCAGATGGTCTGGCGGGTGACTGGGAGCCTTGTTCGGGGTGAGGACTGAGGCGCTCTGGGCGAGGACTGGGGCTCTCAGGACAGGGACGCATGGGGCGCTCAGGACAGGGGCGCTCTGGGCGAGGACAGGGCCGCTCTGGGCGAGGACAAGGGCGCATGGGGCGCTCAGGGCAGGGGCGCATGGGGCGCTCAGGACAGGGGCGCTCTGGGCGAGGACAAGGGCGCATGGGGCTCTCAGGGCAGGGGCGCATGGGGCGCTCAGGGCAGGGGCGCATGGGGCTCTCCGGACAGGGGCGCATGGGGCTCTCAGGGCAGGGGCGCATGGGGCGCTCAGGACAGGGGCGCATGGGGCGCTCAGGGCAGGGGCGCATGGGGCTCTCAGGGCAGGGGCGCATGGGGCTCTCCGGACAGGGGCGCATGGGGCGCTCAGGGCAGGGGCGCTCAGGGCAGGGGGAGCCCGGCTTACAGGAGGGGAAGGAAGACGATGCCGTGGTGGGTGTGCCGTAAGTAATATAATCCTGTTGGCCCCCCTAGTAAAAATGGTCTAGAACTGCATAGAAACCATCCTACATTTTGTCTAAGACATTTCCTGAAATGAGCGTAAGTGAGATCCACAGAAAACAGACGTACACACAAAAAACATGTGTACGCCAATCCTGAAATTGTGCGCAACTGAATCTCCGCCCTCAAAACGCCCCTATTTAATCTAATCAGCATATTATCAATGCACAAACAGAGCGCATCCTCAATGCACAAACTCTCTGTGACAGTGGCACGCAAGAAAGAAACAAGTAAACAGAAGAATTAAAGTGAGGCTGACATCGACGTTCTGCTGATGGAACAGCAGGTGCGGGCCAAAACATCGTTAGAAAGCCTGTCTGGTGGCGTAATGGGAAAAGAATAGTATTTGACATGTAGTAGACACGTTTCCGAAGCACCAGCACCTGCGGCACGAGTAGCCCCAGAAGCCGCATCTGCGGCAGCAGCACCAAGGCTTTGGTGCGCTCCACTACCGACCTGTGCTGTATTGAAGTGGGCTTCCTAGGCTTTCTGAGTGTGCGAAATCTGGATGAGAATACATTAGGAACCCTGTTTTAGGAAATCCTCTTTCACATTTTGCTGGGCACTGTATGGAAATCTAATAAATTGCGGGCATATGGAATGGAAGATAGGTAGGTATAGGCTACTGCGAAGAACATCGGGCAAAATTCTGCTTAATGATGACGGGGATTGCTCGACTGGTCTCCAATTTCTCATCGGAACGTTCCCAGGAATCCAAGAACGGACAATATCTGAACGTGTATGGCCTGGTTGCCTCTGGTGCGCCTCTCTAGACGAGAGGCCATTTGGGCACAACGCTCTCGGCAAGAGGTACCTGCTTATCAGACATACATCATCCTGTGTCAAAAAGTATGCGCGATCACAAAAAAAACCTCTCTCTGCTTATTGCGCAGTTGGCAATATCCTCTAACATCGCCAATGCAGCCATATCTCCTACTGAAAACTAAGCCACTATTAGTCTTTTTATAGGCTATAAGTTTGAGCAAAATGTTTTACACTTGTGAAATTAAAACGGAATACCTATAAGATGTGAATCTCATTCATGTGTAAATTATTCTAATAGTTTATTTGATTTTATTGAACGAAACATTAATTTGGCCTTTCACCATTAGCCCAAATGGTGACGGTGGTGCTGAGGATGATGAAGATGAAACTGCGTGTCGGCGCTCGGAGAGTCCTGAATTCCTGCAGTACTCCAGTATTGCCGCGAGGAAATGTACTTACACGAACTGAAACCAGACGTAGAGATACGTCCTTTTCTACGTCTAAGACGGTTTTTATAAATCTGTACTTAGACGTGGATTTGATCGCACGGACAGTCTAAGATCAGTTCTGTGCGTAAGTACGTTTTATAAATGAGGCCCAATATGTCAACAGGAGAATCACAACAAAACATGTCCCAGTTTCCATGCTGCTTCAGTAGTGTGCATAACACTGTAATCTCAGCAAATATCAGACAAACATGAAATGATGTTTCCAGTACAGGTTACAATTCCATTAAAAAAAGATCAGAAAAAAATGAAAATACAGTACAAATAAAGTCGTTTCATTCTACCCTGATGTCTTTTTAGGATGTGTGCCAGTGTTGACTGAGAGACCTGACGGACATTACTGTTTTGAAATGGCATGGTCACCGATAATGTTGGCTTGAATTTCTCTGAGCCTGATAGCATTATTTGCCTTTATGATCTCTCTATCTTGTTCTTGCGTGAATATGGGCCTGTCCTCCTTTCAAGTTTATTTGATAAATGTGGTCTTTTCTGCACGTTTTCCTCCTGCTTCAGGTCTTCCTCTTCCTCTACTTCCACCTTGACCTCAGCCTCTGGCATGGCCTTCACCTCTTCCTCTTCCTCCTTCTCCTCCTCTGTGGATTCCCCCTCTCACTCTTCTTCTTCTGACTCCTTCCATATGGGTTGAAGAAATATGAGCCGTTGTTTTGCTCCTTGAGTGAAGGTTTTGATAATTGTGTAATACTTTTGATTTAAGTGTGTATCCAATCGTAAAAAAAACTGTAATTAAGTATTGCTTTAAAATTATTATTTACATTGAATTAATTGGAATTCAGCTTTAGGCATATACTAGGAGATCTGTATCTTAGAGACTAATTGCATCCACAATTTAAGTACTGCAAGCTTGACTATTATGCAGTTGAAGACACAACACAGGGGGCCCTAGGCCTGAGAATTGACAGAAAGGAGTTTAATGTGGCTATAAGATGGACTTTTAAATGTGACTAAAACTAAACTTAAATGTAATGAGACTTCGTCGACTAAAACTAGACTTAAATGTTCTGAGTTTTCGTCGACTAAAACTAAGGAGGATACAAATTACTAAATGTGACTAAAACTTATATGCATTTTCGTCTAAAGACTAAGACTAAATCTAAAATAGCTGCCAAAATTAACACTGCTATGTATGTATGTTTGTGAGTTAAGTGTATAAGCTACTTGATAACCTACATTTCCCTTTGGGATTAATAAAGTATCCATCTATCTATCTATCTATCTATAACACAACACTCGCGTGTGTGCCTGTATTTTGCCAAACTGTGTGTGTGTGTGTGTGTGTGTGTGTGTGTGTGTGTGTGTGTGTGTGTGTATGTTTGTGTGTGTGTGTGTGTGTGTGTGTGTGTGTGTGTGTGTGTGTGTGTGTGTGTGTGTGTGTGTGTGTGTGTGTGTGTGTGTGTGTGTGTGTGTGTGTGTGTGTGTGTGTGTGCGCGCGTGTGTGCGCGTGTGTGCGCGTGTGTGTGCGTGCGTGTGTGTGTATGTGTGTGTGTGTATGTGTGTGTCCGTGCACAGTGTGAGCGTACTCCCCATCTGTTCTTTCCCCTCAGACTTCATTATTCAGCAATTAGTCTTAGGAGACACACGTGAAGACACTCACTATCTTCCTTGTCTGAGTAGTAGATAAGATAAATACGTTCCAATCTGCTTTCATTCATTACGGCAGCACCACTGCAGATCATAAGACTTTTATCCACTCTGTATGACCCTCCAGTATACCCAAGTTCAGTCCTTTGAATGAAGAGGATGTTGAGGAGAGAACCCTGGTTTAGGAAAGTTCATTCACTCTCTTCTGAGACAGCTCTGTAATGATTTACAGTGTCAAACGCTGAGCTATTGTTTGTTTTGCAAGAGCAGTTACTCAGTTACAGAGAAAGAGAGAGTAGCCACAATATAGCACATCAAGCAATGTAGGGGTCTGTGGGATCATCCTTTCTGTTCAAATAAATAAATAGATAGATAGATAGTTTGTTTGTTAATTTGTTTGTTCATTCTTCGTAACCTTTGTTTGCATCATCCTGACAGGAAAGACCTGACAGTGTGAGGAATCTGTTCCAGGAGATTGTCTCTCAGTGCCCCCTCCTCCACATCAACACGCCCACACCTATGCACACACACTCACACTCACACACACATGCATACACACACACGCATGCACGCATACACACATCTACACACACACACACAAACACATACCTACACACACACTCACACACACATGCACACACACACATACACACCCCTTAAGGACTCTCCACAGGAGACACTGGGGCCCCCACTGTGTGTTATTCAGCACTAACGTCACTGGAGTTGATCAATTCCACTACTGTGACTAGATTCTTCACCTCCCAGCTCTGGCATGGGGATGATCCTCATGGGGAGATGTGCTGTGGAAAAACCTGCTTCGGTGATTTGGTTTATTTTCCAAATTTGTTGTTGTTGCTACAGGCTCTTAAAAAGCAGTCTGTTCCTCCTTAGTGAGATCATATTGGTTATAAAAACCAATAAGTACACACAAGTACCATGATTTTTTAAACCAGTGTCTGAAAACTGGGTTGTCCTGAAAGGCCCAGCTAGCAGAACAGTCTATATAATTCCACAGTTCCTCTATAATCAGTTAATATAGACTAAGTGAAGAGAAGACACGCCTTAATTCAGTCTTGAATTTTTAATTAATTAATTTAAGTAATTCATTTTTAATTAATTTAATTAATTTAATCCCAAATACAGAAATTGTGGGTCTTTTCAACAACTTTAGTTCTCTGATAACGGCTCAATGCCTGGCAATGTCTAACAGAGGAATCGTGTGTCAGACAGCAAAACAATGAGGAGCTGTAGTTGAACATCAACAACACTGAGGAGATAGACTTCTGCTGACACCAGTCATCCTCTTGTGTGGAGATAGCTAAAACTTACAAGTTACCTAAAGTTACTGCCCCACCAGAGGTTTAATAGGGGGCACTTTTGTACAAGGGATCTGTGTATAGATTACATCCTATGCACAACACACGTGCAACATGCAGGATTGTTTTGCAACTGTCCTCTTTTTACTGGGATTATGGTGCCTCCATAAAAAACCCATAAAAATGACTTACTAAGGTTTCCAATGGAACCTTAAGAAGACATGTATTCAGTGAACTTTATGCATTGTTTTCTATTCATATTACGTATTACAAACTGTGAAATGATGCAAATCATGTTTTCTCATGTCATAGCAGGATAAACAGAACTTTGTTGCGTTAATTATTCCGTAGAGCTTCCTTTGTTTCTTGTGTTGCCATTTTCAGTTGTCAAGCCATTCCTGGGGCAAGGCATCGAAGCAGCAGGTATGAAGGACAACATACAGTGTGCATTGATTCTGTAATTAAGCCTTTTGCTTCTAGCTACTAAGCACCACCTTGACAGTAGCAACTGAGCACAACAAACAGTATGTCACTTGGCCACACTTCCACTTCGCCTTCCTTTGTAACGCATTCCTCACAAGACAGCACAGGGGGGTTAATTAGACATACCCGATTGATTCCCATCAGCATGGTGGACTCACAGAAACCTATAATTACAGCTGTGACCTATGTCATTACCAGAAGGTCAAAGGTTAATGATGCGTTCAAAACGACCGTCTCAAGATGGCATAGTGAGAGGTAAAGACCCAACTGGAGGGACCACATAAACACTGATCTGAGGGGGTGGGATTGGATCAATTCTTATTTCATGTTAATGACATGAAACTATCCTGTGCCCATATACACAGCATTCAATCAATGTATAATGATGTGCTTGTTTGTAATCAGAGTCACTACTGATTTTGTCTCTGTATGGCAAACGCAGAGGGAATAGAGCGTTTGCAACCTAACCTAACCAATATGACAACTGCCCAAACATAGTTCCTGAGCAGCAGGATACCACAACAATGCTCAACTGGCTGGTGACAGTCACAACACTCGCCACAAGTTGTGCCACTGCTGCTTGTCTACTTTCCTATTCTTACTTGCAGGTGAAGCTAAACCCTGCTCTTTAACTCTATACCTGCCCAGTGATATCCCTATGGTGTAATGTGCCTTGTGCATATTGAACCGCTTCTCGTGGATTTCAATTCATCCCTATTTTAACCGTAGGAGCAGTGTTCTTGACTACTGGATCCTTAGACTGTGAAAGAGTCATCTCTAGGCTGGTCGTAGCACATTTGAACTGCTCAACCAAGTTATTCTTTATATCTCCAAAATTCCTTTTACATACAACCTACAGTACAACATGGAACCCCAAGCAATTTACTAACTTCCTTAATCATGACTCTTTCAGATTTCTCTACCTCTGAAAAAGCAACGTCATACGCAGTCAAAGGCAACCTCATGTGTGGCAAAAGCCAAAACTGCAAGCACCACATTTTCCATTTACCATGCAAAAAGTACTGATAGCCTTAACAATAAATTCTCTCAGCTCTGCTCATACAACCTACAGTACAACATGGAACCCCAAGCAATTTACTAACTTCCTTAATCATGACTCTTTCAGATTTCTCTACCTCTGAAAAAGCAACTTCATACGCAGTCAAAGGCAACCTCATGTGTGGCAAAAGCCAAAACTGCAAGCACCACATTTTCAATTTACCATGCAAGAAGTACTGATAGCCTTAACAATAAATTCTCTCAGCTCTGAAACCTGTCCTCAGTCTCTCAAAGTGGAATTGTATTACCTGCCTAAAATCTTCACAGATTTTTCTACAATAGGAGAAATCAGATCACCATACAAGTAATAATATACAAACAGTACACATAACATACAAACAGTACACATATACTGCATGTCTACACACATGTACATGGAATCTCATGTGAGTTGGAAAATAAACATGACTCCCCCTGGCTTGAATTAGTAGGGAAACTTCAGGTATATTGCACTGAAACAGGATTGAAACCATGTAATCCACTTGTTCAGGTAGTCTCCCAAGGAGATGAAAGTGAAATGCATCGCCTTCTATTTTATTCTTGATTTCTACGGTGATAAACAATGTATGCACTCAAATGTGCTGGTATACACAATAAATGCACTCCTCAATCACCAAGGCGAGAGTGAGGGGGGAATTTATTATAGCAGTCTAATGTTCTCCAGACAGAAATTTCCCCCATGCAGAATACTGTGGTTAATGTCACAGAACCCACATTACATTCTCTCAAAAAAGCTTAATGACCCTTGAATGGTATATTTAGCTGGTAAATCAAAAAAAATTGTCAGAGTCAGAGGTCCCCTCATCTCTGAAGGAAAACGGCAGCAAAGAGCTGAATGTATGAAAGAAGTTTTTTCACATCAGGGAAGCACCTCCACTAGTGATGAGTCCATCATTTTTGTTTAAGCACTTAAGCAGTTCTGTTAACAAAACAAAACAACATTAAGCAATTCATCTTTGCGTAAACATTAAGAGATGATACGCGGTGTGGTTAGCCACAAGGCTTTGAGAAGGTCATATTTTCTGTGCCTAATGACAGGTTTGATTTGAGGAATATTAACATGATGAATTTAGAAGTAAAAGTCCACAACAAAACTAGCTATCACCTAGCCCTCCCTTTGCTGACAACCATAGCAATCCATCAAAGTTAACAGGCCAGTGACTGTAGCGGGAGACGTGTTGCTGTTCAAAGAATTTTGGGAAGAGATGTAAAACTGAAGTCCTGACCTCCTATAGTTAAAAAAAACTTTCCAAGTCATTGATCATAATGAGGAGGGTTGGTGATCTGAGTGTTTGAGCCAAAATTGCCAAAACGGACTGATTTACAATCAAGACATCTATATTATTTTCAGTACAATGAAATTGGTTAGTTCATACGTTAGCCAGCCACAGTGTGATGAGCATCCTGATGTATAATGGCTGCTGTGGCGTCATTCATATGTAGGCTACACAGTAGTGGTAATGGCGTGCTCCCTTGTGATATGTTGGGCACTTTCGTTAAAGCGTCGTAGACATGTTGGCATTCTTTCATTCAAACCCATTACAACACTATTACAGTTACAGTCTTCATGAAAACATCTGGCTTCATTCAAGAAATGTGCATAATGATGATTTCTAATGAACAATTCACATTGTCATATTTTGACAATTAGAAACAGCGAGAAACACTCCACCATCCACCTCTGAATACAGAATACAATAAATACCCGCTGTCATCAGCAAGACCATCACATGGGGTGGCAAAAAAACAAATGGTGACCCTCTGCCAAGAGTGCCATGCCATATGCTCTGCCTCATTACGAAAATTATTAGCCAGCTGAGAGCGAGCCACTAGTGGAGAGGTTAATATGGCTGCGCTCTGCCTGCTCTCCTATCTGAGGAGAGCCATGGCAATATTTAAATGAGCCAGTCTGTCTCCTTTGTCTGGGCATGAGAGGGTGGGTAATGAAAATTCATGGTGTCGTTGGGGGCTTTGACTTGTCACTCAGACCGTGCTAGTGATTCACCGTGTCTGCTCCCCAATGTTATTATTTACCCCGGCTCTGTGTGGGATGAGTCTGCCCTGGCAACCTGGTGGAAGAGACGGAAGAAGGAGAGAGAAAGAGAGCGAGAGAGAGAGAGAGATGCAGCAATTGAGAAAAAATGGCAACACTTTAGACAGACAGAGGAAGAATGGAAAAAGACAAAGAGGCAAAGGGTTTGGGGGAAGAGGGAAGGAGAGGAGGTAGGGAGGAAGCAACAGTTCCCCACATCACCTCAGACCATCTGAAATATTCGACTCCCTAATGAGGCCACCACAGTGAACCAGGATGCCAGCACCTGCTGCCTCCGAGGGGCAGTCAGCGGTGATTGGCAGTCTTTGGTATTTTGGTGTTTCGGAAAAAAAACACAGAGAAGCAGGAGGAGGAGAAGGAGGGGAGGGGGAAGATGGTGAAGAGGGGAGAAAGCACACGGATGCTGTAGCCTCCTCAGCCAAAGCAGTTGTTCACAGACCCCCTCACATTTCTTTTTCACTTCCTGGGGCATTTGGTCATTTATTTATGTTTCTGCAGACACAAAGCATTATGTATTATGTTTATTTAAGATACCTATTCTACTCCTGGGCACTAATTCCTCAGTACTCTTGTGCAATAAATAACTATTATCAATCAATAATCTCTGCAGTAACTTAAAAAACAATATTTGATGTGTTCTCTCATACTCATCAACAGAAGCATGTATTGCCCTAATGTGTTCAGACTAGATTGAAGAATTGTTTCGTTCAGGTCCTCTGTTTAGGCAAGTGGCTTATGCTCTCCTTCCCCTTATCTCTCGGGAGGCAAGGAGGAATGCTTTGGGGGGTTAATTAGAAACACTCGCCGGAGTCTGCCCCTGGAGCTCACTGATTGATTGCATGCTAAGGCGTGTTGTGGTGCTTTGTCATGGAGGGAAAAAAAGGGTCTCAAGGTTTGCAGCTAATCCTGGGGCAACCAGCGGATCATGGGATAAACTCACAAGGTCCCATCGTGGATCAGTGGAGTGACATTTGGATAGTGGCTGGAGAATATCTGATGTGTATTATTGAGCAGAGAGGGATTACAATGCACTCATGGCAACGACGAGTCCTCCGGAGGGGCACCGCTCACAGACACCTGTTCCGTTTGCCCATATAGGTCATGATGCATCGGCTCAGTCACTGAATCAAACACGTAAAAACGTATAACCCGTAAACACGTAATAAAATTGTATTCCCTACTGAACTTAAGCCCGTAGAGCAGAATTATAATTACCTGTTCAGGACACACCAGCGTCCTTACTTCAGGCTTCAGTGATTCCACTCCAGAATTTAGCTGCATTGCAGTTGGGAGCTCTTACCAAAGTGCGGTGCCATTTCATGCTCTATGGCACCTCGTTCCTCCTTAATTTATCATTTCCCTTCATCTGTATTTGGGATATCTGGCTCTCCTCCTTGAAGTTATCAAGGGAAGTGATTGATGTGGCAGTGGAGGCCCATGAGCGTTTCTTTTGTTTTGTTTTCTATGGCTGATGTTTTTGATGAGGCATTTTGCATTGGTTGTTTAATGTTTTGTCTCAACTAGAGGTTAACACTTTCTTTAGCATGTCAGTGAGCATGCACATTTGGTTTAAGTGCAGCATTTAGTAGTTTTTTTTAATGCTGCAGCACTTAAACCAAGTGTTCTCATTTACTCACATCATGCCGGCAATCTTGAAAGACGTGCATGAAAAAGTACAAAATAGGGTAAACGTACAAATATTTGCAACTTATCAGGTTTTGAAAATTATAAACTGCCTCGACAAGCTCTCACCTATTTCACCGAATTCAACATTAGGTTCTCGTAGCATATACATTATTCAGGAAACATTCATCACTACTTAGTGTGTGAATCCAACTGAGATCAACAACAGTCTTCCATTGTTCCTTTCTTCTCTCCTATTTTCAGTTGAGCCCTGATTAGACCTCTGGAGCCGATTGGCAGCATGGGCAAAGAAGATAAAGCAGTGATCCCTTTTCCTATAGTGTAACGAGTTCCTAAGGCATCTTTAAAAATAAAGAATAAAAATCATAAAAAGCGGAGTAGACATATTGAGTGTAGGCTGCAGTCTTAGAGCTTATATGCTTGTGTTTGTGATGTGGAGGGATATGACTCAAACCTGGAGTGCAGGTACCCTTCAAGAGGGCACAAAAGCATTTGTATTAGATTGACTACCCTCGACTATCCCTAGGCAACCAATGGGAGAAGATATCAAAGATGTCAAATACTCTTCCTTCTCTTGTTTCATATCACTCTATTAGTGTTCATCCTCTTCTGCTGTGTTTGGTATACTTACATCCAGTGTCGATGTGAGTGTAGTGAACGTGTCCATAGCCGATTCCAAAAAATGAAATTAAAGAAGATTCATTCAAAATCCCATTAGTGGAAAAAAGTGACAAATTGTTTGATGAATTATGCTTGGTTTTGAGAGCATCTGAACACAAAAAGATGCTGGTCCCGAAGTGGGGATTTTACACTGTGCAAGACGGGAGAGTGTGTGTAGTCATTTGATTTCTGTTAATGTGGATCTCTCTCAGTAATGGGTGTCTCCGAGAGAGGGGGAGCAAGGGGAGGATTGTGAGAAAAAGAGAGATAGAGAAACAAAGAGAGAGGAAGAGAGCACACTGCTGGTGTTAACTGTGACATTGTGGACCACTGGAGCATGGGCTGCCATATTTTATCCAACAAGACATTAACACCACAACCCAGAGTTTGAGCCATAGAAAAAAATAGGATCTGCATTTTTAATCACTTCCTTCGCTTCTCAGGCGAATACATCCCCGACACAAACAATCAAGTGTGATTTGATAAATGCCTCTAATTTCGGCATCTCAGCAGTAATGGCGTTCTGTCTGAAGTGTTTTCACATTTGTGTCGCTAATCTTAAAAGCGTTAATGCTTGGGGAGGAAATTGTTGCAGAAACTGCGATTTAACACAGAGACAAACCACAGGAGACACTCGAGGGGTCAGTAAAAGGTGCTTGTTGTTGCCCCCAGCGTGGAAAGAGAGAAACACAGAGGGGTGGTGTGAGGGGTGTTGGCAACCACTGGCTTTGCGCAGGTCTTCAGTTTTCCATCAACTTGTTTTTGTCGGGTAGCTTTCACATCATCGCGTTACGGCATTGCACATTCGGAGGCCTTTAATGCCAGGGGGGAGGCGGCATCATGGCTGATCTCTCACCGCGCCACAAAACCCCCGAGTCAGCTATCACTGATAAGACAGAAGAGATTAGCCACGACAGTAGATGTCTCTCTCTGCAGAGATGACAGCACAGCTTTGGAACTGGGGGGGGGGGGGGGGGGTAGGTGAGCTGAGCACGCTGGCCCTCTGTCCCAGGTTGTCATAAGACCCCCTCCCCAACCTATACCCCCTCTGTCAGATGGCAGTCCTGTAAATCTGATCAGAGATTGAAGTTTGTGTGTGTGTGTGTGGTGGGGGTCACAGTGATGAGGGGGTGACAGAGCCCCCTCAAATGTGTGATGCCACTACTACTACCTCTACTATCCTTCATGAGGGATATCCACAGGCGTGAAATCAGCTCGGGGGGTATGATACGCTATGCTCCCTGCAGTGGTTGTATCAGAAAATGAGAAAATAAAAAATCTGGGGGCTAATCTGACAGGAGAGAGAATGAGGGGATCATGCTGTGGTGAGCCACTGCCACAGAGTAGGCAGGTGCTGAAGGATTGTAGTAACTCTATCAGAGAAATGGATCATATCTAGAAAGGACAGTCGTGTTCTGAGAACGTTGATGTGCAAATAGAATTGCTACATGGCAGACATATGTAAATGTTTTCTCATACACCATGCTCTGATTTTAGATAGGCATGCAATTGTGTTCTTTTCTGCAGAATTGTTCATTTGTCTCTAGACTTTACTACAGCAACGTTCAATCACCAGGCTCCAATTTCAATTTCAACTCAATTTACTTTCAAGAGGCTTTGAATTACAGATATGTAGGAGTGCTGCTATACAGGAACACTGGTTGTTAAAATTAAGAAATGATACCAGTTGCATAGTCTGGCTGGTTGACACCTGAAGAAAGGTTAATGTTAAGCATCTCAAGACTGTTACTCATTCTGCTCCTTGCTTTCCTGAACAGGAGCTTGCACATGGCTTTGCATACATTTGAATAATTTCAATACCATTAGCAGAAGGCCTCTTTAGAAGTAGTCACATCAAGCCCATTCAGAGTGTGTGGGCCTCTTTTGTTCTCCAAATGCCAGACGCTTAAAATGCTGCTGTGGTGGAGAGCAGTCATTTTGGCAAGAGGTCAGCCGCCCCAAATTAACGTCCGGGAGGCGAGATCACATAGGTAGAGGGATGAGGCCACTCGAGAAGTCTCTAGACGCCTTTCACCGTTTGACAAGAAAATTAAGTGGTAAATAGAGGAATTCATTAGGCTAATCCCTTTTACCGGCATGCCAGCCTCAGCCTTGCTTGCTGCCTAGCCCCATGCCATGGTGGCTGGTTGCCTCAAAAACAGCCATCTGGGATATTCTGCAGAACGGAAATTTTAACTGAGGCCCACAGGAATGTGATGCCATTGGACCAAATCGCTCATAATGAACCACTTCATCATCGGGGGGAATCAAAGTCGCCATGTGATTTGGCTTGAGGTTTTGTGAGATAAAATCCACAGTTCTTGTATTAATATCGATTACTTTTAGACTTCACATAAAGGCGCAGGTAAGGACCTCTCTAATACATAATACTATGATAGTGATGTATAATTATTAAATTAAGAACATATGAATATATTAGTGATATACCTCAATCCAAATACATTATTCGGTAAAGCACCAGTAATGTGATAAGATATTTCTCGTTATAACTTGGGAAAAACTAACTAACAAGGTAACAAGTTAAACTGAAACAGCATTCAAGTTTAAGATATATTCAAAATGTCTTCATTGCACTGGAAACCACTGGGACAAGTCTCTCCACAATTCATGATTTGGTTGACCTTTGAAGACTGGACAAAGACTAACCTTGGAGGATGGACATGTTTCTTGAGGGGGAGAAAGAGAGAGCGACAGTGAAAGAAAGCGTGTGGGGGGGGCGGTGCAGAGATTTCTTATTTTAGAAAGGGCTTGAAATCCCATCTCTTTTCCCTTTATGGCCACCTGGGTCTGGGCCTCACTGCCCCCTCAGTGCCAATTCCGCTCCCCGACCATTCGGTGGTCGGTCCAAGAGCAATGGATTAATACAGTCAAGGTGGCTGACCTCAGTCCAAATCACGTCAGGTAAAGCCACTAAGTGCCTATGAATGGATACGAATCCAGAGAAACGCGTCACATTTCAGTTTTACTTCAATCTAAAAGAACTGAACATTCAGTGTTCAGATTGCTCATTTCTGTAATTATGTTTCCATTGCCAATGCTCTGCATATTTTTTAAATAATTTTGTATAGAATGGCTGTTATGGCTTCAAAATAGGCGATTTTCCATTGTGCATATAGCGACACAAGCGTTTTTTCTTTTTTATTATTATTATTATAACAGATATTATCATGATACGAGTTTGCCACCCAGGGTGCTTATTAAAATGAAGACTGTGTCTTGTCTTCGCATCAGTGCATTTGAGAAATAAATTTGAATCTTCAGCCATCGGAGAGAGAGAGCGAGAGCAAGGGAGGAGGTGGGGTTCATCTCTCATGAAGTAGATGTTTGAAACCAGGCTCCATTTATTTCCAACCATGACATATGTGTCAGGTACACATTGGGGCATGTAATGGAGATGTCAAACAAGGAGAACACTTTAACTCATTTTAACTCATGTTAGCCTGAATAAGATGAAAGCAATCTTTTACTGCTTCTAATGCCCCACTGATAAGACCTTTAATGAAGCCAGCCAAGAGGTGTTTTATTATTGGTGTATCAAAGCCCATTCAGCTAGTCTCAGTCAAATGCAGAATATCTGAGAAACATTCTGTAGAAATCATCTTCCACCTTTATTCCCTCTGTTCTTTTGTTGACGATGTTTAGGAGATCACTGACAGATGCGTATAGTCAGCTTTCATTTAAGGACTACCACATAGGTGTGAATGTTCACTTTAGCTGACACTTTCACCTAAATGGTACAGTCGTTCACCTGTGGATTGAAATGAAAAATCTGTGATCACTACTCTCTTTCTCTAATACCATGGGTATAAAATCCTGGGTGGAGCCTACAGGTTATCTACACTGAAAAAATATTTTGTTGGATTTATTTAACTTCAATGTGGACATCAGTTGCACATGAATAAAATGCGTTAAATCAGCACAGCATCTCTCTTTCAATTTACAAAATGTATTGAGGTCCCTTATAAAACAGACACAACATGTTTCCAATTAAACAGTTTAAGCTTACATTAAATATATTGTTATTTTATCATGTAACCTCAATACTGTAGTGTTGTGAAGGTTTAAGCAGGCACATACTGAGTATAATCTTACAGGTTGTATTGGAGATATTGCATGTCACTGCAACCAGATCAATTTATTGCAATGTCACTGTTCCTAGAAACAACATGTTCTGAATAAATCATGTAGCAGTATTCAGGAGCATTCATTACTGTGTAGGGTACAGAATAATGACACCACTAACACCTTGAATCAGTATCAGTACCTGACATCATCATGGTAAAAATAAAGGATGGCACATTTCACACATTTTAAAGCAGAATATGAAGACCCAGCCCATGTCCTGAAGTCATTTGGTATCTAATATCAACATTAAACGCATATTCACAGTTTTGGCAACGCTAATATCTCAAGCTTGATGAAGTCAATGTTCTTACAAAGGCTGATGGCAATCCATATAACAAGGAAGTTGTGGCTGCAAGGTTCTTCAGAGACCCAATGACATCTTAATGCTTTACGCCTGAATTGACAAATGTGAACAGTGTGTCCGAATTAGATGGTTCAACAAAATCATATCTCGTTAAAAGAAACAAGACTACTTTGTACAATTCAAATGTAATGTGGTTAAGTACATTTGACAATCCATCTTTTCCCTTTTTTCTGCTTATACAGTAAGAGGGTTAAGGTGGACATTGGTGTATGGACCAAACCTACACAAAGATACTCAAAGACACTGCAAGGAATACTATAGGTTTTGTAGAGCCCCACCCCATTCAGAGGTGCGATCACAACCCTGGTGGACCAAAGTCCTTGCCAGCATTTCTGTATAAGTGCTTATGATTGTGTATAATATTATATTAAAAACCCCCATGGCCAACAGTCATATTTCTCAGTGTTCATAGTGCTCATATTTTCTCTTCCTCTGTGTTTTGTAGGGCGCCACTGTTGTTTTCAGTGCCCCAGGAACCCCACTCCGGAACTAAGCTGCCACTGTCTTCTCACGTGACTGGGAGCATCTTCTGTGTCGACATGCTGAGATCGGAGCAGCGCATCCGCTGTCCTGTCCTGCAGGAGGGCTGGATGGGATAAGATGGGACAAGGGGAGGTGGAGGGGAGGGGGGCTTACATCCCTCCACTCAGCTGTTACAAAGGGAGCCAGTGAGAGGTACAGTCAGGCCGTTATGGTATGTGTGTGTGTGTGTTTTATGTTTTTTGCACAACTCATTGCAGCGTTTCCTCCCCAGTGTTGTAATTTCACGCGTGGTCAGTCGCATGCTTCAGTCGGCCGGCTGGCCGCTTGGGCCAACTAACTGGCCACTGCAGAGTCCCTGACCCACATACACACACACATACACACACCCACGCACTCATACTCACACACACAGACACACACACACACACACAGGTGTTAAACCCCACGCGGTAAACACAGGTGTGTTGAGATCCAGCCTCAAAGCTTAGAAAGTGTGCCAGCAGTGTCTAAAATATAAAACCCTGTTAAGAACCCTTTTTTCAGTGTCTTTCTGCTATCAAAATAAAAGACCACAGAAATAGTGCTCCTATTGTATTTCTATATAAGTCATATAGACCCATTTATACCATAGAGTGATGAAACACTACTGTCGGGTTTTGTTTCACTGCTTTGTCGTGTGCTTTCTCACAGTCTCTGGCGACTATGGGGAGGCACTTTCTCTAAATTACCATGGTGGGTCACAGAGATGGCACCAGCGTTGAGGCTATTACCCTCCTTGTCAAATGCTTTGATATTTATCAGCTTCCTGGGCTATTACTTTAAGACAGTATTTGCGCGGTGGCTGATGGAAAAGGTATTCATATTAAAGGAGAGGCCGTGGTGAGAAAGCACAGACAATAACACATCAATTACCCTGACACAACAAGCCTTGAAAAGAGGCCACCAAATTGCTTTAGAACAGAACAGTCTAGAATGGTCTAGGGGCTCTGCCTGTGTCTTTGCTTACTTTTGCTCTACATGTATAATAACCATATCCTAAATCTGCCAGAACAGAGGACCTCTTCTTAACCTGCTACCACAGAGACCACAAGTTTGCTTAGTATCAAGGATCTTGTTTGTAGTGTTCTTTTAAACAGGGTGAGTTCATTATTTGAAGTGTTTTTTTTAGAAACAAAAAGAAAAGGAAATATGTGAGTTGGTGTCTGAAAAGACAAAAATTATCTTTCTATCTTTTTGTGGTAGTGCGCCACTTGGTAGCAGCCATCTATGCTCTTGGGTTGAGTTTTGAGCTGTAAGCCTTCTATGTTATGCGCAGCTGAAGAATAAATCACATGGCAGCACGTGAGGCAGGAGCTGCCCTCTCTGACACATCTGTCTCCACGATCCGCTGCCCCCATTTGACATATCTCCCATAGCAGCATCATAGGTGGAAGCATGTTTTACAACCATACACCAAAAGCCTGCACCTACAGCTACAGAATTGCAGGATATTTTCTTTCTCCCTCTCTCTCTCTCTCTCTCTCTCATTCTCATTTTCTCCTGAGCTGAACAACCATTGAGTGCAAAATGAAAATAGTGAACACAAAAGGAAAATGTGACAGAGAGTGAAAATGAGACTGTAATTACCTTCCTCGTTGCTAGCAGGACTCCTTTTTTCCAGAGGCATAAATTATTTCAGCTTCAACTTCGCCTTCCATTTACCACTCATTGTTAAAGCTGAGAAAGGCAGATAATCTGGAATTAAAGGAATTCCAAACCTGTCAATAGGACAGTCAATAGGAAGTTAATGAGGGCCAGGCAGTCCAGAATGAGAGCACTGATGGAAGTGATAAGTGTTCCCTCTTGGCAGTCTGATTATTTAGGATCTTGGATGGATAATGGTGGGGCCAGATTTATAGCGACTCTGTGGTCTGTGTTACAGTGTAATTATTTCTTTGTCAAGGAAACTAACACTGCAGTCGTAGAAGGAGGAACAGAGAGTGAAAGAGAGAGAGAGAGAGAGAGAGAGAGAGAGAAAGAGAAAGATAGGAATCCTGATCCAACCATTCAGCATTGTCTGTTGTTCTCTATTGTCGCTAATCTTCATCTGGTTCACAAGATGTCAGCTCCCTTTGCAAGAGAATTGTTACGAGAGCAACACGTTCAATAACAGAGCAGTTCCCACACTCCTTGAATCACATAGATGCTTCTCTGACCATCCAAAACTGCTGACCCATACACTGCAGATATTTATATGAATCCTCTTCCCAGACAACATTAATCAAACACAACTGGCCAATACTTTGGTTCCAATCCATAACCCACAATCTACCCTCTGTGTTTCAGAACTCCACACAATATGCCACAGCTGTTGGATAAAATTATTTATTTTGGACATGTTTAAATAACAAAGGTGAGAATACGCTGCATTGATCTTGTGCCCTTTCTTTGTGGATGACCTTACAGCATCTCAAGCGTGCTTAGTGCATATGAACAATGCAAACACACATCATTCGGCGTACAGCACAAAGGCCACTGAAGGCACTGATCGGCTCTCGGAGGTCTGGTGCGATGGAGTGTGTGCGTGGGTTGTTTTGGAGCTGTTGACATTGTTGGGGCTTTCATTCCCTTATTGGTTGCAGAAGAAGGGGAGAAAGCTGAGAGCTTTCTGCCCCGTGGCACAAGTGTCAGCGTGCCGATCTCGTGGAAAATCTATCTCATTTCCTTCCCCCATCTCCCTCTCCCAACATGGCGGTCTTTATTTACAGGCCGGATTGCTGCAAGGAGGCATGGGCCAGAGGGGGCAATAGGAATTTGTGCGTCTGTGTTAGTGCTGGGAAATAGAGCTGCTGATGGGGACATAGAGGAGGAGGAGAGATGGAGGGATAGAGTGGAGAGAGAGAGAGAGAGAGAAAGAGAGAGAGAGAGAGAGAGAGAGAGAGATGATGTTAGAAAACAACCAACATAAATTGCTTGCACACAAATGCACACACACAAATACAGAAACAGATGACCACAAAAAGCCACATTCTCACACACACATGCACACATTCACAAAAACATACATTTTCTTTCAAACACACACACACACACACACACACACACACACACACACACACACACACACACACACAAACACACATACACATAGAAATACATAGAAACAACCATTACAACAACTGCAAGAACTGGTGACCACACTCACTGAAGTGTGTGAGCGAGGTATTACATCACTCAGCTAATCTGGGTAGCAGCAGCAGGCTTCACTGCTTCCTGTCAACTTCACGTGTGTGTGTGTGTGTGTGTGTGTGCGTGTGCGTTCGTGTGTGTCCATGGCTATTCCGTGGCAGCCCTCACATGTAGTCAGCTGAGAGGGGGAGACATGGCCTCGGTCACTGGCTGTCGGCCTTCCTCACTCAGAGTGGTGACACTCTCCCACGTCACAATGGAAGTGACACAGGAGCACTGTTTGAGTTAGTTGATGGGTGCGCGTATGTGAGACAGAGTAAGATCATGTAGAGAACAAGCAAGCATTTCTGTGTTTAAATGTATGCGTGTGTACTTCTTTCTGTGTGAGTTTATGAGAATGTGTGTGTGTGTGTGTGTATGTGTGTGTCAATATCTACACCATGCATGTTTCAACTGTTGGGATCCGCCACACTCTCCTTGGCGTTCGCCTCCTCACTCGTCACCCCTAACGCAGCTGCAGCAGCTCGAGCTGCAGTTCCCACCTACCAAACTTCACTTTACATTGGCCTTCACTGTGGCAGCTGACAGAGAGCCCAGGGACAAGAGGGCTGCTCAGCTCTGACAGGTCTACTCAACTGTCCATCATCCTGAGAGATGGGTAGGGAGGCACAGCGTGTCCAACGCTGACGGGGGCGGGAGTTATGGGTGGCCTGCTGCAGGGGTAATCACTGTCCTCTTTTGTCATGATGAATGGAGAGGCTGCTGTTTACACACATTCTGTGCCCTCATGCACACACACATACACACACACACATGCATGCATGAACAAACAAACACACACACACACACACACACACACACACACAGAGCGAGAGAGAGACAGAAACAGACACAAGCACACACATACACACATATGCACACCCACGCATACACAGGAGGTGAACCTAAACATAATCAATGAGCTTGCACTTACAGTCATAAACATATGATGTGCATTTGAAATCAATGTGGTATAACATTGTGGGTTCACTTTGATGAACATCATTATTGCCTTTCATATTTACAGAGGTTTAATGGTGTAATGATTCACAGCCTAGTGGGGATTTTCCCAGACCCTCACCGCCAATCCAGGAAGTCTAACGCTAATTCACATACACCTTCTCACAAAGGCAATATTTTGCTTTGCATTTAGAAGACATGTTGAACATGTGAACACATCTGTCTTTTTGCTTATGATGTTGATTGATATGCAGCACTAATTAAAGGTAAAGACAAGACCAGGAATGTTATCAGGAACTGGACATGTCATTTGTTCTGAGTCCTTGACAACCTGGGGCTGTAAATCATACTGGCTGTTAACTGTCAAAGCCTCCCATTTCAATTCCCTCCATGTCACTGGGATGTCAGCAGCCTGAACGGAGTGAGTGAGAGAAACACGCACAGGGATTGTTCTAGAATGCTTCTGCCATGGCCAGCAAAACACTAACATGTCACTGTTGCAGATGCTGACTGTGGTAAAGGCTTTCTATCCCTGAAATCATTAGGTTTTTCTTTTTAAATTTCTCTAACATTAAAGTGCATATTTAGAGAAAGTGTTATTCCTTTTATTGCTCATTAAAAAAAAGGAATGTGATGTCCTTACAATCATATTGCAAGCAAAATGTCTTTCCTGGATAACAGCAGAAATGACTAAACAAAGATCATGGTCATGGAATGGAAAGGAGTGATTGAGTTTTGTTTCAATTCGGAACCGATTGAATAGATGGGACGTTTAAGGTCATGTTTCTATATTATTAGAGTTATTTTTTACCAGGAAACAGTGAACATTATGAGGTCTTTTTAGACAACCAAATAATCAAATCAATGTTGTGTTTCCCTGTGGCTCCTAATCACAGCCTCAATGAGTGTGGATGTAATTTAGCACAGATTTGGGGGAGAAGATTACAGTCTCTGGAAATAGATTGTGATAATGATGATGATAATAACTGGATGTGCTCATTCTTCAGCAGGTTACAAAAAACGTAGGGGCTGCTCTCCATCTCTTTGGGTTATTTCGTTGATGGGAGGGGTCATGAATAATAAATTAAAACAACTAAAACAACAGTGGCTGTCTGTTCATGCTGTGCCTTTGGGCTGATATGTTCTGTCAGGGAATGGATGTCACCAAATGCACAGAGGAGTATCATGATATCAGTGTGGTCCTTATAGTCTCATAATGTGTCACTGTCAGGAATGGACAGTATTTCTATAGACATGTATTTTTTTACAAAATTGTATTTTTTTCTCATTTGTATTTGATGTGCTATTTAGTATAGTGCTCAATATTTTTGCATTTAAATACATTCCCTAAAATTGTAAATGTGGTGATGTTACATGTACGCATCTGCGTGCATCTATTAGGAGATGGGGTGCTGAGCTCTTTACCCATGCTTGTTTAAGACACTTGCCAAGTGAAAGACTGACGTCTCATTTGTCTTTTCAGACTCAGTGTAAAGGCCAATTTATAGTCAAGGCGACAAGCACTGCTCAACACAAACTGACGTAAAAGTGACAGAATTTGTGTCTGCTAGGGCGGCGCAGACCATGTGACTTGCATGTTCAATTTTGAATGCACAAAAGTGTGCCGACATTGTACGTTTTTGTTGCTCTCTGATCAGATGACGAATGACAAATTTGTACATATTTTATTTTGTCTTCCTGACATGGGTACAGTCATCTTGCTGGCTTGAATACTCCTTAATATGATATAGTGCTTCTTTAAACAGATTTGTAAAGTGTCTTGTTAAGCAGTGATCAAATCAGCCTTAGTAGAGTGGAGGTTTTGGATATGATGCCATGTTGCCTTGCCAGTGTCGCTCTCTCTGATTGGACGACAAGAAATGTTATTTATGTATTTTGCCATCTTGACATGGCTACAGTAATCTAGCTGGCATGAATACTCTCCATTATGTCACAGTGCTTCTCAAAACAGATTTGTAATGTGTCTTGTTAAGCAGTGAAAAGCTGTCAAATATTATCGATCAAATATGCCTAGAGTGGAGGTTTGTGATTTAATGGAAATATGTTTTTGTATTTTTCAAATACATGTAGTGGTTGCTGTATTTTTTATTTTATATCAAAATACATTTTGCTGTAGTTTTCCCTGGTCACAGTGACAAATATACCACTTGTAGTGTAATGTGATGTAGGACTGTTGGTATTCAATGTCCCTTCTCACTGGCCAACTCTGAGAAGACTGACTGAATAACCCTCCCTTCATAAGAGTGAAAAATGATCTACGGGAGACATTTGGGGTGTGTTCATTGTAATACATTTTTTACACATAATGGAAGAAACAAATCAGAAGACAAATGCATTATTGAAACATGTGTGTGTGTGTGTGTGTTCGTGTGTGTGTGTGTGGGTGTGTGTGTCTGTGTGTTTGTGTGTGTGTGTGTGCGTGTGTGTGCTCCATCAAGAGCAGAGACTCAGGCTGGCAGTGCAGCAAGGGCAGGCAGTAAATGTTACAAGTTGGTACCTGCTAGCCAGCACTCCTCACTGGACACTCTCTTTCTCTCTCTACCGGGTTGAGGGGGGCGGGTGGGGTTGGGGGGGGGTGATATCTGTCTTGTCAGGCACCGCAGCAACGGTGTTCATGGCAACCCCACCCAGGAGAAGCACTCGACTGCTCCAAAAATAGGAGCTGAGCAAACCACAGACAGTTCCATTTTCTGACAGTATTCACCGTTTGGAGGTCTAAAGGTCTAGCTTGTCTGCAGTGGGGGAGAGAAAAGATCATGTGATCGCAGCATCTCTGTTTCTCACAGAGTTGTGCGGCGTCGCTTTCATTCACAATGTGCTAGAAGAGGCGACAAGTGCTCTGATGTAATTACAAACGATCCAAACGAGATGCTTGCAATCAATCAGCCTGTCTACACTGACACATCAGCATTCTGTCCGGTGTGTGGACTACCAATGTGCCGCTCTCGCGTGTGTGTTTGGCTGTGTGCACATCAACAGATTACTCAGTTGCCAAACTCCATTCCAAATCTTCTCAATCATTGGCAGGTTTCCCTGACTAATGATGAATCATAAGATTAAGGCAATCACAAGCTCTTTTATAACAGTTTTTGACAGGGATGATGCCCGAAAATGAATGTTGGCGGCCGTAGCTGCAAAAAGGAGGTGTTGGGAAGCTAATTTTCCTGCTGATGAAAAGACTTGATGAGACACTCCATTATGGGTAAACTCTGCTGTGATAATCTCCCTCTGCTGTTACTTGGGCCACAGATCCCCTCTCCTGGCCCACATTTCAGCTTAAGTCGAGAGTGTTCCTCGAAACGCAGGTGGTAATTCTCTTCACAGCTATCTCATACACAGCTGTACCATCAGTCAGTGCAACTCTGAGCATTTGTATCTCCTCTTTTGATGCAATTATGATATCAAGTCGTCATAGATGACAAAGATGAACCAGTGCACAGAAGGACCTTGTGTTTTTTTACTGATGTAAAACGTAAACCCATTAAATCCACTTCCCTACAAGCACTAGATCTTCTGGTTGACATGAATAATGTCCCATGTTTGGCAAGGATGTCGCAGCAATGCACAGATTACACACCATACAACACAAGAAAAGAACATGCTAATTTTCTACTAGACACTAAATCACACACATCCTCTCTACTCCCGAGTCTGCATGAGCCAGCGGTTTAGGTCCAATCTCTGGTAGAGTCTCCCTGAAAGGCCATGACAACCAAAGAGCTCTGATTGCTGTAAGAGGAACTAAAAACTGCTCTGAGCGCAATGTCATGATTGCAATAACGGGTTTGCAGAAAAGTGGCCTCTCCCTGTCTCTCTCTCTCTCTCTCTTAAATGCAGACAATCAGCAGAGGACTGTCATAAGTTTGAACTCAGGTTTGAATCAAGAGCATTATCCATGAGGGCTTCCTGCCACATGGGCAGACAATGTGAGGGAATCGTTTCAGTGACAATTGCCATGGTTTTTTTCAGACAACTGATGATGAATGATGCTGCAGAAGTGGATGGCTTTGAAAATGTTTTCTTTGTTGTTTGCTTTTTGTAAAACGCTGGGAGTTTTAGATGTCAGCCTTGGATAATCAGCGGTTGTCCTTCAGGAACTGTCTCTTGAAGCTTGGCCACTCTCACTCCCGGATTTACAGCAGGACACAGAGATTGGGAAATGTGCAATGCATTGGGGGTGTGTTCACTCTTTCGAATGTATGCGCTTTATCGACTGAAGTTATATCGAAAGAGAGAATCAGAAAATCTTTTAGTCTGAACACTATGTCTAGTTTCCAAAATCTCAGGAGCTACTCTTTGCTCTATTAACTTGCTGGATGAATCAGTCAATAAAGCACCATTTGGAGTTAGGACACCATTAAAGCATACTAGTGTCAAACCACTGACCTGAGGTTTTGACATTCAGGTGCTGTCCATGGTGCTGATCTTACCAGCAGGGAATAACATCGCAAAGAGAATTGATACACACACACAGAAACACACTAGCCTTTTTGGGCCAAATGTTTTTCAGTAGAACAATGTAAACATGGCACCCACCTAATGCCTGCTTACGACCAAGCTACAAAGTGTATAAGCGTTTGGGTTACATTTTCATGTTTGTTCATGACCAAATCTGATCTAAATGTCTGACCCTTCTGGCCAAAATTTTGTTGCAGTTTCTGATGGTCAAAATTAAACAGTCTTTCTGCAGATAAATGTCATCAGAATGAAAATGAATGAGTTTAAGTGATGCCCAGTGCATTTATGACCAAAGAGAAAGCAATTTAATGCTTGTGAAAATGAATACTCAACGGCTCACAGTTTGCCTGGATCTATCCGACTAAAAGCCAATAAATCTAAAAGATTTTCATTGCTTGTTTAATGTGGACTAAATACTGTTGATATATCACTTCATCCAAGTGCCAAGTATACATCATCCAACAATAAATCAATACACCACTATGTATCAGTCACACAACCCAAATGGACCGGACTGACTACCAAGTCCAGTAGTAACACAAAGCTTTCTTTATGTGTGAGTCTCATTTGTAAGTTAATTGAATGTGACGGAAATGGCCATGGCACTTTGAGAGGCAAAGTATGTCAGTATGGTGCATCAAATTGCTTTATTTCAAACAGTCAGGATGATATGACCCCCTTTGTGAAAGGTGTGATCTACCTTTTGAAGAACAGGGAGCCTTGAATCATAACAGTTCCCCAGATGATAAAATGAAGGTGTTTAGACCTCAAACACCCATCAAAAGATTTTGAAAATCCTTCCTAAATTGGGTTATTTTCCTTCACCAAATCTCACGTTTGCTGCTCCTGAGCTGAGATTCCCCACATCTATCTGCTGCCTCTCCTCTCTCTTTCATTCCCTCCCTCTCTCAGCACCTTATCTGTCTTCTGCCCCTGATCCTTATTGACAGCTCTGCCTTATCAAATCACAAATATGTCTGGCAGAAGATTAAAAAAAACCTAAACTTTCAGCAGGAATTATCTCTGCTGCTCATCTACCCTGGCACAGGTGGGCCTGTCAGTGCCATGACATCATTGTTTAATCTCCATGGAAACGGGGAGAGTACACTTGCCACCTGCTTGGAAGCGAGGTTGGATAGTGCTCTTGCTTTTGCTCTCTCTCTCTCTGTACCGACACATTAGCGCCCGAATGAGTAGTAATGTAGTCGCAATGTGCGCCTAAAACAGGGCACGATATGTAGGGAGAGGAGCGCATAATGACATGTTGGAGGGTCGTGGGGAAAGTGGCAGTTGGGGGCAAAAGTATTGGAGGAGAAGCGCAAGGAGTGATTGATTACTATTAGATTGTATGTGGGAAAACTGCAGGGACAGCGCACGTCTGTTTTGCTGTGAACATTATCTGCCTTTTAAAAGCAGGCATAACCCAGATTGATAGTCAGAGGCGTGGATAGAAGAAACTTTCGGAAACAATGGAATAACTATTCTGAGCACTAGTTTTACTCATTTGAACCATGTTTTCAAATGTTTTCAAACCTTTAGCTACTTTTGTTTTGTCTTACTTTTGTCTTGCCAATTCCCCATAGGCTACGTGTAGATATCTGCTATTGAATTTGTTTTATACAGCTGCACAAACAATCTTTTTTGAGTGGGGCAGAATGTCTGCACTGTCTTATCTCTCAGTTTGATTACATATTTGTAGCATGTATATATATTTTTTCTGATCGCTAGACTTTTGATTTCGGCATTTCCATGATACCTTCCAATTGTGCCCATGGTTAAAGTATAGCATTCAGTTGTGGGCGTTACAAATTATGGTTAGAGGGCCAGCTGCAGGTTTAGTTCATTCTACAGAAAAGGAAAACCATGTGTGTGTTTTCTACGGACTGACCAAGTAATTCTAGCGTACGTACATCTGCCCTCTTCTCTCTCTATAGCGTGTTGTGGCCACTGGCCAGGAGTGTTTCCCAGCATGTTTTCTACTCTTACTATGTGAGTAGCCCGTAGTCAAGATAAGCTCTTAAGGAACGTCACCCAACCCCTTTTTAAATCACTTGAAGTAGATTAAGAACAATAGAGGGGCGTCTCTTTTTTCCAAATCTCACAAGGTATCTCGGAGTTGTGCCTATAGAGTGAGCCAGCGGTTGAGGAGTTGTGCAGTGAGCCAGGCTGGAGTCATAGTTTGCACACACGTGTCAGAAGAATCTTCAGTATTATCAAGCTATGATAAACACTTGCATTTGCATTTGCATCTGCAGACTTTCCAGCAGAAAGCCTCGAAGTCAAACAACACAATGACATATGCTCTTGACTGCTTTTAACCTTAACCTAACTGCAGATGGCTGCTAAAAACACAGCAAGCACAGTGTGTGAAATGGGGAAACATATGCCAGCAGTCAGCGGAGACGGCTGACCCGACTCCGAGTTCGTTTTTTGGTGCTGGCACGTTAGGATGTAATTAACCACTAACAGACCAAACACACCAGGAGGCAGCCCAACAGGAGAATAACAGTAGACTTAACGCCCGCACTGTCATCGCAGCATCAAATCAATTTAATTGCTGCCGCTGGCACAAGTGAGCTCAATGAGCTTTTTTGGCCTTGTCATTCGCACCACCATAAAAGTCCAGCGATGTACATTTTTCTCATTTCTCTGTCAGTAGGCAAATGACAGCTCATATTTCTTGGGGGGTGGGGTGGGTGGCTGACGATGAGATGACTGCAATGTGCTGCAGCTACTGCAACAGCAAGCGAGCGTGAGGTAATGGACCCAGAGAGTAGGATTCTGGTACATTTCACATGAAAGTTCCCCTCGCATGCCAGGCACAGCAAGAACTAAAAAAAAAAAGCAGTTGACCTCACTAATGTTTGGAAACAGCTGAAGAATGATGACCTGCTGCACAACTGTCCCTGTGTTACTGAATAGGCCTAGAATGGAATAGAGAAGTTTTGATGTATTTTCGCATGCAGAAGGCTGTGGAGTTTATAAAAACGTTTAGTAAGTTTCCAAAAACAGATGTAGCATCCTGAATGGCCTTGACACATTGTGGGTGAAATGCAGAGAACTCAATCAGGGAAGGTTGTCGGTGAATCTCACTGAACAGCCTAAATAACCCCTGAGGACCAAATTGCACAATTCAATTTCCCCAACAACTCATACACACACATAGCATATCAGCAGAGTTAAATATGATGGTTTCTAGGGTGATATTCTGGTGGTGAAATCAATTCCATGGATAAGCTTGGAGCCTGCAATGCCTACACTAGCCATCAATACAAACGACAGGCGATTCCATTACCCAGTGTAATAACCACTGATTGGGTAGATCTTATAATGCAAATTTCATCATCACCAGTGTGTAAACACACACCTCTTGCCCTCTCTATTTTAATATGGGCTGAGAATGTGTTCACGACAGGAGCAGGGGCAAAGCTTTCTTATGTCAGCATTTTACGGTCACAATGTCACTTCCATGAATAGCCTACATCTGTGGCCACTGTCACATCTGAGGCGAATGCAAATACGTACGTACGGTAATGTCTAATATATGTTTACGACCCACAACAGTAAAGGGAAGCTAATTCTCGTGGAGATTCAAATTCCCGTGCAAGACTGCTGTCTTGAGAACTTTCACCCCTTGGGGAGGTTGTATCATAATGACAGCCAGCGAACATTGGAACTGCTGATTCAGGTTATTTATAAATAAAGAAACTTTTACAGGACAGTATGGAGAAAATGCGTATGCAGAGCAAAGAGGACGATTGATTATGCAAAGAGTGCCAAAAAAGAAAACGGGGTCAAATGGTCAAGCAGGGAATAATTTTATAGGACAGCTGAGATGACAGGGACAAATGTCGAGTAGATGTAGAGATAGCCTACATGCAATCTGTTTACTTTGAAAACCAATGCAGTACATTAGTTGGTTATGCATGTCAAAATTCTCTACCAGATCAAAGCATTTCGGTTTCAATCTTTTCAATCAGATAATCACTGTTAATGAAAGAGAAGCACCTCAAGCGACAGTAAAGTTATGCTGTACCTCAATCTTTAAACAGATACAAATACAGATATAAAATAAATATAATCTGGATCTAGTGGCATTGGTAGGTAAAGTTTCAGTTCCCTTGCTAATTCACTAACATGAGCCAGACATTAGTGTGCCCCCTACTGATTGGTCAGCAGTACAGGCAAAATAGAAAAGATTTAAATAGGAAATAGTAATACAAAATATTTCAGGCCTGTCAACAAATGAGTCCTGTACTATAAACTCAAACGTCTAATGCTACAATGTATCCACTCAACTGTGGTGTTCCATCACCTGATCAGTGTTATATCTTGTGAATTAACATAATAATAAATAACGACTAATGTTCTAAAATCACCTCCTTGATTGTATTGCACATCTTTGTCATGGACATTGCAGTTATCTTGATACATCTGAATATGTATTTGTGAAACATCCAACTGTATTGGATTTCACAGGCAAGATCCTGGAGTAGGTAGAACATCTAAAGAAGGACCAGCCAATAAAAAAAACATGCACACTCACACACAAACACACAAACACACACACACACACACACACACACACACACACACAATAAGACAAAATCCAAATTCTTTGGGAAGAGTCAATGTCAAGACAACAGGTTTACATGGCCCACAAAAATTATGAAGGGGACCACACATACACAAGGACATGGGAAAACAATAAAATATTAAAGAAAAATATCTCTGAAATAAAACCTAAAGGAAGGAACACTCAATGTTGTTTGCACCTATCGTATTCAATATATCATCAAGGCTCATGCAGAGGCCTAGATGACTAGTACATATATATACTCTTACATTAACCTGAATGTGGAGACTACGCCAATAACAAATAATTATTCTTGCTGACAGCTTGCCATCTTTCCTAATTTCCAGATGACTGTACTGGCATATTTCAATTCTGTTTGGATTAAACAGCTGAGAAAATGAACCCTGAATCAATTTTCCAAATGAAAACACAGGGGCCTATTTTCAAATTATTTTCCCCAAAGAGGATATTACCATCCATCTATCTCCACGAGATTGCTCACTGCTCCCAGCAAAGACAGCTAAAACATAGCACCCCAGCATTGAAATGACAAAGAAGATATACATGGATAGACTCACAGATACACTCTCTCACACACTCTTTCTCTCTTACACACACATACACACATTGTCAGGACAATCGTGCCATCCTCACATGGGGCACCAGAATAAGGGGGTGTACTTAATCTCCTGTGAATTCATGAGCAAATGAGACTCACACCCACAGGCGGGGGCTGGGCCACCCATTTCATGACGTGAATATGCACCAAATACTCGTAGATACTGTATGAAAGCATCGGTTCATGTAATTTATAAAAAGTGTAATTTAACCCTGTTAAGACTGACACTTTCAATGTTAGCCACTTGAAGTGTTTATTGAACTTTTTTTTTTTACAAAAGTATTCATATATGACGCTTTAATTTAGCATCATATTTGTTGATTACAATAAAATTGAGAAAAAATGTTTTTTTTTTGCTCATCACAGCACTCAAATTGCCAAATATTTTGGATTTATCATTGTGCACGCGCAGGACAGGGGTATGTATTATAATAAATTCATCATTCATGAATCTTTTTTAGATCTTGTGCAACAATGATAATATGCAGCATACAAAATGCCACTTGCACACTATTCATCTGTGGAGTTCCAGTAGTACCTACGACACACACATTCTTTATGTTCCATTTCCAATAATGACATAGGCACATTTCTAAATGGCTACACCATGTTAGATATATTTCATTGCTTGTAAAGGGTTCATTGAATTCAAATATGAAAGCATCACGCTTGCCTTTCAAGCCTCAGTCTCATCAACATACAGCCTATTTCTCATGAACAAGACATTATTTGCTTTCCTCATAGCTATCTGTAGCAAAGTATGACAGTAAATGAATATAAGAGGTCATCACATATTGCTAAAAGTAAAATGTAAACTACAATAAAGTGATGTAAGACATTGTCTGAAACATTACTCTAAGGCTTTAGTATTATGGTGTTCTGGGTGCAAATGTAAGTCCACTTTTTTATCCAGATATAACAGTTGTATTACCTCTGATGCAGAACATATATTGAGGTTACCTCATATCTGCCAACTGCCATATGTGGTATTGGTTGTGAATGTAAGAGTGTACAGATATTCTGTGAGAACCATTTGTTCTGTAAAACCGTGCTGACAGGAGGAGATAAATTCCTGACGTGGTTAGAGCTCCATCTAGTGAACAATGATGGTATGGTTAAGAACATAAGGTGGATGATGCAATCCAGTGAGGCTGTGAGAACACAATATGAAGCCATTTGAATTTAAAACAAAATTGATGAATCAAATGAAAATGAAACCAAAATGAAAACATGCAAAGTGGTAACTCAGTAGCTAATGGAGATATGGTATCAGAATCAGAAGGGATTCAGAGCTAAAGTCTGACAGCTCTGAAAGTAATAACCCTTTCCAGCCTTATGCCCTGAGAATGAAAGACGCTACCAAATGATGTACACAATATAAAATATTAAAACTCCATGGAGCACCACCAAAATCAGATCAAACATTATATAGTTTTGTTTAAGTTATTTAGCACAAACATTTTCTATTTCCCATTTCAATCCGATTTCATAACAAATTCAGGTGTATAAGTCAAACAGTTAGAGCTGATGGCTGCATACATTTATATATTGTTTTCATTGCCACAGTCTGAAATTTAAACTCAGTTTACAGTAAAAATGTACTTCTCCTTGAGAACTATTTGTTTTGAACAATGTGTTTTCTATTTTTTGGTGTATTGTTTACTGACTGCTTGAAAGTGTAACTGAGTGATCATTTTGATCACTTTGTTTATGATTTGAGAGCAGTGTTTGATTTCGAGCACAGGTAAAAACTGATTTGAGGCGAAAGTTTCATTTTGCAGGAAGATTCAGGGGTTTTGTGTTTGAAGATGAGGTTTTGAGTTTACAGTTTTGAGAAAATGGGTGACTGTTTCAAGAAATGTGTTTTTTAGCAATCATAAAAAACTGTAATCACAATTCTATGGAGAACTTGCAGAGAATGCCCCAGTGGTCACTTGTGAAACGACCACATTTCAGCCGATCCTGGCCTACTAGCTTCATGCTGACCGGGGTGACCTTCGCCCCTTCCTTCCCAGGCCGCATGTAAACTCGATCAAAGCGCAGCTGTGCCTTGAAGTCGACATCCTTATTGTTGTTGGTGGCCGTGTCCCAGGTGTACCTGCAGTCTTCTGGTTGTTCAAGAAGCTCCCAGACATCAGAAATGCCTTCTGGCAGACCACCAAGCCACTTAACCTACAAGCACAGTAAACAGCTTGCTGGTATATGAAAATGACAATGGGTTTGGCAATGCCATGGTATGTCATCAGTTAAACCAGATCCACTTTACCATCTGAGCCTCAATCTATACTTTTACAAAGACTGATTATAGTGATGGGGGGTTCCTGTCGCTCAATTGGTAGAGTGATGTGCTACCAATGCCAAGAGCATGGGTATGATACCAAGAAAGCACACATACCGATCAACATTTTGTAAAAAAATGTAGGTCACTTTATGTAAAAACAAATAGTCTGCCAAAAGGACATTTTTAAGAGAATGTACAGGAAGCAGAGGAATCCCGTTAGCACACTTTCACAGCTTTAATACGTAATGAGACAGATGAGCAGACCCAGGAGTCAGTGTGTGAGTGTCACTAACCTCCCTGTCCCTCAGGTTGGAGTCTCCACCAAATATGACAGCGTGGTCGTCAGGAGCCTCCTTCATCCTCTTCCACACCCTGCGCAGCTGGTTCATCCGCTCCTGAGAGCTTGGTCTACCACTCTCCAGGTGAGAGGTCATTGCCCACAGCAGGTGACCTGAGAAGCTCAACTAAGCATGGCCAGCAACAGACAAGAGACGACAGGAAAATGCTTCAGGTTCAACTCTTAATACCCATGGCCTGATACGTAGGCAAACAATTCCAGCTATGAAATGCCTGTCTGTATGTGAATGTCATTTCAATTGGTATTAAAGTACAGGCACAAACAGACCAAACCAAAAGGTCACTATATTCCTTTGTGTTGCACAGCAGTATTGCTAGCCATGTTGACATTAATGCGTGGGTGGGAATGACAGTAGTGTGGTTGGATGTTCTGCACTTCTGTCGGTGAGATGACAGGGCCCACCTGTGCCATTAGTAGATTCCTGCCCATCTCTGTTGTGGGGTAGTTCACAACGCTGCTCTGAAGTAGTTTCACCCTGGCCTTAAGCAGCAGTATTCCTGTGAAATACCCACTGTTGTTGCCTAGCATGGAGTTGTCCAGTACAAGAGTAAAAACATCAGAGTACATAACTCACCTACTGGTTCTGATTGGAAAATGTGATAAAGTGGAGATTTACTATATTTTAAAGGAGATTGCCCAACATCACTTACCCCTTATCAAGTCATAATCTGTCATGATTTCTTCAAGGACATCTGCAATGGGTGATATAAGCTCTTGCAACAGAACTATATCTGCACGGATTCTAAAAAAAAGAGGTTAAGTACAGTAATATATCATAAGCATACATGGAAATAACTCTACATTACATGTAACTGAGAGAACAAGAATCTCAGTGCCACAGCCATGATTTGGGGCAGAAAGAAATGACTGAATAGTTGTAGAAAATGGTCACATTCCAGCAGTTATATTCACATGACTCACATGACTCACCTGGAAAGGTAGCAGAGCAATTTGGGGAACCGTTCATCCATATCTTCCTGATCAAGGCCATCGATATTCCATGTCAGCACAAAGAGTTCGTTCGGGTCTCTCATCTTAATTTTGCGTCGAGATTGTTTTTCTTGGGGTCCCTGAGGTGAAGCTGGTGGGCTTGGAGGCACCTGATCTCGGGGGAGCTGGTCAAGGGGAGGCTGGGTTGGAAGTTGGGCTGGGGTTGCCAGAGCCTGGGGGGTACTCAGTGGTTCTCTGGCGAATTGAATCCCTGGCGTCTGCGTGGATTTGTCCCGTACTAATGGCGAGCGGGTCTGTGTTTCCGCTGTTGCCATGGTCTTCTCTGGCTGTCCATTGTCGGTCTGAGTGGCCTTGGTGCATTGGCGGGGGGATGGATCATGGCTGGTAGACGGCTGGCTCACCTGGATCTCCTTTGCTTTCCTGGTTCTTTCCCTCCTCTTCCCCCTCTTTTTCTTGGTGACAGTGGTTTCATGAGCAGCTCCATTCTCCCGAGTGTCACTTGGTTCTACCTTGCTGTTAGGGCTCCAGGTTCGACAAGGACAACAGATGGGTTGACATGAAGTTAAATGCAATGCATGTTGGCATAATACTGAAATATTGCTTTGTTTTTAAACTAAAAAAGACTTCACATCAATGGCGATGCTAGTATACTCACCTTTGTGTTGCAGAGTTCAGGGCTTCTTCCATTTAAATTTGAATACCTTGGATGGAAAATAAATTAGTAACTAAATAAGTAAATTAGAATAAAGAAATGTGGGTGGACTTGTTTGTTTAGCAGATTACAGTAACTGTGGTGACGTGTGTAGTTTCTCCTTGACATACTCAACTCAATGACACGAACAAAAACTTTTTTATAATTATACATTTTAATTTGCTCAGCAGGATTCTATGAACTTCTGACCATTATTAACCTAGCATATAGTCTTAAATGAAACTTCCTTTGGACAAACCAAAACTTCATCAATCATCTGCCCATTAATATGTCAACCAAAAGCTATTAATTCTTTCACTCAGTAACATAATTAAACACTGTGGTAAAACACAATGCATCTGCAAATAAACTTTTAAAGTGTCACACGCTAGTAGGCCTAGTACAAGTTTCTATTAAACATGCTATCATTTTGACCAGATGGCAACTGGGGAGGAACAAAATTAATTTGTCTTTTATCCGTTCCCTGGATAATTTGCAAAAAAAAACGACTTATTGATGGATACTGAAGTACTTACAGAATCGATAAGCCAACTTTCATGAAGGTGTCAGTAACGATTAAAACTGCTTCAACATAGGCTGAATAGGTGAATAATTTTCACTCGACTATTCCTATAATTAATTACAGTATCTCCCGTCTCCATAGGCTAGGTTTCGATTCTTTGACTGGACAAGTGACGTAACATCTGTCACATGATACACTACAAGTCATAGACATATATACATAGACGCCTTGCTTCAGAACGATGCTGCAACGTGCCAACTCGCCGCCATCTTGAGGCGGTGATGACTTGCCTGTAAACAAACGCACGTGAACGTTGAAGCTGCAGCTTTTCTGGTTAAAAAGAACTTTAGCGTTTACATACAGTGGTGGCCAAAATTATTAGAACATCTGACAGATCTGAGAATATTGACCCTTTTTTTTGTCTCCAAAACATGATTTAATTGCATAATGTAAATGAAACATGCAGATGGTTGTTCTGAGCACAAGTGTCAGAGAGTCCTGCTGTTTTAATCGACTTTTAACTTTAATATTTGATACGTCCACCTTTTGCAGCAATTACAGCAGAACATCTCTCTGGCATAGAGTCAATATATTTCTTGAGAACTTCAACACTAATGTTATCCCATGCCTTCTGCAACTCAAGCCTCAAGATCTGTCCAGTTTATTTTCCAACTCGCCCAAAATTGCTTGATGGGGCTGAGGTCCAGACTTTGAGAGGGCCGGTCCATCATCTTCAATGTTCCAGAAGATTCCTTCTGTCACAGGTCATACCGGCAATAGTTAGAAGAATGTTTAGGGTCATTGACCTCTTGGAAAATAAATCCCGGCCCATTAACACCTCTCCCAGAAGGTACTCCATGCCTCACCAGAATGTTATGGTATACTTTCTTATCCATGATGCCATCAATTTTGCCAAAGTCACCTGTTCCTGAGGATTAATTGGCACCCCACACCATAATACTTCCCCTTCCTTGTCTAATTGTTGGCAAGAGACACTCATTTTTATACCTCTCCCCCTCACTTCGTCGAACATACACTCTTCGCTTGTTGCCAAGTTATTCAAACCTGGACTCATCAGTCAACAACACTTTATACCAATCTTTCTTTGTCCATTTCTTGTGTTCTTTTGCAAATTCTTTCAGTAATGTTTCTGTGCTGCTATTCTGCCAAAAAGTCCTTTTTCTCACAGCTTCCGACGCACAGTTCTTGAGGACACTATTGAACCATAAGTTGTTGTGGTGTTGATCTCGTCACAGAGTTCTCATGAAGTCTGTCTTCGGTCCTTAAGACTGAGAATTCTGAGATGCTTCACCTGTCTGTCTGAAAGTTTTTTTTTTCAGCCTCTCCCCTTTCGGTTCTGGTGGCATGGCAGTCTAAAGTGTACTTTACAGTGCTTGGACTGCATGTCAAGTCTTTGGTTATGCGGCGGTAACTACAGCCAGCGTCAAAAAGGGCCTTTATTCGAACGCGTTGCTCACTCATTAGCTCATTCTTCACCTTAGCCATGTTCAAAGAGCAACAAAACCCTGATGTTACCAATCACTAAATGCGGAAGATAGGCCTTGTACATTCAAAAGAATCACTGAGCTGTCTCCTAAGACTCTTGCATCACCATCAATTTACTCATGATCACACCTGACAATGATAAGTCATTTGGCTTCTTCTGTGAAGGAACATGACTGTGTGACATTGACAGTGAAATAGGCCTAGCTGTTTTTTGTACGGAAATTTACCTTAATCTACTTATGATGGCTCTATTCTATGGTTTATAGAGCATAATGATGACTTTGTAGGTATTTCATAAGTTTTAAGGGTATTTTAATGGCCAATTCAACAAAAACAACTGAAACCTCTTAAATATGCCTAGTGTTCTAATAATTTTGGCCACCACTATATATCAACCAATTTCATTGAGTCGTATATATATTGAAGGGTTAATGATCTACGTGGGGAACAAACTAAAGTTTTCCCTCTCTGTTACTTAAAATATTGATAGTAAGGCTATAATCGCCATAGACATAATTCATACATCATATGTCTATGATAATCGCTGTTAAAGGCTCACTGTTCTTGTGCTCCCACAGCTCATTCTCTTTGAAATACTGAAACGAAATCGAAATTGTGCTTCTTTAAATACTAATAATTGACCATCATTAAGAAAAAAGGACCAGAATCTGCAAATAGGCTAGCATAGCATACAAATCAAGCTACTGACAAAGCTTCAACCATCAACACCTGCTTTCTATATTTTTTTTATAGCAGCGAAATAAACACATTATTATATACACATGTTTGTACATATACACAATTTCAAATATGCATGCCCAATTACCTAAAATCTCAAAGCCACTAGATTCAAGTTGCAATAATGCATATGCTCCCGAGATAAGTGTATTTGACCCCCAGGTCATAGAGGTGCAGACTCCTTCTGGCTCATGCATTACTATGTAAGATTAAGCTCAAATATCCACAACCCTTCAGAATCACCACTTCAGAATGTAACACTGAAAATGCTGGTCTGGCTGTTCTGCAGTCAGATATTTGCATAGCTGCAAACTTATGTAATTTTGGAAGGCGACAACAACTTTAACAACCAGCGAAATAGAACCACGGTATGACTTATCAGGAATAGTAAACCAAACAGAGCTGCAGACCTAAAAAAGAAAGATGGAATAAAATAAAGGCAAGGTTTGCCAGCAGCAGCTGTCATCATCTGCAGCAGCATTCCTTTTAAAATGTATTTATTGGATATGAGTCCTAAAAGCTTTAGAGAAATTAAGGGATAATTCTTATCACTTACATGGGGTGGGATAGATATATCTAACATGGGTATGCTACTGCATCACACACAGCAGTAGCCACGTGTCTAACCCTCCCTTGTTGCTCATCGTGGTAGACACTCCCTTCCATCCTCGGACGATAGAGCCACAGCGGCATCCCTCCATCCGAATCAAAACCATGCCATGCCGTGATCTTATTTTCGGTTTATCGGGAGATACATCCGTCCGTCATTGAGACTGAAAAAAGACGACGACGGGGAAAGATGCTGGTTTAGCATAAACGCAACATTCAGAACATCTCTGGGGTAAGGCATGTTAGTGATGCGCTGAGTCTACATTGGTGATGCTAGGCTATATTACAGTACAGTGCGCTACAGTAGCCTACATTAGACGTTAACATAATAATACATGAAGAAAAATCGGTTATAAGTATGCAGTTTACAATTAGTCTGTTGACTATTTGATCTGTAAAACGATATTCACTTGAGGTGCAGTCTGCTACCTACCTGTTTTACAGTCGATAAAATGTGTTTGTGTGTCAGCTTATTTCAGCCAAAGGCCTGGCTTTAAGTCATTTAATGAAAATTATGGTAGGTTTGGGTCCACAAGGTTCCTTGTGATCATCATGTCCATGTACACACTATTTGTTTACTGTATTACACCTGTTTGCCATACTGTACTGATATGAGTTGGTGTGTGTGGGGTGTTATTAGCCTAATGTCCTCCTGTAACCTCAGTCACACCTTTCCCCTTACAGAGCCCATCTTCAGGCTGGGGCATGACTCCTGTGTGGCACCAGAAAATCACACTGGGCTTAATCTAAGGATATTAAAATTCATAGACTGGTAACTCATAGATATGAGGGAGCGTGTATTTCATGTTCATAATGTTCTCAGGTGACAAGGGCCTGAGCTTGTTGTCTTTCTCATCTTAGATACTTCCTTGTGCTCAAAGTTGTTCTGAACAGTCACAAAGGATCTGATGCCTTTAAATGGATTTTGGCATCACACTATCAGTAATTAGTCAGGGTAAGGGCAAAGGATATATCCATATCAGTATGTTTGCATGTCTTACAGTAAGGCCTCTCATGGCCTCTCATTTGTTCTGATATCCTTCCCCCCCAAACAGCTGCCCCGTCCCATCACCCTCAACTGGCATGAGACAAAGACGTGCGGTGTCATCTGTGCCAGGGTGGCAATAAATTGGGTCATACAGCAACCATTTTATGAGTCAGGCTCAAACACACATCTTTCTTCTGTCACAGAGGAACTTCAGGGCACAATCGCACGCACTCCTCCCAAAGTTAACGGAAGAGTGTTATTGGGTTTTTGATCTGTTGTTTTGCTGTATTCACTTGTGAGTGATTGAGGGGGAAACATCACAGTGGTGTCTTTGTTTTACCGCAGCATACAGAGAATAGTGGTGGTGGTCCATGAAGCTTGGCTGCAAGAAAAAAGGAAAGGTTCCCCAGCACCATGAAAGTTGGACTTTTCCTGTTTCTTTGTCCAATCCTGCATGTCATGAAAGGTAATTCTGGTTCCACACATCTCAGCATATTAATGTTATGTTACATAGTCTGGGTGTATCTCACTTTCACTCTCTTGGAAATGCTGTAAATGTGTTTTTATATAGTTTACTGTAAATACTAGATATATTTTATGCTAAAAATGATAAGTATCTATAATTTTCTATTATGTAATAGAGTGCTGTGAAATAATATATCATATTCTAAATCAGTCTCTCTAGAGCAGCTAACGAAAAGGGGACACATGATTCTTTATGGGTTTATTTTGTTCCTTTCAATGATGCTGCCATCTGTTTACTGATAGAGTCATAGCAGGGCAGCTGGTAGTGAGAAGAGCATCACAAACTCAGAGTGAGATAGCCCAGTAGATGCAAATTAATGCAGTGTCAAAGCTGCAATTTTGCATGTGTGCATGACTGTGGAGGCTTCAGTCTGAGGTGGTAAATAGTAATAGCGTTTTGCTAATGAGTGGTGTAGTTTTGTGTCACAGTACTGCTTCAAAGAAGGCTAACCTGGTCTGAACTCTAAATGTTAAGACAGTTGTACATATGTTTTATATATTTTATATTCCATTTCAATCCAAACTTTTCCAAAAACCCAACTGCATTAATCACATCGACACAGGAATAGAAAGAAAGACAAACTAACAATCTGACTGACTTACCACAAAAATCCTGGAAGTAATTGCAGTTATTGCCCAACAGGTGTACTGGCCAACCAGTGTTGGCAAGGGGCCACCTTCTCTGAGTCCATCATCTCCCCTGACCTGAAGAGCAGCAGCATCCTGCGTGTACCCGAGGTCACGTCTCTGGCCCAGTGCGTACGGGCCTGCTGTGACCTACCAGGCTGCGACCTGGCCTGGCTGTTCGAGCGCCACTGCTACGTGCTGAGCTGCTGGCGCAAGGACAACTGCCAGCCAAAGCAGCGGCTGGGCACGGATTCCTCCCTGACCTTCCTGCAGCGCGGCCCTCCGCAGACCCTGGTGCTGCAGTCGCTGGTGCGCGGTGAGCCCTTCCCTGGGCGCTGGCCCCAGTTGGCCCACCACCGCGGCCGGCAGGACTCCCTGAAGGACCTGGCGATGCTGCAGGGTGAGCAGGATTTTGACGGCCCAGAGCTGGGGTACCCAGAGAGCTACAGGGGGGCGGATGGGGAGGAGGAGGAAGGCGGAGACGGAGATGTGGACAGCTTAAAGGGAGGGCTGACTGGGCTTCTAGACTGGCCGGTTGTCCAGGGCTCGAGAGAGGCCCTGAACCTGTCAGATGTTGAGGATGGTAAAGAGAAACAGCATGCTGCACTGGATCCTCCTGGAAACAGCAGCCAAGTCCAGCCCAGCCCCTCCCAAACAACGAGGAATGAAAGTGGGCCGTCTCCTAGTGACACAGGACCCACCCTGAGGCCCTCTGTGTCTGCTCCAGCAGTCCTGAATGTGAGTGTGAGCATACGCAGGATCAGACCTGAGCCTTGTAAGGCAATAAGAGATTGCATTGATGTTACACGGTTGACTAGATTTTTGCCTGCTGGGAATTTCTTTGGTACCCAGAGAATGTAAAATGTGGTCATCACATCTCTTGAATGAAAAGGGGTAATGTTATTGATGCTCCTGGGTCAGGTTGGGGTTGAATCATTTACATCAAAATGAAATTGCCACATAAAGACACATTTATTTTTGTAATTTCTCTTGTTAGACAGATGCAGTTCTTTTAAGGAACAGAGTGAATAGCATAACAGACAGTCAGAGGGAGGAATCAAGGCAGGCTGTGCTTGTTGTCCTGCTCCCTGCCAAGCTGCTGCTGCAGTCATTCCCATCGCTGCTTGACCTATGTGTCATCTTTTAAGCAAATGAAAATAATCACTATGGCCCCGTCAGTCTCTTCTAATGCAGGATAATGAAGGGTGATTTAAACCAATTTTCCTTGTGGCTTTATAAACATTCGTTTTGATGGCTGAGGGTTAAATAAAGGGTGTAAGGATGTAAAGCTGTGTACACCAATGCAGCTTGACAGAACCACATAAATAGCTTCTGTTTTTAACTCTTCTGCCCATGTAGGTTGTTGAACATCTACCCAACATTTCCTCCACCAACACAGAACCAACTGCCTTGTCGCAGAACTTCAGCACAGATCTTGTCCAGCTGAGTCAAACAAGGACATCTGCTCCTACTCAGGATCTGCTAACGGCACCCAGCACTTCACCTCAGACTGTGCCAGTGGAGCCAGGTACTGCAATACGCCACTGACTACATTTTAAATGAATGTGCCCAGTGCCTTTGACTGTGTTTGAAAGTGAGAGAGTAGTCTCTGTGATGTTTTTCTCTTCGTTTTTTTTGCTTCCTTCTTCTTTATTTCATCAACATTAATCTCCATTTGTCTTCCCTAGTAAGAGCTCTGCTGGTATCTATCGAAGGTCCTGTTGAGATTACACTCCCTGTCAACACTGTGGAACTGTCAGCTTTGGTCTCAGCAGCACCTCAACCAGGTACACACTCATAAGAAACTGAGCAACCAACCAGCACAGTGTGCATACTAATAGTACATACACTAATAGCACATGCATACTGTATTCAGTAAGCTTGAAGATGACTTCAAAGTAATTTTGTAAGTTCATATCTGTTGGAGATGAAGAACTTCCCTTTTCTCCAGCCGCGTCCTGCTAGCTGTTCTTGTGTCTTCTATGTAGAGAGCTCTTACACATACAGATGGAGGTTGGTCAGCTCGCCTGAAGACCACAGAGAAATAATCGAAGGGGAAAACAGCAAGTCTGTTGAAATCATTGGGGTAAAAGCAGTATTACATTGCCAACTGCAGTTTCATCCATCACACCACGCTGTTTTTAATCCAAAACTCTTTTGGAGGTAGTCTGAATGAAACCTCTTGTTTATGTTTTAGTATGTCTCCTCTATGTTGGAACAGACCTGCCATAATCTATAAATGTACTGTTTTAGGTAGTTTAGACATGATGATGAGCTAGACAGAGGAATAAGCGGACTTAATCTCTGTCTTATTCTTGCTGTGTTTTGGACAGCTCTCCACAGGCCTGTACACAGTGAAGGTGACTGTAAGTGGAGAGCGCTTCTACGGGGAGAGTGTTATCAACATTACAGTGCACGCAGGTATGGCTACTCAGTTCAAATTTTGCACTGGTGTCAGTATGGCTAACCGGCAGTGAGACTCACATTCAGTCTCTTTCTTAGATGGGATGAATAACTCTCCCAAAGCCATCATCTACCCGCCAACGCAGGACCTGACCTTCCCAGTTGATCTGGTTATCATCAATGGCAGTGGTAAGACTCATTTTCAGGTTCATTCTATGATTGCCTTTGTCTTTTGGTATTCGGTGTCTGATATACTTAAGATGTTGATTTGGTCTTTCCAAGTGAACTGGGCTGTCATTGGTGGTTCATTGTTGCATTACTGTAGATACTACGATACTTACATAATTGAATTTCTGTATAAAATGTTTACCACTCAGTGTTGACATTCTACAAGACAATTCTTTCCCTAGATACGCAACACGGGTGTTGAAATGTACTGAATCAGTGTTTTGAAACGCCCGACGATGACACCAGCAAGTTCACACGGTTTTATAGCTTTGTCTTCATGACGGCTGTGCTTTTTCCCTGTGCTGCCCACTCTCAGAGAGCATGGACGATGACGATGACATCGTCAGCTATCGCTGGGATCAGGTGGCTGGCCCCTCGCTGGGCAACAAGAGCTCTGCAGAGACGTCTGTTCTCCATCTGCACGACCTGGAGCCTGGAGAGTACTCCTTTAAGTAAGAATATCATCCTGAGGCATGCAGAATATCCATAACACCCAGTGCTCTCTTGGACAGAAGCCCTGACATGGTGCTAACTGACCTTTAGAGGTGCCTTGAGGACAAGCTCTGGCCTGTGGTTTTGTAGCTGCTGAATCTCTGTTAATGATATTCTGCAGTAATATGTAACCAGATCTCAGTTGTAGTCATTTTCTTTTGCTTCACCTATTAGGAAAACTCATCCAGAGGGTTAAATTGTCACTTGCTGCTGGGTTTGGATTCTGTCCCCTGGTGGGTATGTGAATTTGACCTGACCTAATAAAGGTGCGCATGTGCCACGTCCTGGTTTTCTCCACAGGCTGACAGTGACAGACGCTCAGGGATTGGCTGACAGCGCAACTGCCTTGGTGAGCGTGGCCGAGCAGAGACAGGACAGTCCCCCGGTGGCCAATGCAGGCCCTGATGAGTTCATCACCCTGCCACTGGACCACCTGGTCCTCAGGGGGAACCAGAGCAGCGATGATCAGGGTGTCAAAAGCTACCTGTGGACCCTCGTCCCCAGCAGCCAGAACAAAGCGGTCACCATGCAGGTACCATGACTCTTGTGTGTTAACAATCAGTCAAAGTGCAGCAGAATACAGTAGTACCAGTATTCAGAGAAGTACTCCTTGACCATATCAGACAAGTATATTAATTCCCCATATGAGTTAAGAGGTAATAAAGCAAATGTATAGTTAGAAATCCTTGGCAGTATATCTTGAGAGCTGTGTTGATATGAACCTATGCTACTAGCTCACAGAGAGGTGCAATCTTTTCTACCACAAATGGTATACATACCTATGTATATACATAAAGAGAGAAAAAGAAAGACCCAAGGATATTTACACTAGTATAGTAGGGACATATACTGTATATTATCTCTAATAATGGTATCATTTAATTCAACTGCCCCAAAAACTCTAGAGGAGACGGTGACAGCTTCCATTAAGCCACTCTTAAAAAAGAGAACTCAAGAGAACCATTTGACAAATATCATTCAGGGTTCCGATCTCACCACAGTACTGACGCGTATACAAACACTTCTGGTTTTACTAGATTCTTAATTGGCTCAGGTCTTATTTAGCAGGCCGGAGTTACTTTGTCACCTTTGGCAGTTATGAATCTGATAGGGACGTTATGACATGCGGAATCCCCCAGGGATCAGTTCTCAGACCTCCTCTGTCAGTCTCTGTATGCTGCTTTTGGGCCATGTTCTACAGAACAACAACATTGATTACCATAGTTATGCAGATGATAAACAGATACTTCTGGGTATCTGACCAGGCAACCAGCCCAATAGACTCACCTTGTCAATGTTTAAAGCAAGTAAATAATTGGATGAGCCAGAATGTTGTTGTATTGAAATTATTGTATTTAGCAACAAAAATAATTCGTATTGGTAAACACCTCAACTCTTGTCCAAAATCTTGCCGTTTTAATAGACTCAGATCTCACTTTCACCAACCATATCAAAGCAATCACCTTAACAGCCCTCTATAATCCTCAAAATATAGCAAGAAACAAGGGCTTGGTGTCCCAGAAAACCAAAGAGAAGCTCAACCCTGCTTTTATCCCCAGTAGGGTGGACTACGGTAATGGTCTCTTAACTTGGCTTGCCAAAAAGACCATTAAACAGCTGCAGCTCACTCTGAATGCTGCTGCTAGAGTTATATCCAAAACCAAGAGAACAAAGCACAGTACTCCAGTTTTGAAATCTTTACATTGGCTTACAGTTAGTCACAGTATTTTCCTTTTTGTAAATTGTAATGTATTACTTTCTTTTAATCACTTGTTTTCATTCTATTGTATATTCTACTGTGTCAAATGTGCCAAATACATTAAGTAGCCTTGCCTAGGTACTGTAGTATTTACAAATGTCTGTGGACAATAGGGAGTGCGAGAGCCATTCCTCCAACTCACTGGGCTTCAGAAGGGGCAGTACACCTTCCAGCTGACCGTCACAGACTCCGCTGGACAGGAGGACTCCAACACTGTCACTGTCAGTGTACTACCCGGTAAACACCAATGCTTCACAAATCTGTTATAGTTATCAAACGCACATTTAAGAAAGCTTAGGGATTGTATTAAACTAAACTAGCTGAGGATTTTGTGTTATATACACATTGTGTATGCTAATGTTGCTATGTTTTTACAGAGTTGTAGCAATTCAGACAGTAAAAAAGGTGTGGATAGTGAATAACATTGCTATACTGCGTAAAGAATCAGTAGCTGTTTTCAGTGTAATGAAGTGTGTTTTTGTGTGCTGTTTAAGAGAACTCTGCACCGGTGGCTGTGGTAGGCCCAGACAGGCAGCTGATCCTCCCGGTCAACAGCATCACTCTGGATGGCAGCAGCAGCACAGATGACCGTGGCATCATCAGCTTTCACTGGGACACTGTCAGGTACCATAGTAGGCCTGTGCTATCTGCAGCCCCCGCTCTAGGATTTACAGTAGGAAGCCAACATGTTGATAGGTGTAGATACTCTGTCAGGGCCTCTCCTCTCTGCTTTTTCTGGGATTAGTACTTTGGCCCAAGAGAATGTGGAACGATTTAGTTTTCTTATGTTGGAACATGTGGATGTTTGACAATGGCAAGTGATTTGTGTGAAAATTATTGCTCAGATTTTGTGGACACACACTGTGAACTGTGAACTGCATCTGATCACTCTTACCATTTTGCAGTGGTCCACCGGGGGCAAAAATCAAGGATGCCAACAAGGCAGTAACCACTGCGACTGGCCTAAGGGCAGGAAATCACAAGTTCCTGCTTACTGTGAAAGACCTGCAGGGGGCAGCAGGCACCGCTTCCTTCACCGTCACTGTCAAAGAGGGTAAGGATGCAGGTCGATTCTGAAGTTCTCCAGTTATATCTGTATATGTATTCAATTAGCATACATTCATTTCAGTAAAGACTGAGTACAGTACATTACTACTATTTCCAAACTATAACCCCTGTACCTCTGCATTTCATTTGAGTGTAGTCATTCAGCATATCTCAGTGGGAAGCAGGCCGTTCTGTTAAGTAGCCTCTTTACACAAGTGAAGCAAGGCTTAGCAGTACTGTGTGCACTCTTGGCTATGTGTAGTGCTCCTTCTGCTATCCTTTGAGCAGCAGCAGCACATTGATCGATCGTCAGTCTAATGTTCCATTCCCATCACCCCCACAGCCAGAAGTCTGCCTCTAGTGGCCCACGCCAGTGGCAGTCACACCCTGACCCTGCCCAGAAACTCCCTGGTCCTCTGGGGCTCTGTGTCCAATGCTGGCCCAGCAAACGTCTCATTCCTGTGGGTTAGAGATGAGCAGAGCCCAGCCGCTGGGGTAAGTTGAGCTGGGAATGCTTTAATTTAATTGCAAACCATCGTTCAACAATACATTTTTTTCATTTTAATGTTCTATTTTTAACAACTCTAATGACATAGTATATACAAATGCTCACTCTGCAGAAACTCGTGCACTGTGTGAGAAAAAAAATCAAGAGTGTTAGATAAAACTGTGCCACTTTATTCTCCATTCAACTAATCCGATTTCTTAATTACTATGGAATTTCCACAGAAACAGACACCATTGAAACACTATGTGACGTCTCCCATGTTCTGTGTTGATTTCAGGATATCCTGTATGGTTCAGAGCGGACGGCCTCACTGTACCTGGCCAACCTGGTGGAGGGCACCTACCTTTTCCAGCTGCGTGTGAGCGATGCCCTGGGGCGATCCGGCTCAGCCACTGCCACTGTGGAAGTGCGTCCCGGTAAGACCCAACCAGCATCCAGACCATGCCTACACTCTGACTGATCTGGTCTCGACTGTCTCTTATCTCTTTCAGCACAAATATGTTGTTGGAATCACATGATTAGGTTAAGGGTCTATGTTCATTGCTCAGAGCAGGTATTGAATGATGTTTTTTACACAGGTATAGACCACATTTATACTTAATCCAATGGTTCAAGATAGTGCACGTGGATACACGTTTCAAAGTTCACTGGCGAAAATTAAGTGCAAGATAGCTGTTAATCATTAATGAAAGCCACATGAAGAGGTTAAAGCAGACGATGATGCACTTCACAAACAGGCAATCATGAAACAACTTAAATCTGAATGTTTTGCGAAGAGTTGCCAAGTGGTGCTCGCTTTGGCAAAACAACAGTAATAAAACTTCCGACCAAACAATAGAGGGGAACACAATCGGCAGCAGGCCTACAGGTAGTATCATAGCAGTTTTATGTATGTAAATGGAGTTTTATGTGCATGCGTATTTTTCGTGTGTGCTGGCATGGTGGGTAGAGACTTAAAAGTTTAAATGCTTTTCCCTGCCCATTTCTTTCAGACCCACGTGAGAGGGAGGAGGTGGAGCTTGAACTGCAGGTGGGTGTAGCCCAGGTGAGCCAGCAGCAGAAGAACACGGTGCTCAGACAGCTGGCAGCTCTGCTTCATGTGCTGGATGCTGACATCGCCCTCAAAGGCCTGCACGGCCAATCAGACATCAGGTAATATGTGAAGAGCCAATAAGGTGTTAGGTAATACTTGAAGGGTCAAGGCCTCAGAAACAGGAAGAGACCCAATCTGACCCTTTGGCTGAAATAGCTTGCTCAGAATTACCGGACTTCAGGAGGGAAAAATGCTTTTTAACTCAAAACCACGTCAGCTTGGGAGACAAGCCAGCAGACAACTTTAGCCATAATGCGTGTGTCCCCCCCCCCCCCCCCCCCCCCATGCAATACTCAGAACAGTCAGACAGAACAGGAGCACCACTTACAGCAACTCTAAACATTGTAATTCAAATGAATCAAAACTATGGGTGGGCTGCGTATTGTATCATTTGGTTTTTGTGACATTTGTGTTTGTGCACGGGTGTACAGCAACTATAAACATTGTAATTCAAATGAATCAAAACTACGGGTGGGCTGCGTATTGTATCATTTGGTTTTCGTGACATTTGTGTTTGTGCACGGGTTTTTATGTGTGTTGGTTCCAGCACAGTGATGAGGTTCTCAGTACAAGGACTGGATGGAACAATCCCAGGACCTCGGCTTGCCAAGTTACTGAGGAGTCAGTTACTGAGAGAGAAGACAGAGTTCTTGCTCTTCAAAGTTCTCAGAGTCGACACTGTCAGTGAGTGCGCACACTCACATATCAGCTGAAGCATTTCCCACACTCGTATATAGATTTAACTGTTTTAAACTGAAAACATGCAGGTCTAAATACAATAAGCATGCCATAGTTCTTCTTCTGTTTTGGTATTTACACTGGGAACTACAAAAATCTTTATCTAAAACAGTTGGTCTGTGTCTTCACTAGAGATCTTTGCTGTGTGTGTGCAGAGGGGTATTTAAAGGAACCAAAGACATGTCTATGTTTTGTGTGGTGTTCTTAGTGTGCCTGCTACACTGTTCTGGGCGAGGTCAGTGTGACCCTGTCACTAAGAGCTGCGCCTGCGACCCCCTCTGGATGGAGAACCCCTTCCAGCGCCTCCTGGAGGATGGAGAGAGCAATTGTGGTGAGTGCATACACACACACACACACCTTCCTTTTACAAAGCTGAAGTGAAGCATCAGGATATCCAGACATCCTGGGGTTCACAGGACAGTCATATTTTGTATCTTGTACTGGGGTCTCACATCATCACATCAATCTCTGTCTTTCTTGTTTGTTTTCAAACTTGAAGTTGATGTCAGTGAAGAATAAATAAGACATACCTGTTAATGCCTTCTCCCCCCCCAGAATGGAATGTGCTCTATGTCGTCCTTACTGTGTTTCTGGGCAGTGTCCTCATCCTCTCGGTCAGTTGGACTTGCTTCTGCTGCTGTAAAAGGTACCGATGACTCTCATATGACTTCTTGCCGTGGCGATAGAGCTGCAGGGCATGTCACCATCAGGCTATTTTATCTGGTTCTTTCTGACATCTTGTTAATTGGTTGCTATTTTTTTTTCTGAAGGAGCAGACGCACTAAAGTGAGGAAGAAAACTAAGTACACCATTCTAGACAACATGGATGAACAGGAGAGGATGGAGCTGAGGCCAAAATACCGTAAGACTTGTTTGCCTAGTTTGGGATATTTTTCACAGTTAAAAGGACTTCAACAATAGAGGTGTAGTCTTCTCATAATATCCAGTTATAAAGGTTTTGTGGAACGATGACTAATGTTCCAGATGAGATGTGTCAAATGACTACAATAACACCAAATGGAGTAGCAGATAAATACTCAAAGCTAGCGTAATGGTTCTTAACATCATTTATAAGGCAAACACTCCACAACCCATGGAGTATTTCCCAGTATGTATTGAATCCTGGTACTGGCCATGCTATGTCCAGCATAATGTTCCACTTGTTGAGCTACATTAGCATGCCCAGTTTTGTCTTTTGTGTTATTTTATTTACTGACAGATTATTTACTGACACTTTCTCACAATATTGATAGAATGGTCCGTCATAACAAATAATTTGGTTCTGCTTCCCCTAGACATCAAACACAGGAGCACAGAGCACAACTCCAGCCTGATGATGTCCGAGTCGGAGTTTGACAGTGAGCAGGACACCATCTTCAGCCATGAGAGGTCCGACCGGCCCAGGAACCGCTCCAATGGCTCCGCTAGGAATGGAGACGCGTTCAGCTTTCGCCCCGTGGATGGCTGAGTGGATGGTTGCAAGTCACCCCTTCCCCCCACCCCAATGCACAAAGAACTGGAAACACCACCGGGGCCTCTTCAGGCTACCCAGGAGGAAGGTTCTCAGAGAGCCTGTGAATGTATGGACTTCACCTGTTGAAGACATCTAAACAGACAGACTGGTGAATGTAAATAAGGTTTTCCTTTTGCATATGATTGACTGCTAACTTGATATGCTTCAAACTCTGTCTCTTGTGAACTGCATATTTACTTCTTGATTCGAGGGCTGAGATGTTTCTTTTCGATCATGGTTTATTTGATTTGTCCCATGTGCAGTCAGTGAGCAGTGCATAATGCAAACAAGATTAGAAATGTGAACGTCTCTCATAGAAAATTCTATGAAAATATGTCCATTTGTTTTAGCACTTTAAAAACCAAATCCTGTGAATTAACACTTGCAGCTGTTTGAACCCTTTATAACGGTACCTCTAATGTTTTGTCTATCTGTATTGGGCAAGAGTTGTGCTGCAAACACTAGCCATGTAACTTGGTGAACACAAAATAATTCAGGTTGGAATATTGTACTGTACTGCTGGAAAAGAAAGCGTACAAAGGTCTGTGCAATGGCACAAGCTTTAGCATGAGTCTACCCAGGAACGTAAAACTACATTAAACAAAAACAACATGCGGACCAAAGGCAGCGAGGCAAAGGGAAAGGGAAAAAAATAATTGTGTCCTATTTTAGTAATGTATGTAAGTATGCCTGTGTTTATGCACGGTCTTAAGTTCCAGATATTTTTTATTTTGAGTCCCAAATGAAAGCTTCAACTGCTGTTCTTGTCAATTATTTCCAAAAAGCATTAAAATAAACAGTCTTTTAGCAAGGTTGGCTCGATCGTCTCTTTCAGTGTTCAGAAATCACCTCACTTGTGTGAATACCAATAAAAGTTCAATCACATTTTTAATAATTAACAGTAATTATTATTTACAAAAGTTAGAAATGTACATTAAGGACACAATGGAAGAAAAAACATGCTGAAACTAATTTAACATGGCACTTCAGGGATGATGTTTGGCAAAAAGCAAAATATGGACGTTTCAACTACAATATGAGGACTTTTTGAGAAGATTATCTAGTCTATCTAAATAGTGTTTAGTCCACTTTATATTTACTGGCCTGACACAATGTACCAAGGTAATGACTAATTCTATGTACCTCTCATTCAAGCACATAGCTACCAATCATAGCCCCAAGTACATGTTGCAACAAATACCAAACAAAAAGTTAATAGTAGTAATCAATTTAGTATTACAGGTCACCTTATCTAAAGCCACTTAATAAAAAGTGGGCAAAATGTTAACTTTTAGCAGCATGACATTTTTAAATAGAGGCTACCCTAAGAAATTAAACAGTCAACATGACATAACATTTACAAACCTTCACGGATGTTGCAAGTCAATTCACTTACTACAAAAATATTGCAATTCATACAACTCTGGATCAGGTTACAGACATACAGACACAAGCATACACACACCAGTGGTATTTGCACTTCACTTAGTTACGAGATGTTGCATAATAACTAGAGCGGTCAGTTCAACGCGTTATTAACGGCGTTAACGCAAACCCATTTTAACGCCGTAAAAAGTTTTATCGCGCGATTAACGCGTAGTTAAACTTATCTTATTGGCCTCGCAAACTGTGTAGTAGGATAACGTTACGGTTTGAGTGAATGGTGAGCGCGATACGGCAAAATGGATGATAAAAAGCATCTGAATAGAAAGTTTACCTTTAAAGTTGTGTTGTGCAAAAGAAGCGAGCTTCACTGTTGTCTAAAAATATGAACAAGCAGCTGGCTGAAAGCACAGAAGTAGTAGGCTTACCTTTTATTGGTAACCTAACTGTTCCAGTTCATTGTTTTTGAAATAAGAGGCCTGACTTTATGTTCACAGCAAACTTGAAAAAAAGAAAATATTAAGCCATGGTTTAACTGCACTATAGGCTGAGTGCACTTTATAATTTAATTTTGTACCGCCATGTTTGGCAATGTTGTTCAATCAAATAAAACATTGCATAAAGCAAGCCAATCCACTTTTCCATGATAAGTAAATTAATTAAAAATAATTGAAGGGACATTTAGAATAGATAAAAATTTGCGATTAATTCCGAGTTAACTATGACAAAAATGCGATTAATCGCGATTCAATATTTTAATCGTTTGACAGCACTAATAACAACCTAATACTGATGACTACACTGCAATGTGTGCATTCTTTGTTGATTTTACGGTGAAGTTACTCAGTATTAGATTATTTAATCAGTATTCATTTTCAAGTGTTCATCAGTGACCTATTGACAGTCTCTCTTTTTTGCCATATTTTCTGTTATAAGACCAGGTCCTGTAATATATGTAAAAATACATGTAAAATTGTGCTATAGATTTATTTTCCCTGTTTCCTGGTGGGGAGAGGCATGCTCAAAATGATAGGCCTACACTTCCATAATCCTAAATTTGACCGCCTTTTATGTTTTAAACAGCATGTAATTCAAATGGACAGCTCAGAGATACGGACAGACTGAATTCACAGTGTTATCTTTATAGCATTGTTTGATGATTGTCTACTCCTACGACTTTGTAATATATGAATGATGTGTTGCCTAACGATGCCTCCCTTTGCACACACACACAAAGATGGGTACTCAGGGAGTAAGGCCTCCGAAGCACATGTACTTGACATCCAGGTATTCCTCAATACCATACTTTGAGCCCTCCCGCCCTAAACCGGACTGCTTGACCCCGCCGAATGAGGCCTCCGGGGTGGAGAGCAGGCCCTCGTTGACCCCCACCATGCCTACCTCCAGGTCCTCTGCCACTCGCCAGATTTGGCTAATGTCCTGGGAGAAGAAGTAACCTACAGGAAAATACCAACAAGCATGAGGGTCTGCTTCAGGACAGAGGTCAATAGAAAAGAGTGAAATTGTTTAAATAATACACAGACCTGCAAGGCCAACATGGCTGGCATTGGCAGTGGCAAGAGCTTCCTCCTCTGTATTGAACCTGTAAAAATATACATAATTCAACTATTGCCCGAATTTCATCTTTTACTTGTCAAATAAAATAATGCTCACAACTGCACTAACATCCTTACCCAGTCATTTCCTCCTACTCTCTGCCACAAATTACGCAAAGCTATGCCATCATTTTTGTATTCACTTAAAATCAATATCAGTGGTCACAAAACAGTTCCACTGCTTTGCATTCTATATAATACTATGCCATTGACTCCGTTCTCATCAATCCTACTCACTTGAGGACAGGGAGCAGGGGCCCAAAGGTCTCTTCTCTGGTGCAGAGCATGTCAGTGGTGACTTTGGCCAGTAGGGTTGGTTCCATGAAGGAACCTTCCAGACGCTTGCCCCCCCTCAAGATGACAGCCCCCTGGGACACTGCATCCTGGACCTGATGCTCCACCTGACATAAAGAACAATAGGTTTAATGACAGTGTGAGAACGCCATTAAAACACATTTTGCACCGAGTACTGCACAATCTATATCTGATAAGTCATGTTAAAATCATTAGATAACATGAAGCAAGTCCACAATAATGACCAGGAAAATGTATCTGTAATATAGTGAAATGCCCTAATGCCCAATGCAAGGAAGATGCATAACCACTGTACTGATAAAAGCACATTAAATAAAATATGCATACTGATCCTACATAAGCTACACACTACAACACTGCATTCCTGCTGTTTTTAACTGCATTTTTGTCTTTGGTCAGGTTACAGAAGTGGATTGACAATTAAGAATCCAAATCTAGGCTAATAAGGCAAGAGTAGCGAGTGCTAGTGACTGGGGAAAGCACCTTTTCAGCGGCGCGGCTGTTGATGAGGGGTCCCATGGTTGTGGTGGGTTCGGAGCCGTGGCCAATCTTCAGCTCAGCATCCATGGCCTTCCCCAGCTTCTCCACAAACACATCATGGATCCCACTCTGCACCAGGAAACGGTTGGAGCACACACACGTCTGAAAGAGAAAAAGGAGGGAGAGTAAGCACAGAATGGACAGGAATCAGATAGGAAAGCCTGACGCTGGCCTACAAGAACACCCTCTCTAGAATTATCAGACAGACAAGGTGAAAATCTACACAATCTACAGTCATCAGAAGTATCGTTGTTAAGACCGTGAAAAATCCAAGTGCAACTTCTTACCTGGCCGGAGTTCCTAAACTTGGAGGCCATGGCTCCTGCCACAGCCTTGTCCACATCTGCGCTGTTGAACACAATGAAAGGCGCATGTCCCCCCAGCTCCATGGATACCCTCTTCACTGTGCCTGCTGCATGCTTCAGCAGAATCTGAGGAATTCAGAGACAACCGGATATGCCATGTGTTGGAAATGAGCCCTAGTGACTAGTGACTGTTTACGGCAGAGATAGTGACACACACACACTCTGAATTTTATCTCTGCATTTTACCCATCCAGGGTAGTGATAGACACAGTGATACACACAGTGAAGCAAACAGTGAAGCACACTAACCCGGAGCAGTGAGCTGCGCCCGGGGAGCAGTGATTGGGGTTAGGTGCCTTGCTCAAGGGCACCTCAGCCGTGGATGTGGGCATGGGAGAGCAGTGCTCTCCCACTTTCCCCCTGCTCACATTTTTCCTACTGGTCGGGGATTGAACCGGCCAGCCTCCGGTTGCAACCCGAAACCCTAACCAGTAGGCCACACCTGCCCTTAGCTGTGTTGTGACATCTTTGACTTAAATTTCAAATTCATTAAAAAGAGCTTATTTGTGGTATGGAAATTTTCTTCACTTGGTACTCAGTACTGGTAAATGGGAAACAAGTATAGTGGCATGGACAGAGCTATAAACAATTCCAGCGAATCAACACGTGGCTTCAGGAGCCCGGAAGGGAGAGGAGTTAATTGATAAGCTGTTGCGCTTAAATATCAATAAGCTTTCATCAGAATCCCAGACTCCACCTTTAAAACAAAAATGTGTTCAGTACACTTCTTCTAGATTGTCTTTTGTGTGGGTGTGAGGTCTCAATATCTCTTCTATGCGCAACCACAGTCTATGCGCAATTCACCATGACTCGCCATCATGCCCTTACCTTGCCAGTGGCTGTAGAGCCAGTGAACGAGACCTTTCCAACAAGTGGGTCAGTGCAGATGAGCTCTCCCACAGACGGCGTCTTTTCCCTTGAGCAGGGAACCACGTTGAACACCCCAGCAGGGATGCCTGCCTGATCAGCCAGCTATGGGGGGAACACAGTAAGGATATTAACAACTACGTATGAAGTGAAGTGAGGTAGCCCTGAAATAACAGATGTAGGCAAATGAATGGGGTCTATGGCTTTCAAAGAACATCTTAAGATGATAATACACAAGACAACTTTTTGAGCAATGCTGCCAGGCAAGGTTACTGACTGATGTTTTTGCGGCACTTTCTAACTGATCCCACTTATTCCCAATAATATGGGCAACATGTTTTTTCACCTGGAGAACCTTAACCATCAGTAGGTGACCTGTTGCGATCATCTAATCAGAACATTAGGAACTGGCCATGTGATTGCCCGTTAACGTTGGTCAAAAAGTTGCCCCATGTGTCATCAACTCCAGGTATATGTTGTTCTAAAAGCACCTGTAGAGCACTTTATCCCTGGCTGTTTTGCCAAAAAAAAAGTGATGATTTGATATGTTGTTTACTGCCATTGCAGAAGCAGAGAGAACTGACCTCGGCCAAAGCCAGCGCAGAGAGTGGTGTGTCTTCAGCTGGCTTCACCACGACAGTGCAGCCCGCAGCCAAAGCAGCGCCCACCTTCCTGGTGATCATAGCACTGGGGAAATTCCACTACAAAGGAAATTCACATTTATCATTACATTTTCTTAGCAAACTCAGCTTTGATTGAAGGCAACTGAGGCCACGTTATAGGACAATTCTTATGTACATTGCTTCAGCTCAGGATCACAATGTTACCACTATAAAAGTTCTACAAATGTTACCTTAAATGCGCAGTTGACTGCAGGACAAGGCAATGTGTCAATGACAAAACAGTCCCATTTAATGCTGACTGCTACCAGTCATCCCAATTAGGATACCATGACACTCACCGGGGTGATGATGGAGGCCACGCCCACGGGCTGCTTGAGCAGCAGGATCCTGCGGTCCTTGGCTGCGGCGGGGACGACGTCTCCATACGTGCGCCGTGCCTCCTCAGAGAACCACTCCAGGAAAGAGGCAGCGTAGGCAATCTCCCCCAACGACTCCTTCATGGGTTTGCCCTGATTTGTAGACACATTGAGTGCGGTCAATAGTTTGTAGGGATTCAATGTTATGCCCACTGATTTGATGTTGTGTTTGCTGAATTCTTCCGACGCAAGCAGTAGACTAGGACTATACGTTTTTCAACAGCAAGACACAGGCTAACAATATTTACATTACTTCAATGTAGATGGGTTTATTTCAGGCAAGACCAAATTAGCCCATTTTTATGACTCTTTTCGTCAACAGAAAAAAAAAAATCATGTCATTTCAACGAACTGGAATAATTTCTATAGCCAATACTAATGTTTGATATTAGAAATGTAGCTTAGAGCAATCACTTCATTAAGTTATTACATACCAGTATTCTGATTTAATGTTAAAGGCAAGGAGCCAGCACTGCTGTGGAGTAGTTAAGGATTGCCTTAACAGTCTTGGACAACAACGCATGTGAGAAGAGACACTACACCCTGTGATTCATCGTTGTCACAGGTATTCATTTAATCCATGTTTTTAGTTTTGCTGAGGCCTCAGCAAAATCAAACACGAATAATTAGCCTGAGGTTGCCTGTGGATTGGTCTCTTTCTGCATCTTTCCTTGGTGGAGGTAACTCTGATGAAACTAGAACTTTGTCATCTCCTCGTTAAATACTACATAATACAAGTACATACATTACCACACCTCTGCAGCAATTATCCCATACAAATGTGGGCTAACCATTGTACATCAATGTGTGATCAATATTTAAAGCCACCTAGAGCCAAAGCCATCATGATAGAATGAGACATTACTTGTACAAACATAATTAATTTACTCACACATTCTGCAGTAATTAGCTTAGCGAGGTCCTCCTTGTGTTCGGTTAAGAGATCAAACCATTTTCGTAGGAGGACGCTCCTTTCCTGAAATGAAAATTTGAGGTTACATTACTGTATTTAAGATCAAAAGAAGTACACTTTATCATCCTATGGGGGGAACACAACAGCTTGAGGGAAATATTTTTGATTTGATATACACATGGGGGGTATAGCAACCGTCAAGAGGGGACAAAGCTGGTAACAGACAATACCCTATTTTCCCGACTATAAATCCCACAGTATTTAAATGGCATTAGAGTATTTTATGTGTTTAAAAGAAAACTGAGTATTGACCACACCGCATGTAAGTAATGGTGCTTGCAATGAGCTTGAAATTCAAATGCCACACCCTCTCATTGCATGCTCGCACGCACGCACACACACACACATACACATACAGGCTACCTCATTCCCACTCTCAGTGAAAACCATGCATTTATTAAGCATTTCTTTTGTGTTATGGTGTTGTGAGGGAATGGATGCTAAATGTTTAAGTCAAGGCTTTAAAGGCGGAGGAGGGGATATCATCCCCTCTATTGACTTTAATATCAGAGTAAGCCCTTGCTCCACTTAAGTCCCATTATTTCTCTAAGGATTGTTTAATGAGTATGTGAAGCCATTTAACATCATCTACAAGTGGCTGTGATCGGTCTGAACTCAATGTAGCTTTTTACTGGTAAGCTGATTTGGAGAAATTAAACTTTGTGAATGCTAACTAGACAGAGACAAGCAAATTTGAAGAGGCACCACGTCTTTCAAATCCGCTTTGTTGAACGTTTTGGATTCAGCGTTCAATACAATGACAAGGATGAGAGGACTGTAAACAAACAAAGTAGAGTCTGCACGCATTGCTTTGCCACTTTTGGCAACTCCAGAGGAAACAGTTCTAACATGATGTCTTATTCACATTGCCATTACTCGGCCCTGTCCCAGGTATAGCAAGGACAGTCCACCTGCTAGCGAACACACAACAATCTCACACTGTTGCTTTCCAGCAATAATTTGTGACTGTTTAAAAAGAAAGAAAGAAACTAGAGAGGCACCAGGAGAACCAAGACCTCTGCCTAGGCCAAATGTCAATCTCACAACCTTTACAAAAGTGAAACTAAATTCGTGGAGCCACCCTCCCAGATCAGCTCCAGAATGTAATGGGTGTGTCTGTGAGTAAAGCCCATGGAAGCCTTTAATGGAAATCGTCAGTAGCTTTTGCATAATTCCGTTTAGAGATTGACAAACTAACAAACCAACTGCACAGAAAACCTTGCCAGAGGTTTATATCAAAAGTAGTAGGAGTTTTCAAAGCCAAAGAGTTGCAGTCCTGTTCGGTGGTTTGTGACACAGGATTATGTCGCCTGATAGAGAACTTAACCTCACTTTAGTAGAGACAGAAACCAGGTCTAGCCAAAAACGCAGACATTTTTCTGCATAGAAAGTTGTTTGTCTAGAGGCAAAATAAATTGTTAATTGTTTAAAGGGTGATTTCATTATTTTTATTAAATATAAAGATAGCGAAACCGTACCGTTACAGTGGCCGAAAAACGTGATACATATTGAACCGTGGGCCCACAGTACCGTTGCATCCCTAGTGCCTGTGCAGCTTCATGAGTTTGTAAGGCAGGGTGGGAATCTTTGAATGGGAAAACACTGATGGCCTTCTTCCACTTGTAATTACTCATTAGGTGTGGGTTATACAGTGCCACTTGAAAGTATGTGAACCCCTTGAGCACTTAAGCGTTTTCTGTTGTTTTACCATGATTTTTCATTTTTTTCATCACCAATTTTCCATAGATGAAATGTCAGGTTTATGTTTATCATTTGCATGTACTTGTTTAGAGGAAATTGTTTGAGAAGCTGAAAAACTACATGAAACATGGAATTAGTCCATTTCAAAAGTAAGTGAACCCCCAGCTGAATTGATAAAGTCAAGCAGGTAACAGATTCAGTGAAACTTATTTGGGTGAATAATTAGTCAATTGAGCAAACCGATCATCTGAGACATCCTTAGGGAAAGGTTTGGGCAACACAGATTAAAAGAGAGAGGAAACCAACCAAACTACTGTAGTGCCAAGGTGTACCCACACAGATCAACAATGCCGAGAGGAAACGAGATATCCGAGAACATCAGGAAGAAGGTACTGACAGCCCATCAGTCTTGGGAAAGCTATAAGACCATCTCCAAAAGATTCCAGCTCCATCCAAGACAAATAATTTTGAAATGGAGGGCATTCATCATGACCGCATCTCTGCCTAGAAGTGGACGCCCATCAAGACCATCACCAAGAAGAACCAGAAGAAGAATAAATCAGGTAAAAGTCAACCCACACATCACCTCTAAAGAGTTTCGGACCTCTCTGGCAGCATCTGGGGTAAATGTACATGGGTCTACAATCAGACGAAAATTGTTGGTTTTGATCGTGACAAAATAATTCTATCTCGGACTCATCTGTTTAAAGAAGGGACTTCCAGAAGGCCTTTGGTTTATCCAAGTGCTCTCGGGCAAAGTTGAAACGGGCAGTTTTGTTCTTTCTTGAGAGCAGAGGCTTCCTTCTAGCAACCCGATCATGAATGTCATGTCTATTCAATTTTCGTCTGATTGTAGACCCATGTACATTTACCCCAGATGCTGCCAGAGAGGTCTGAAACTCTTTAGAGGTGATGTGTGGGTTGACTTTTACCTGATTTATTCTTCTTCTGGTGCTTCTTGGTGATGGTCTTGATGGGCGTCCACTTCTAGGCAGAGATGCGGTCATGTTGAATGCCCTCCATTTCTAAATTATTTGTCTTGGATGGATGGATGGAGCTGGAATCTTTTTGAGATGGTCTTATAGCTTTCCCAAGACTGATGGGCTGTCAGAACCTTCTTCCTGATGTTCTCGGATATCTCGTTTCCTTTCGGCATTGTTGATCTGTGTGGGTACACCTTGGCACTACAGTAGTTTGGTTGGTTTCCTCCCTCTTTTAATCTGTGTTGCCCAAACCTTTCCCTAAGGATGTCTCAGATGATCGGTTTGCTTAATTGACTAATTAAGCACCCAAATAAGTTTCACTGAATCTGTTACCTGCTTGACTTTACCAATTCAGCTGGGGGTTCACTTACTTTTGAAATGGACTAATTCCATGTTTCATGTAGTCTTTTGGCTACTCAAACAATTCCCTCTAAAAAAAGTACATGCAAATGATAAACATAAACCTGACATTCCTTCTATGGAAAATTGGTGATGAAAAAAATGAAAAATCATGGTAAAACAACAGAAAACTCCTAAGTGGTCAAGAGGTTCACATACTTTAAAGTGGCACTGTATGTTGTTTTACGGTGCCTCTAACAGACATTCCAAAACTGCATTGTTCCATGTCGTTCTCACACCCCCTGTTGAGGTTCTTAACTATACCCTCTTTTGGTTTTCTCCCTGTGCCTTTCCATGCAAGGGTGAAACTAGGGACAGGAAAATGGATTTAGGGATACTTAATGAGATATTGCATTAAAAGATGATTGTCCTTGTTTGGGTTTATTTGAATGGTCTCAGTCTGAGTGGTAGAGTCTTATTCCGGCAGCTGCATAGATAAGTCTTAACATGGATTTCAGAGACATGAGAATTCTGGTCTCTGTTAGTCGAAAGGTAACCTCTCTCTGGATGGGGCAAACCCCCTCTTCGGTGAGAACCCCCTCCATTTGCCTGTTGAGTGATCCTTATCAAGAGAAACCACTGTCCATGTGACTTATTATTATACCAGATGTAGGACTAAATGGGTACTTAAGGGGAATATATCACTTCGAGCATTTTGTAAACAGAGCCTCCAGCACTATTGTGTGTAGTCATCTTCTGAGCAGCCAGGTATGTTCATATAAAAATTAGTTCATAAAACACACACTAGCAACTACCAACTGTTAAGATGGCATGAGACCTCGCATGTTTTACAGCCAGAACTCTCGTGGAGATTTGACCTCCGTAGCATCCTGTTACATAGGGAATACACATACCGTTTTCTTTATCGTTATGGAAGACTGAGAGTGAATACAAATGTGTTCCATTCCAAGTTGTTTTTAATGGGATTCATATGTGAAAGAGGGAGAGCGACCCATTCTACCTAGTAGAGTTACTGTTTTCCCACCGGGCTGCAGAAATTTGACAAAATCAATGATTATATTCCGCAGTTAATAGACAGGAAAATACGGTATGACAAACATCACAGAACTGGTTAAACTGGATACAACTAGATCCATGAACAGTTAAATCTCTGCTTGGTTTACAAAATGTTTCATTGAGTAACATATTACATGAAAGTGAGTTTATGATTAGTGTTTGCACTGGTCAAAGGCATTTTGAGTAGTGCAATACTGCATTCAATCTTTTTTTTTTTTTTTTACCAGCTCATCTTATTATTAGGCTATACAAAATTGCTCCACAGGTGACACCATCATCTACAGGTGCCTTAGGTAAAATACCAGAGTAAGAAATGGTAGTCTTATCACACATTATTATGCTCACGTCATGAATTACATAGAAAATAAATACACGAAATAAATAGGCCAAGTAGATTAATAAATGGATTCCATTTTTTCCAAATGGACCAGTGATCTTTCTCTGTGCACAGAGAAATGGATTCAATAAACCACTCTTGATCACTGTAAACATATGAAACATGCCCAGATGTCTGTGCTCAACATCGGCATAAGAAAGCTATATTTTAAAAAGATTGCATATTACAAAATGAATTGAGCTCATTGTTTCAGTAACATGGCATGCACAAGACTGGGATCAAGGTTGTTTTCAAAAACATAAAGCTAGCTGGTTAGCTGCACGGAGATTGTTTTTAATCTATTAGACCGTAGTTTCACCTTATTTCAAAGGTCCTCATTAGGACAGTGTTTCTACCGTTTACAACGATTTCAAACTATAAAACTGGCTTCATACTGAAGATAACAAGAACGACCAGCTGGACTGTGGCTACCTTTGCAGTCTGGCGCTTCCAAGAGTGAAATGCCTTGTAGGCTGCGTTGACAGCGTCCTGTGCCTCCCGCGGCCCACAGTCAGCTACCATGGCCAGCTCCTTGCCAGTTGCTGGGTCTAGCACTGGGAATGTCGACGGTGCAGACACCCAGCGCCCATCGATATAGCCTTGAGTGCGGAGGAGCGCTGGAGAAATGTCGAGGCTATACTGACGATGCATCACAGAGGGCAGGCCGGGTACAGCCTGACGAAGAAAACAACCACTTCTTATCAAGCAGAATGTACCCATTACTAGAGAGTATGGCTAGCGTCAGACTATCAACGAGTGTGAAGTCGTTAGTCGATTTAGATCAGCAGTCGTCTGAGAACCGTGCATTACAAAACGGATATGTCTACTCTTCAGTCAAGATAGAACCGGTCTTGGAGGCGGTCGTACAAACACGTGATCTTTCATTATTGTGGCCGCTTCACAAGCGTTTTGCAGTTGATTTGTGTTGTCAGGGGTGTCGCTCACCTTTGCAAACATATTCACATATTAAATTTCATACAGATTTGAATAGTAACGAAAACAAATAGCCAACGAGGTGCTAGGAAATCTGCACAACCTGTATCGTTCTCCTTGACATTTAGTAGGCTATTTAACTATTTAATCGTCTATGCAATGAGAAGATGCCATCCTCTACCCGGATCTCTGTGTCTTCGGTTTCAACCAGGCCCGGGGTGTGTAATCGGGAGAATCGGGAGAGTTCCCGGTGGGCCGCTTCACTTTTTTTATTTTTTATATATTGTCACGTTAGTCCATCTTCTCTTAAAGTAGGCTACACACGTTGTGCATTATGACACAGCAGCCTCTGCATGGGTTGTACCATGCGAGGAAGTTCTCCCCTCCCAAATACAGTTGGTTGGGTCCATAGCCCGTCTTTTCCAAAAAAGTTTTCTCAGATAGGCTACCGATGGACCGACCTACCGCAACGATACGAGGCAGAGAGGATGGATGGGAGGGAAAGGCCAGGAGGGGGCTGAAAAAGCCAGGTTGAAAAAAAGAAAGGCTTTGGAGGAGGATGCTGCCCTTACCGATTTATTTTCAAGAGGACAAACACAAGTGGCAACTGGTAGAGAGGCATGCCTAATGATAAGCAACGTAACTATTCGGCTAACGTTGAAGCGTTGGTTAATATCGTTGCAGCGTTGTAAACCTATTCGCAAGCAAAATATTAAATAAGCCTTTTTATACCCAATATATGGCGATCCATAGACTTCGCAAATATTACACAAAAACTCAAACTTGATCTGTGTAAAAATGACTCCTGCTGAAAATGATGAGCCCGAAATTTGCAATGAGGAGGCCATAACTACACTTACAGGTAGAGATAACAGAGTAAACCATATGAATTCAAGTTATTTAATGTGAAAGAGCAGTATATGACAGGTGTTGATGAAAGAAAAGAATGCCAGGGGAAATTTTAGATGATGAACCAGTAGCCTCATCTGATGCTGCCTTTGAAGTTAATGTCCATAATGTTGTTTTGGACACTGTGGCAGGTAGCATGGATAGGAGGATTTCAGCAAATGCAAAACTTGCCTCATTTCGCTTGTCTTGACCCTAAAATCTTTCCTGAAATAAAGATAAATGGGCTCCCTAACCAGTGGTGGAAGAAGTAGCCTCAGGCGCGCTGGAACCTCTTTCATGCCGGGGGTGCTGTGACGTGCCCCCCCCCCCCCCCCCCACTATAAAGTTGTCGTCCCCCCCCCAACAATAATTGTAAACACAAATAAATAATTTTGAATAATATAGTAATATGAAATATAGTTTCAGTCAATCAGCCCTGTAGCCTACACCATGAGTCGTCAGCAGCCAGCCCCCGGACCAATTCTGGCCCGCCAGCGCTTTCTTGGGAAAAAGGAAGTTTCTTGATGATGTAGCAATCTGTGTTCGAAAGAAAAAGGGAGTTTCTTTTGTGGTTGATGCAGCAGTCTGTCTTTATTCCAGTAAAGTGCGCAATCTTTTTTCCAGTAAAGTGAGCAATATTTATTCACATACTCTTTGAAATGTTACCATACATTGTCCCCCCCTACAAAAATGGGATCATCACTTACAAGTATTGCCTATCGCCAATGAGAATCTAAACATGTAAACAGATCCAAAAAAATAAATGATCAACAACAACAAAACATACAACACGATCGATTATGTGGCATGTTCCAGATCTCGGCATACATTATAAACGTCATTAACATTCACAACTCCTGTGAATCCACAATAAAGAATTCGAAAGTTTGGTCTTATTTTTTTGGCTTATTGTTAGTCATTGCGACAGTAATGCATGGGTGGAAAGTAGAAGAAGGTGCTGCAGCATCTCCATCTTCTAACTAGTCGCATTCTTGCCAAAATACGTTTTTCTTCATCAGTTACAGTACCAACTTCAGCACACACACGTGAACCTCATATAGCAAGATCTCCATGTATGCCTGTGATAACTAAGAACTAGCAAACCCATTTGTTTAACATTTATTTTCTTCCCCAACGCAAAAATATGTATTAAACCGTTTAAATATATATTTAATACATAATAATGAGTAAGAGCTTATTTATTTTTCCGGGCCTGGAGCTATAGGGGGAGCTGCAGCGCCCTCAGCACCCCCCTTCCCGCGCCACTGAGTAGCCTACTGAAGTTTAGTACTTAAGTTAAAGTACAAGTACCCAGGAAAATGGAAGTAAAAGTACTACGTCAACAATCCTACTTAAGTAAAAAGTAAAAAGTACTCACTTTTAAATTTACTTTAAAAGTAAAAGTACTCACGCATTGGGTTGTCTCTCAATGTCTAGGCTGTGCCATTTTGATTAAGAAATAGCGACTGGTAATAAATGCCTCTACAGATGTCGCTACTAATTATAAGCAACAAAGGTTGGTGTTCTTATTGGGCCTATATTGTCTGTAATACTGTTCACACTCTATCTTACAATTCTGCAGATGACAAGTTATCTACTTAGCTTCACTGTGTGTATCACTACCCTGGATGGGTAAAATGCAGAGATAGAATTCAGAGTGTGTGTGTCACTATCTCTGCCATAACCATAGTCACTAGTCACTAGGGCTCATTTCCATGGTAGTGAAGCCTACGTTAGCATTCAGCTTGAATGCCGCATGTAAAATGGGAAAAAAGCTGTGTGATTGACTGTTCAAATAGATTCAACAAGATATCAGAGCTGTCTTTTTACAGACTACCGAAAGCTGAAAAAAGAGAAGCAATTCGCAGAAACAACTGGGATCCAAGCACCGAAACGTGGATTTGAAAATACTTATTGCTGCCACTGCTCTTCTGAACCTGCATCAAAGGCAGAGGTACAGACAGTTGAAACCAGTGGGGTCACTTTTCAGCCTAAGCAGTGATCGGGGTTAGGTGCCTTGCTCAAGCCGTGGATGTGGACATGGGAGAGTAGAGCTCTATCACTTCCCCTGCCCACATTTTTCCTCAGGTCGGGGATCGATCCTGCCACCCTTCGGTTACCAGCCCGAAAGCCTAACCAGTAGGCCATGGCTGCCCCTACCCACTCTGTGGGTGTAACCGCATGATTTCCAACTATTCGACATGATGTCTTATTTGCAATAAAATAACCACATAAAACTACAATGTTCACTGACAACCATATTCAGCACATTGATTTACATATGGACTGTTCTTTTGCGCATAGTGAATAATACATTCAATTAATTTAAATGTTTAGATTGATTGTTCGTGTTGAGTGAATTATTTGGCTGTTTTGCAATGGCTTTATGTACATTGATAAAAATGGCCCAGCATAAAATACAGGAAGCATCATAGAAGCTTGACTATATCGCCACACTCTTTACATACTCGAAAGAATACGAGAATAACTGGTCATTTCACATGATAGTTTTCTGGTTAATAAGTAGGCTAGGCTATGACACTGGATGTCATCAAGCTTTTGACTAACGTTTGACAGGTGCAATAGACCAGAATGAATGTTACTACACTACTACACTACTGAAGAATCAAAAATCTTCTATTAGATATCTTTGACATCTATAAAAAGTAAATCCACACCCTAATGATGCTGTACCTCTAACAGCAGCTTCACCTAATGCCTGATTATTTTAGAGCAGGGGTGGGCAATTCATTTTCCCAAGGGGCAACATGAGAAAGTAGGACTGTTGTGGAGGGCCGAACCAATAGGCTGAACTCAATTCTGCTCAATATACATGTTAGCTCCTTATAAAAAGCATTAAATTGTATGGTTTTGAAAATGTGGGGCAGGCATAGTCAAAACACATATGACATTGCTTATATAATAAGACAGGTATTTCTAATTTACCATTGACCTCCGCGGGCCGCAAATGGCCCTGGGGCAGCACTTTGCCCAGGTCTGTTTTAGAGCAAAGTGTACACAAGGGGGCAACAGTTATCCTCGCAATTTATTCAACTATTTCTAAAACTTTTAAGTGAGTAGGCTATGTTTCAGTGGAATACAAACACAAAATTGATTGATTCAGTCATTTTTATTTGTGTTACCGTCAAAACATCTCTTTATTTGTCTTACTTTGTTATGATTTCACAATTTCACAACTTTAACATACCCAATGTATGTGTTGTTTTTTTTACCAATCGTGTCTCTAAGTTCCATCTCAGTCAGAATCACATCAATCCTGTATAGGGAATCCTTTCTTTGATGACGTGGGTCCTTCATGCCATAGCCTGAGATGAACAACCGTTAAAAGACATTGCAGAGGAGAACAGGAATCAAGGTCATCAGCAGCTGCACTGCGGAAAGTCCATCCATATTGCTGGCACCAGATGTCGTTACATTTTCCTGAAAATTCACATATGTTAATCAATGGATAATGATGTGCTTTATACTGTGAACTTGGCAGATGTGATATGTTTAAAATATATATGCAATCTGCCATTCATTGAGATAGTGAGTCATCAGAGTTATCAGTTGAGTGAATTCATCACTGCACACAAAATTATGTTCGGCGGGGAGTTGTGGAATGTAGGCTACCGGATGTTCTGAAACGTCCATTGGCGGCGTTACCGTCAACTTATTAAGCGACGGTTTAAAGCGAAACAATTGGCAGAAATAGGTATTTTCACCATTTTCCATTTCGGTAGTAATAATTAGCCTACTTGCCATGGGGCTGACTAGTATGTGTTAAGGTCCAACTTTTAGAACATTTTGAAATTTGACACTGGAATGAGGTAGGGCTATGTGAAGTCTCCACATGCTTGACTTTTTATTTATTGGTTCCTTTTATGTAACATAGGAATTTCACTTAAACAATCAGTCTTTACATAATAAGTGTTCAGAGAAAATCTAATTTGTCTATTGTCTGGAGGGCTCTGCCCATTTACACAATGTATGATGCATGTGTCTCATGGCAGCCTGCAAGCAATTTGGTAGAGGGGAGAGGGAACAAAGAAATGAAGTAGCCTAAATTCAGCAGGAGGTTTTTAAAGGTAGGAGCAGATGAACCTTAAGAAACTGAAATAAACATACCTTTGGGGGCGTTGTTTTAACTTCTCCCTGAAAATGTTTAAAATCGTGATATTTTATCATGATAACATCCAATATGGATAACATTCAAAATAGTGATACAATGTCAAAAAGATAAACAAATGTAATTCCAGATGAGTCATAATGTCAGAAAGATGCACAAGCTTTATACTGAGAAACACTAATTGCTTAAAAGGTTGAGGTACTTAAAATATATTACTTTAATTGTATGCGAAATATGCCATGTATTTATTTGTGTTCTTTTTAAAATAAATACAGAAAAAACATACATTCATCAAAATCCCCCAAATGGCAGAGAAAGTAATCTCTCAATCTTGTTACTAGCACAGTATAACATACTGTATACTACTTAGTTCTAGGAAATGTTTATCTGGTGTGCCTGTGCACTTTATATGTTTCACTGTGGGGAGAGTGGGAAACGTTCTTTCGACTGCTTTGTATGTCTTCACATGTGAAGAGTAGTTGACAATAAAGCTACTTTGACTTTGATTATTTTAACACAAGAAGTGTAAAATATTTTGAACAGCATAAACAATTTTTTTTTTTATTATTATTGTTGTTTTGTATAATGATTACTATTGCTTAAATCTGGTTTTAAAATTATACCCAATATAATCACAATGTTGTCAAAATATAGTTACCTCAGCATTGATGAACATGCAGCACACCAGCAAGAAGAAAAAGGCACACAACAGTGGTTTCATCTTAACTGTTATCCGTCAGAGCAAAAAAGCAGAAATAGTGCAAAGCCCTCTGCAGCTGCACTTATATATGAGGTGAACACATTTCCTGCTGCCAAGCTCACATCATTTAACAATGCGAGGGCAGCATATTCAAAATGACACTTGCCCAAAGCCCAAAATGAAACTTAACAGCCTTCACATTTGCAAAGGATCACTACCATGATAGACTGAATTATTGAATCTAAATCTGTCAAATTGATGTTTTTCTGCTTGTGGGTGATGAACTAAGCACTCTTTTTTTTTTTTTAAATAAAATCAAAAAATGTGTTATCTTTTTTGTGTCTGAGACTTTTCCTGGAACAATAGCGGCTCTTTATAAATAGGCTACCTCTGATGAATGTGCTTTTTAGTAAAATACTCTCAAGACTACTTATTGGGAGAGTAGCCTAGCTACTGTTTTCAAGAATCTTGCCACTTCAGCTGAGGGCCAGCTGCCACCTGTTGACCAGTAGCCTAGGCCAGTGGTTCCCAAACCTTTCATGGCAGGGCCCCCTTTGACAATGAAAATATTTATCATCAGCAGATGCATAGCTTTTCCCCAACAGATTGTTTCTACATTTGAGCAGATCAACTTTTTAAATGTATCAACCATTTTAAACTTCTATATGCGTGATCAATCAGATAGGCTAATGTTGAATTGTTGTATAAATAATTAGGATAGCTTTTTCTTCTAACATATGCTTAAGGATAGGTCCTGGCTATATTATATAAGCACCTTATTTTGGTTAGAGTGCAAGGGCATTGAAATATCTTTGCCGGTCCTGCAACACATGGCCAGCTCCTAAATGCAGAGTGCCCAGGTCAAGTCAGTCCTGCGTATTAATATTTGTACTGGGCTACGTCACTTGTACCTATTGTTGTTTCAGTTGCACTTCGGATTTAAAGCTAAAAGAAAAGAAAATGTCGTTGTAATGCAGTAGCCTATGTTGGCCTACTAAAGTCCTTGTAGGTAGGCCTACCCACTCCCTTGTCTATGGCCATAATTTGGGATGTAAAAATGAACATCTCAAGGAATGTGCTATTACACCTGTGCTTTTTATAGCGTAAATAAACTATGCTAGACTAAATTAGTATAATAATTTCTTGTCATCTAGAAAATTGCGCCAAACTTACGCAGCTCAACGCTACTGTAGTGGGCGGAGATTGTCAGCTTTTTTTTTCAACGGCTTGTGTTTGGGAGTGAGTCACTTCTAACGTTATAATTAGGTGGTCTACCTAGTGATGTTTTTGTTTTAATTTACTGGGTACCAATTTACCATTGGATAATATAAAGGTATGTACAAAGCAAATCAGCCATATCAAACAGTCATTTAATTTAATATATCAGTTATTTAAAGATGTAGTTAGTAAGTTTATGTTATTCGTAGTAGTATCCCTAGTCACTATCCTAACTCCGCGAACGTTAACCAATATAACAAAGCTAGAGGCTTGGATGAGCAAAATCCCTCAAATATTTTATTATTATTATATTGTCTCTGCTGCTAAACACAGTCAATCTGACGACTTATGTCTACTGTCGTACTCCGCAGGGCAGGACGTGTTATTTATCGAAACCACCAACGTTTTGTAGCAATAGTGGGAATTCCATGCATCACTTTGTTAGCTACCCGTAGTTAGCATGCCTGATATCACTATCGATAGGTAACTGAAGAAAAGTTTCTACTAACGTTACTTTACCTAAAGCTTGCTAAATTGAGTGAAATAGTTTCTTTGTCGTTTCTGTATAATTTGTAGTTGGAATATTAACTGTGTTTGCCTTTTATATAACTATTCTGGTGTGAAGTTGGTTGTCAAACGTTAGTTGATGCAGATATGTGCTTCAGGAACGTTAAAATAGCATTTGCCATGCTAGCTAGCTAGGGTAGTTAGCCATATGAAGTTTACTAACGTTAACTGTCGCTAGGTATCTAACGTTATTGTAATGTTTGCTCCTTACAACTAATTTGTTATTGGAAGCTATCTTGATAACATACGTTTTCACTAACTTGTGTCGATGTTCGGCAAGTATCGTTTACTCTCTGTTATGTTTAAGCAGGTAAGAGTAAAGTTGGCTAGTTTGAGATGCATGTGATGCTAGCCTGTCTTAAAATAAAACTGTGAAAAATACTGACTACACAATCTGAAATTATTGGTTGAGGTAACGCAATGATACTCTTTGCATCGATTTGTGAGAATTCTGTTATCTTGTCAAGTTAGCTTGTTGAATTGCATTGCATTGAAATGTACATGGTAAATGTAAGCTTGCAATGATGCTAAATTGGCAGAAAGCAACTTCACTATCAACAAATGAGCAGCCAGTAATACTACTGTCTTCAACTTATCGGCGGTATCGGCCTGCAAAATTAAGAAAGGAAAACTGTTTGGCCTGGTCTAGAGCACCGAAATCTCAGCCAAATTATACAAGATTTGTGTTTGCTAGCGTTGACGTTCAGGTGCACAGGCAGGAAAGCACAGAGCAGTCGAATTGTGAGAAAGGCAAATACATTGGACAGATAGTGAGGTAAACCTCGGCGCTACTATAGTACTGCTGACATTTTCATGATGTACTATTATTTGTCCTTTCTTACTCAGTCAGGACATTTGCAAACTCCACTTGTGCCATGACAACCTCACAGAGGCACCAAGACATCAAAGAATCCGGTATGTATCCATGCTGTAAAGCTTGAAAACCATAAAGACCTCCACAGGAGCAAGACTTTTTAAAAACATTGCAGAATTGGGAACCATGTCTTGATGAAATTGACACCTTTACTCTGCTTGTGTTGTATGTGCTCTCTCTCTCTTTCTTTCTCTCTCACATGCATTCTCTTCAGTGGGGTACAAAGATATGGAGTGGCAGACACCAGCTGTGTGTGAGAAGTTCCAGAGACGCTTTGGCTGGCGTCCCAGCACAGCGGACAGTGGGGACACAGGGTTTGGTGCCACCCCCTCTGACTACTCTGAAGGTGAGACCTTTTCTGCATCACCTCCCTACACATACCCTCTCGCTGCCATTCATGTGATTGTTGCGCAATAGGCCTGTAACCCGCGCAGACCGGAGGGGCGCTTGAAAAGACACCTCCAATGTCCCCTTACAGGATCTGAATCTGTTGGCTCCTTTGAATGCTGTGTGGAACAAAGCCTTATAAGGTTATTATTGTTACAGTAAGGGAAAAAAAGGACAATAGTTTTTCTGAATACCCTCACTGGTCGTGCATTGTTGTTCTACACTGTTTTAAAACGAAAACAGGGCCAGCAGCATATTTTGCACTCACCACTGTGCGCAAGGATGAGAACGGCAGGTAAAACATAGCCAGTCTCACTGTTTCCCATCCCCTGATTTGATTCCACTGTGTTGCTGTGATCTGCCTGCACACAGTGTCTGTTCTATTAATAGGCCTGGCTGGTGTGATCTTGGTGTTCCTATGAGATTTTCTGTAATGGGGATTGCATCATAGGCCGGTAGTGTCGCTCATGTTGGTTTCGTCTCCACTGAGTTGATTTGTCGGAATGGGGAAAATTGGAAAGCCCACTGGAAAATTTGAACCCCTGGTCCCTCTCTAGCTGGCCTTCTACCCATCCCCTGTGTAACATGTAATGCGGACAGATTAGCTGTACCCTTGGGCTGAGCTAAGGGTGTCCCTGGGAAATGAGATCTGAGTATCTGCTGGACTCACTGAAGGCCTGTGTGTTACATTACACTGTTACTGGCTCACACTGTTTTGACTGTTAGTGTCCTCGTTTCAGTGGTTAATGCTTGTCAGGTTTGTTGTGTAATAGTCTATTGTTGTCTTTGGAACTGCTCCCAAATGGAAGAAACAATATTTAAAAAAATACATAATGATATAACTATATAACACACATAATCTCACATTCTGTCAGTTCTCAGGCAAACATTGTTTGTTTATACAAAGGGACTGTTACTGAAACATGTGGAAGGGAATTCATGTTGATGTTCAGTGAATGCAGAATGTCCCAAAAACAGAACAGTCCAAAATATCTACTGTCCATAAATGAAAAAAAATTAAAATAGCTTCAAATCACAGCTGCAGAAAAAGCTAAAATAATTGGGTGAGCAACTGGGTGATGGAGTTGAGTAAGTGAGCGGCTGGCGTTAACTTTCTAATCACTCTGTTTTGCCATTCATGTCAGTCAAATCATCTGAACTCTTGCACAGTCCTCAGCCCAGTGCAATGGCAACGCAGGCAAGCCTGTGCCTGACCTCAAGGTCTTGCTGTGTGTTGCTGTGCCTGACCACAAGTTCTTGCTCAAGTTCTTGCGCTTCGGTTCAGGGTATTTTGAGGGCTAAGTCATTCAAATACACCAACACATATTGGCCTACATCCAGGCCTTTATCCGGCTGTCACCTAAAGGTGTTCCTCTTGCTTTGATAGCTTTAACACCAAATACGAACCACACTGGAGTTCCAGTAAAGTGTACCCCAGATCCTCGTTTTCCACATTTGCATTTTCAAGTATCCCTTACTCACTGAAAAAGCTGTTCTAACTTGTCCAGACCAAATTCACTGGATGGGCGGGGAATCAGCAGTCTGCTCCTGGCGGCTTTGGAGTTAACATCAACAAGCTTTTTCATGGCTTTCCCCCTGCTTATAGTATTTCATCCATATTTTCTCTGGCATGTGCTAGTAGCCTAGCTGTTTCAGACCAATGCAAGCTGAACCTGGGACCCCTCCAAGCTGTTGCATAAATGCACTTCTTCTCATTAAAGAGACAGCTCTCAACTAAGTGTGTGTGTGTGTTTGGGGAGGGAGGGGGGGGGGGGGGGTGCTGGGGGGTGGGTGGCTTAAATAAGAGACTGATGCAGATCACCCTGTAATTTGAGAAGGGAGCTATAAATATCCCTAACCTTTCTGTGTGTCTCTACATTCATTAGTGTGTATGAGTGAATGTGTGTGTGTTATTGTGTTGGTGTTCGTTCCTGAATGGAGTGCGGGCAGACCTCACCTTGCGCGTGCTGTGCAGCAGTTAGCTCTGTAGTACAATGTTCCCTCAGGCACAGGGCGTTGCCTCCTTCTGTCTACCTGACCTACGCCACCATGTCTTCCTCCCGTATTTCTCTGGCTAGAAATGCAACAGACAGGACTCTCTGTTGGTTTGTTCTGTCACCCAGGTTTTGCCCCTGAAAATGCTTCCTGCTTTCAGGGGTTTTACCCTGTGTGCCAGTGAATTCCAGGTGAGTCTGTCAGGATCATCAATGCTGCCTTGTCCTTCTGTTGCTTAATATTGGAGGCTTTAGTGCCTGTTTATGGGTGTTGATTGCTTGCAGTCTGCCTTTTAGAGTTGTGCATTGGGTAGAACACATCTGCATGTTGTGGATTAAGCTGGTTATGAAAAGGATAGTTAGTTACCTTGTTTGTCCAGAGAGAAGCTTTGGTGTCATTTTTAAGCCTTCATGCAGAAGTTTGATCCAGACTGATCCAGATCTGTGGGTGAAGTCAGCTAGTCTGCACCATAGGTGCTATTTTTTCGAGCTTGGCAAAGCCCAGGCCAGCCACGGATACTTTGCATCACTACCTGAAAATAGAGAGGATGGGTTTCACTCTCACCGTCTAAGAGCGTAAACAAGAGCTTCCTTACTTCCTTTTCCATTTGAAGCAGAAGCACAAGGCAAGTCCAAGACAGAGTGTTTAGACTTGTTACAGTTGTTTGGATCGTTTGTTTGGTTACATTTTAATGCTAAAATCTATTACTTGGTTGACTTATCAAAGCCACTTGGCCCAAATTTCACATGGGCACATTCTTGGTGTGTTTACTTGGTGTCTGGTCTACATATTGAAGGTGTTCCCAAAAGAGCTCTCTATTGGTTGAAAATTATTTTTTTAGAGCTAAAGTGGTTCTGTTTCTACCACCCAAGTAATCTATTGTTTAAAAGATGAAAGTTGTTTTGGACATTTTCCTTTCCAAGTGCTATTACACTTCCACCATAGATAGTAATGAGAAATATTTTCACCTAAATGTTGAAAGTGTTGTATGCTCTTCGTACACTGGCCAAAATACAAGGAGATTCTTTACAAAGCAGAACATTTTTATTGTAAATTAAACTCTCAAAAAGGAGAATAAGCTTCAGGCAAGAAGAGCAGCATGGTGTAGCAGCAGTTACATTACTCATGCAGAGTAACACTACTCATGTAGAGTAACACTACTCATGCAGCAGTTACACTTCTCATGCAGAGTAACACTACTCATGCAGCAGTTTCACTTCTCATGCAGAGTAACACTACTCATGCAGCAGTAACACTACTCATGCAGAGTAACACTACTCATGCAGCAGTAACACTACTCATGCAGAGTAACACTACTCATGCAGCAGTAACACTACTCATGCAGCAGTAACACTACTCATGCAGAGTAACACTACTCATGCAGCAGTAACACTACTCATGCAGAGTGATTTAGTTTATTATTGAGTGATTTGTGAATAACACGTGAAATCAGCAATTTACAACTTTTTTTTCACAATGCTGGACATTTTCTTATTTACCGCATGAACTGCATAACATTACTAAAAAATAAGCCTTAAATCATAAGTTATCTTCTATTCTTGTGGCCTCCTGGTGGAGGTACACGGTCTGGCTCAACCTCTGCCACTGCTTAATGTCCCACTCATTTGGTGTCAGGTGAGTGATGGATTGGTATTAGACATTCGCTTGATGTTCACATAGCTGGATCAAAAGTTAAATGAGGTACTTACACGCGTTGTGTTACTCTGCCTTGTGTTCAGTTGTGAAATAATATGCCTAAATAGTGTTCGAACATGAGGCAATGGCATATGGCTTTGTCCAACTGTTAAGTCAGATTCTCGTCTTGCACAGAGATGAAATTTCAGTACAGGATTTCTCAAAATGTTTTGAATCTAAATGAGGATGTAATACAGGTGGATTTTATAGGTTTGCAGTAAATATTTGTAAACATTTAAAGACTGATACAATAACAGGTGCTAAACCCTCTCTTTCTTTCTCTCTCTCTCTCTGTCATGTGTAGATCTGTGCAGCTCCAGCAGCAGCTTGTCCTTCCAGCCCATCCGCAGTCAGATCCCCATCCCCACCGCCCATGTCATGCCCTCCACGGCCGGCGCCCCGGCCTCGAAGGCCCAGCCTCACTCCCTACCCAACGAGGAGCCCCACGCCTCCTCGTCCTCCAACTCCAGGAACTCGAGCTCCTCCAGCTCCAAGTCCTCCCTCTCCAAGTCGGCCTCCTCCCCCAACCTGGAGGCCGAGGGCACAGGGGCGGACGCCAGGGCCGGCATGCCAAGGCCTGACTGCCTGAGCCGCTACCGCAGCATGGTGAACGGCCTGGACCACTCGCTCTTCCCTGCCGGCGAGCACACACGGCTGGATGACCTGCAACACTTCGATATGCCCACCATGGAGCCCACTCTCAACCAGTCCGCACTGCTAGGGGGCCTGGGCCTGGACATGCGACTGCGGCCCCAGATGACTGGGTTTGGGGACCGGGCGGACCATGTGGTGATTGGAGACACCTACCGCCCGTCCCTAGAGCAGAGCTACAGGGTGCTCCCAGAGGCCCAGCCAGGACTAGTGGCTGGGTCGGCGGACCCATACACCATGAGGCTAGGCACACTGGGCTCTGGACACTCCATGGGGCTGCAGATGGGGGCCCAGGCCTATGATCCCCTGCTGCAGGACCGCTGTGCGGAGCTCAACAACTGGCAGCATCTGGAGAACCTCCGTCTGCATGTGGAACAGATGCAGATGAGGAACTACTCCCAGCATGCACAGGCACGGAGCTTTTCCTAAATGTTTCACAGCACAGCTAGTCTTAGTGCAGCATTCAAGTGGGGGTACAGAGCCTACTGCCTCTAATACAGACATATTTCCTAAAACTATGCCATTATTCTTGTTGGCACATTATTATGGTGAATTACTGTGTAAGGAATTTTGTTTCCCAGCCTTTTACAGATAACTGTCGATTTAGGACTTTGGGACCTAGCTTGTATTGCAGGCACAGAAATGTCAGCAATAGGGTGGCCTTGTCTTGACCTTGTGTGTCACACCTAGCAATGTGGTTGTAGGTTTGGTTGCTATAATGTGTGTGAAAGAAGTGTGTTGTGCTTAAATTCTCACCCCTTCCCTCTCTCTCTCTTTCTCCCTCTCTCTCTCTCTTTCTGTGTCTCCCACTTTTTTTGCTGTCCTTGGCTATCTGTCCCTCTCAAACTCTCTCTCTGTGTCCTGTTTCCTCTGTCTTTCTCCTGCTCCTTGCTATGTGTAGATGTTGACCTCAGGTAGCAGTCAGTACCCCTCTCTCTACCCATCTACGTTACACTCAGATGGCAGTAAGTGGGAGGCCCTGGTCAACGCCAACGAGAGCATGCTGAAGGAGAAAGAGCTGCTTATTGAGAGGTTTGTGAGCAATTCAATGTTATGCATTTACATATACAACAACAGGCATTGTCGCAAAGCGCTTTACAGAGTCTTAAGGCCTGAACCCCCTAGAGCAAACACAAGGTGACAGAGGCATGGAGAAACTGATGGGACACATCTACTTGAGGGCTTAAGGAACCGTTTAAAAACTTTGGTATACACAAATGAATGTACCGTAATATGATTTTATGTAATGTTTTGAATTTGAAATGAGGATAATTGCCAGATGTTAACTTCACTAACGTACCTCCCCAATCATGCATTCATCAGTAATCACGACAATTTCAGACACCTTGGTTGTTTTATTGATTTTCCATATCACACATACAGTCCTTAACAGATCCACTCTTAATAGACCTCTCATCCTCGTTATTACAGAGACTTAATGACACAAATGTTTCACAAAAGTTCGCACAGGAGGCTTCGTTGTCCTTCAAATTGGTTGGCACTGAACAGCATCACAGCTCATTACCATAAAGTTGCCCAGACTTCAACCTTATTATGACCCAGCGCCGCCAACGGTCATGCCACCGCTTGCATCAAAACAGCATAACTTTCTATGTGAGCCAGCATCCTTCGGTCATGCCACTGCTTGCATCAAAACAGCATAACTTTCTATGTGAGTCAGCATCCTTGGGCAGGATGCGGCAGGATGCGGTTTAATGAGTGTATATTTGTGTGTGTGTGTGTGTGTGTGTGTGTGTGTGTGCATACAGGCAGCAGCAGCAGATGGCTCAGCTGGAGCAGCGTCTGAGAGACAGTGAGCTGCAGGTCCACAGTGCAATGGTGGGGCGGGGAGCGCCCTACACAGACGTCTGTCTGCTCCGCCTGCAGGTGAGGGACAATCAAGGCTCATCTACTCTCACATTACACATTTTACACTCCGGCTACCTACCCCAGAGGTTCTGTTAGAGGAAAATGTTGCCGGTCAAAATGACCGGCAGAGTTTTCATTTTCCGGACATTTTAATGATAAGCCGGTCAAATGTCTATTTCTGCTTCTAAATTAGCCTATTGAAGAAAACTGACGGCATGCATAGCTTAAAGAATTACATAATCAGGTAGTTTAGAATGCAACGTGTTGATTTGCCTAAGTTTACAATGGGGAAAAAAACATAAATGTCTGATGCGTGTCAATAAGTGGCCTTTAATCGCAACCTGCTGTGGCATTAAATTGAGCACCGCAACATAATAATTGCTCTGACTATGTTCAATGACACCAGAGATTCTAAAATGATTCGACCCTCTTGTGAATCCGTTGCGTCGTCCTGCCTTTTCGCAGTGCTAACAGAACATTTTACTGTTACCATCAATTACCTTGCACCTTAGCCAAAGGAACTTCCATTCCGACATAAACTCCCGACACTTCAGCCTTTTCTCTGGTGAAGCTGTTCGAACATCTAGGGCTTCAGGTATTCAGCGTTTGGAAAGTTCTCTGTCTACATGAACTAGTTCAGTTCATATTTTATAATAAAAAAAATGTAACTAAGTTCACAGCTCCAAAAAATTACCTTGTTCAGTTCTTTTTTTCAATTTGTTGCGAGCTATAATTTTTCAAATTCTCCATCTGTCTGCAATACCGCTCTTGGCCCCTATGCAACTTCGGCGCCCTCATGCACGGGCATAGACAGTAGTAGGCCTAAATATTTAGCCTGACGATGTCATACTCATTATTCTAGTCAGAATATGAGTCTGATACTGCTCAATTGAGCTTTGATTATGGGGCGTGTTCAACGAACCAGGGAAAAAAATGCCTCTTCGCTCAATTGGATACCTAGAACCAATCAGAGCAACGTAGTATGACCATCTGATACATTAAACTATTACTGGATCCCGTAGGAAGGACGGCAAAAACATATTTTCGATCGAAAAATGCCTTGATCTCATTAATCTGTTCCTCATTTAAAATTAATGCGCTGTCAATATCTGTGAGATATGCATGCTCACGTTATACTTATTAGCAGGGAGGCTAGCTAGCTACAATGTGTTTCAATGGATTTTTGGTCTAAGCATTAGCAATAACCTAACAATAACGGTCTACAGCTTCAGTTAAGACCTACACTACTCTGCAACATTCGTGTTGCACATACACAACTAACCGAGTCAATGCAGACATAAAAAAGTCGTGTAGATAGCTTAATTCACATAAAATATTTTCCACGAACAGGCTCTCGAGACGCCGCCATCTTGGTACGATTTCAAATCTACCATTAATTCAACTCAAGCCTTGGTTGATCATCTGTCCATCATCGTATAAAGCCTGCCCATCCAATTTGATTGGTGAGAGAATTTCTCCCTAATGGAGCAGTGCCAGACTGAACTTCCCAGACCACAAATGTGGTGGGCGGGGCTTAATTCAGTCTGGTATCCAGGCTACTAAATATTAGGATTGTTGTCAAATTCAGTTTGTGTTTGCGGGACAGGATTTTTAAGAAATTCCAATCAGACAACTTGACCGGTGAGATCTTATATTTTCGGACATTTAAAAAAAAATCCGGACAAAGTCCGGCAATTACCGGACATCGGAATCGCTGACCTACCCGGTATCCTGCTTATAGAACTAAAGGATAATCGTACTGTACCTTGCTAGCTGATGTTAGCTCTCGCCAAATTCAGCTACTATAGATAGAAGTGGACTGGTGGAAAACCAGCACCACAGGAATGTTGGGTTTTGGGCTATTTTGATATTTATATTTTATAAACATTATATTTTGTCATAGTTAACACTTAGCGGTAAATAAGGTGGTTAGTTGAGGAAATATACTGTATGTCAATATATGTAGGAGAATGTGTAGTAACAAAGTTATTCTGAGGAGAGTGAGTGGGCTATCTGTGAGTTGTCAAATGAAAAAGGAAAAGGGAGAGTACTAAACAGAGAGAGAACTGATCAATCCTTAGGACTGGAATATCTTCATTCAATATTAATGGTGAAAGATTGGCCAACTTGTTTCATTTTTCAAACTTGTTAGGAATGAACCTGTTTAGTATTATCAGTAGGCCTTTAAGGTCAAAAGAGGATGAGGCACATATTTAAAACATGTAACATTTTGAAACTGAATGACTAACTTAAAACAGCACAGTTTGGTTACCTGTTGTGTGTGTTTTTCTATGGCAGGAGGCGCAGCGAGAGAACGCCTTCTTGCGGGCTCAGTTTGCCGAGCGCAGCGATGGTCTCGCCAAAGACAAGGCAGAGGCAGAGCGACGTCTTGGTGCAGTGGAGGCCGGGACGCGGCGCGCCACAGAGTCGCTGCGGGAGAGTGACGAGAAGCATGCGGAGGAGTTGAAGAGGCAGGAGGAGAGAGTGAGCACCAGTCACGCACATACCTACATTTCCTCTCATTTAAACACAGCAGAATGACTTCATTTCACCCCACAAACACTAACATCCAGCGACCTTGTTAGTGTGGCCATAATGAGGTCATGCACACTAAACCCAACAGCGAACTTAAGAATGTTTGGAATGTTGGACTTCTGTTTGGCCAGAATGGAAAACAGCCTCTTACACTCTGCCATTTAGTCATTTGGTCACATTTTCATTTTACATTGTCGATACATTGTTACTTCGAGACCTGCCTCTTTTCACAACAAAGGCAAACAAATATGCAAGACATAACCATACAGGTACATAGTGGAGGGGGGCCCAGCACGAGCGTTCACTTGAGGTGTGCATGAGGTGACACGCTACAGACAGACAGACAGACAGACAGACAGACAGACAGACAGACAGACAGACAGACAGACAGACAGACAGACAGACAGACAGACAGACAGACAGACAGACAGACAGACAGACAGACAGACAGACAGACAGACAGACAGACAGACAGACAGACAGACAGACAGACAGACAGACTTTAATACACATACTTGTACACAGGATTTATGGCAAACCTTCAGGTCATTTGTAGCACAGTGATGATTGTGGAAGTTTAAATGTGGATACTTGTGGAAGGAGTCCAATAATCAGTAACCTGTGGATATGTTGGCCATCCCTGAATGGCTAGAGCCAAGGATCTACTGGATGAGCTCATTAGATAATGACAGCTCTGTGTGAGCTCATGTGTATATTTAGTTTGGTGGTTTATGGTGCGTTCTGTTAATATCTTGCTTCAGATCCGTAACCGGGACAAACACATAAACAACCTGAAGAAAAAGTGCCAAAAGGAGACAGAGCAGAGCCGCGAGCGGCAGCAGCGTATCGAGACGCTGGAGCGCTACCTGGCCGACCTGCCCACAATGGAGGACTACCAGGCCCAGAGCAAGCAGGTGAGGCCCACACACACATGCCATGCTAGGTGTTCAACCCTATGTGTTGCAATGCTGCAGAGAATCTGTTGTTACAGCTAACTTCCTGTGGAAAGTTTTTTTTTTGTCTGCCTGTATGGCATTAAGGTGTGAAGGAAGTGGAGCGTTTTGTGGTAACGGTTAAGTATTGTTTAGGGTTCTTAAGTAAACTCATGACAACCATGCCCACATGCCTTTATCCTAGATAGTCCCCAAACTTTTATGGAGCACGCGTTTCCAATGAGACCGCGTGCTTGAGTGCTTGGGGCGTTAGAGATTGGCCTTAAACTCGTGTCAATATCCCCTCTTATCTGAGGGCTGATAAGTGTTAGGAAGCCACAGTCTGTTAGGTGCTATGCACACGAAGTCTAGGGCCTCCGAATCGGATTTACTTTTCACACCAATCGAATCTTTTAATTTCGTAAATACGGAGGCTGGCAACGAGAGATTTGCGTAAACACGGAGGCAGCAGATTGCGGTGAACCGACTGTAGTACATACCTCACGCCTGTGGGTGGCGCTTTAGCGCTTTATTTACACAACTGAAAAAACGTGAAAAACATAGAAGAAGAGACTCAAAAGCACAAGGTAAAGGAAGCAGCAAACGGATAAACAAATTACACAAGACATTCAAGCTCCAATTAACAACATTACATTATGATGGTTAATAAAATCAGTGGTCAGACTAAAGGATATGCGAAAATGAATTCTTTTTTCTATTGATAATAAAGAGTTTGGAACAGTAACATGACATGTCTGTCATCCCATCTCCCATGATGCATTGCTCCGAGCATTTTACATACATTTATGAATAAAAAAGCAAATTAAATCGCTGGCCAATTTATATTTGTGGTCATGAAAGTTATGTTACGTCTGAATAAGAAGAATAAGATCAAGATAGGGGGCTAATCAAAAATCAGAAGACTGGGTTAATGTTAGTGAATTCGAGGCCCACCATGAGTGAGATTTTGAGGGAGAACAAGTTATTTATATACTGGTTGGAGATGGCGGAAAAGATCACGTGGGGCAGTGACGTCATCAGGTTGCGTGAAACCGTGCAGACGAACACCAGCCCCCGTACCGATTCAAATCTACTCACTTTCTACCCCGGACTGCGATCGTTGCAGAAACGAGGTGCGGATAGAGAGTGTTCGTATGGATGATAGGGCTATCTGTATTAGCTATCCGTATCAGTTTGACAAACTAGGCTCCATGTAAACGACACTTTATTCTCCTCAAACTGATGAATCTGAGCCACATCATGATAAGGGCACCAGTTGTGATGCTTGATTTGTTTGCTCTCTTTGCTTCTCATGCTTGACCCTAACCAAGAAGTCTTTCACATACACAGATGTGGGGAAAGCAGTTTGTTGTTGCTATACTTGTGAAATGTAGTTGGCAGTGGTGACTTGTGAAGTCATGTCCCATGGTTGCCTGTGACAGTAGTTCGTCAGTTATGGTGACCAAAGTTTTAATGTACGTTTCATACAATACGAAAATACAGAACACTCATTTTCATTTCATTCCATTGCTTAATTGGGCTTACACCGGCACTGCAACATAAGTGTGCAGCACCCCTCAAACAAACGTCACTTTGTTGTTTTAGTTGCTAACATTCTGTCAACGGCTACATGGCAATACCTTATTGAACCATGTGTTTGAGTTGTTCTTCGTGATGTAGGCTTTGGTTAGCATATACCTTGAGCCTGTGTGCCTTGCAAATGGCTATGCTGAAAACAGAATTCAATGGAATTAATTGCACAGAACAGCTGAATGTGGTAGAATTAAAAGAACTTGGCTGAACAACTGAATTGAATTTAATTGTGTCAGCTGGAGGAGGCTGAGCGGAGGGCTGAGCAGCTGAAGGCCACAATGGAGGAACTTGAAGCTCGACTTGAGGAGTCACGCTCAGCCACGCGTGACAGAGACACACAGCTGGAGGAGCAAAGACGCAGGGAGAGAGAGCTGCTATGCACCGTCACCAGGTATATTTAGACACACAGACGCTAACACACTTTAATACACATACCAACAGCATACAGGAAAAGACCCAACCACACACACCCGGTTCACACAGAAGCACACAACACAAGTACAAGAACACAAACATGTACATATACACACAAAATGTCTTCCATTACATATAAACTTACCGTGTGTGTGTGTGTGTGTAGCCTCCAGGAGCGTGTGCAAGAGGAGCTAAAGGATGGAGCCAGGCTGCCGTCTCTGGACCTAGAAAAGCTAAGGATGGAAAACACCACCCTTAAGGAGGAACAGCACCGACTGAAAAAGGTCCGACTCTCCGCTTGCTGCTCACCTCACTTTTGCACCCGCTCAACTTTAGTTAGCCCAGCATAGTTTTCAGTGTCATCATCCTCTTTCTGCATTAGTTGCATGCAGCATCAGGTCCTCAGAACATCTGGAAGTAGGCTTTACAGTGTGATGTTTATGGTGTTGCCTTCAGACTATTCTGAACTAATCGGTCCAGGTTTCCTCATGACTGAATGCTGCTTCCTTGTCTCGCTCTGACAGGTGATCGAGAAGCAGCTGCGAATGATGGAGCAGCTGGGTACACAAATTCGGGTGCGTTTCTCAAACACTCTCATTTAAATGTGTATATACCTGCCAGAAACATACTAACCTTGCTGTGTGTGTGTGTGTGTGTGTGTGTGTGTGTGTGTGTGTGTGTGTGTGTGTGTGTGTGTGTGTGTGTGTGTGTGTGTGTGTGTGTGTGTGTGTGTGTGTGTGTGTGTGTGTGTGTGTGTGTGTGTGTACTGGTGCAGACGCAGGAGGATCAAGTGTCTCTGGAGGAGAGCAGCAGCCAGGCTCTGAGGGAGGAGCTGATGGGGAAGGAGCAGGGTCTGCTGCAGGTGCGATCGGCAATGAAGGAGGTGAGCCATTTCCATACACATAAAAACACACACACACACACACACACACACACACATTCTCTCACACAGTCACTGGGAGTTTCTCACTGTTGTGGGTCAGCAGCTCCAGGTCCTGAAGTGTGATGAACAACAGTGGGATGCTGGCATCTGAAGCAGTACTGTTATTATGGTCATTTGACAGAAAGCTCGTACACAACCTGGTGTTTGCTTTTTAACAGGAAGGTCATCTTTTTGAAACCAGTTTTTTCTTTCCTTCTGTTTTAGTATATGATTATTTGAATGTATTATTTTTTTTTATCCTGAGAAATGCAACCACCACTCACTGTTGGGTATTAGTGTTGTTTATGATCACTTATTTTGAGTGGTGGATTTTGTAGATATTAAATGGCATAGGTTTTAAATGCCAGTGATCACTGGTGGTAACTGGTCTACTTTACTTTAATTCTGTAATATGTGTAATTATTTTTGTCTCATCAGCAGACAGCTTGCTCAAAAATATGAAAACAGATTATTTATATTATCTAGGTGCTGAAACATTGTTAAATGGTACAGAGACTATTTTAAATACTCTTTAAAATAATCGTGATGATCAAAAAGACATTTGGACCTTTTCTAAACATAAAGTGACTGAATCCCCACACACTTGACAACCACTTATGAGTTCTGTCTCTTATGATTGGTTGTGACTAAACCTTAGCTGCATGCACACGTTATAGTCACTGCTTTCCCCTGTCCTCTCTAACCCCTGTCCTCTCGCTGTGTTCCAGCTGTCCTCTCAGAACCAGGACCTGTTGGATCAGAACCTGACCCTGCAGGAGCGCCTGGAGGAGGCGGATCAAGCCGGGTTCGGATCGGGTTTGGGCCGGGGCCGGGGGCCCCCTCAGGCAGCGAGTGCACGTCTGACGCAGCGTCTGCACGGAGAGATGGAGGCGTGTCTGTGCGACCTGCGCTCCCTCTGCAGTGTCCTCACCCAGCGCACACAGGGACAGGACCCCAACCTCTCCATGCTGCTCGGCATCGGCTGTAAGAGCCCAGCTCTGTCTCACACACACACACATACACACACACACACACACGTCACACACACACACACTCTCTCGCTCTCTCTCTGTTTCTCTGTCTTACAGATATATCTATGCCCCATTCTCGTTTCTTGTAAGCCCCTCTCTTTCTCTTTATCCGGTTCACTGTGCCCTCACTTATCTCTCTCTCTCTCACTTTCTTTCTATCTCTCTCTGCTGTCACTCTATTCTGCAATTCAGCTGTTTCTCTCAACTCTCATTCATTCAAGATCTGTGGTGTTCATAACTATGCATGTAGTGCCTATAGGTGCATGTGTAACCAGATAGTGAGATAAGGTAACGGGTTACTGACACTGTTATTGTTGAGTATGTTGTGTACCTGTGTTCGTTTGTGTTGAGGATATTCATTTGCTATTATTTCTCTGTGTGTGTGTCTGTCAATGCATGTTTGTGCGTGTGTTTGTTTCTCTGTGTGTGTGTGTGTGTGTGTGTGTGTGTGTGTGTGTGTTCCCATGCTCCCCTCAGCCCCTCCCCCGCTGGCTGACTCCTGTGAGGACTGGCTGAGCTCGGAGGTGCTGCAGAGAAAGCTGGCTGAGGCCCAGCAGCTACGGCGGGACGTGGAGCAGCTCAGGACCACCATCTCCGACCGCTACGCACAGGACATGGGCGAGAACTGCATTACCCAGTGAGCCATGCTCTCTGGCACACCCCCAACCACCACATACACCTTCTACACCTGGTCTCTGATCCCTACGCGCAGGACAATGGCGAGAACTGGGACATCCAGTGGTACAAGCGCACAACCACATTTAAACACACACAAACCACCATCATCTCCACCCCAACTTCTTCCTGTGGATTAACTGGATCACTCTGTGGTCTTCTGTCCTAGTTGCCATCGCAACATGCCTGACACCATTCTAAGCAATGCGTTACTCACACAGCCCAGAGCCCTTAAAGCCACAAGCTCACAGGGCACTACAGACACCTGCAACTCAACTGGCCTTGGGTAGGCTTCATGCCTGCCATCTTCTTTATCCCATCCAAGGAGAAGCCATGGGCAATCTGTGTTCATGTCCAGTAGATTGCCATTAGAAGGACCCCAAGTATTACTGGAACACTAATGTATGCTTTTTTGTATATGTGTGGATTATTTAATCGTAATAGTTTTTTTTGTTTTTAGTTTTTCTTAGTAAACAACCTCATTGTGTCCTTACTGTTTTGCCCTCTCTCTCTGTCTGTTTTTGTGGTGGCATCAACACTATATTTATTTTAAATGATCTTCCTCTTTGAGGGAAATTTTGTTTTAGCTGTGGTTGACAATCAACTGAAAATGTGCAGATCTCTCTCACTTACCCACGGCAGTGTAAGTGTTCCTAAGCTACTGTTATTTCAAGTGTATCGTTCAGCCTCAGACCCTGGAAGAGAGAATTATGGTACAGGGGTCTTTCAGCGGACTGTTAGTAGAGTTATTTTTACAGTAGGGCTATCAGGGACTCTGTCCCTCTCTTTCTCTTCCTCCCTCTCTTTATTTTTCTCTCCTGCTGAGTTCAGGTTTCTCTGAGACCGCATGGTTATCTCAACAGACAGTAGTCTCACTGAGAAAAGACCCCTCCTCCGACTTATAGATTCCTTATATTCAACATGGTCACCTCGACTAAAGCACATCTTCTATAGCAAAGTGATGACTGACGGTATCGTGTGCAGCAAGTTCTATTGTGTGTGTGTTTGTGTGTGCAGCATTTTAGATGTTCTTGTTGGTATAGAGTGGCCTCTCTATTGCCTTTGGAAAAAAATGCCAGCAAACAGCCCTTAACATTCCCTTCTACAGATGTACTGAATGTGTTATTTGACATGTGTGTTGTAGAGCAGTATTTGGTGTTTGGCGAGGTTTACTCAGTAAGAGTTCACACTGCTGCGTTATGGGTGTGCCTCAAATATCAACTGCCATATCCTGTGTGCGCCAATTTAGAGCAATGATGACACTGACACAAACTCACTACTGGGCAGCCTAAGTAATTCCTACTTGCTCAAGATGTTTATGGCTCTTATGTATAGTATGCTGGACCAGTGTCCAGTTAGCAGTTTTGCATTGGCAAAAAGGGGAAAGGACAGTTAGCTGTCCAATAATGCATACATTTTTGTTTGACAGTGTGTGCAAACACCCATAGGGCAGAGCCAAGTCACGCAGCTGCATTTTGATGCAAATGTGTGTCAGGTAACTGCAGAACTATATACGTTGTTTCATTTTGGAGCCGAATCAAGTTCTTGGAATCTTTGTGCACTGTGGTAAATAATAAGTAACACCTCTCCAGGCTCTGGTTTGGATTCCAAGAACTCAATAATTTTTGGACTGTTTCGCAGCCTTGCCTTTTAAATACTGTAAATGGCCAAGCTATTGGCTAGTAGCAGATATGACTGTGGCATGATGAGTGGGGCACAAGTTCATTGTACTTGCTTCAGGTTTCCTCAATGAAAACTTGAATAACATGCCTTACTGAAGTGATGTCTGGAAATAATGTATTAAAATAATGTTGGGAAAGTACTGCACAAAGTCCAGGTTCATCACCAGACTGCACAGAGAATGTTTTTGTGTGAGCGTGTGAGGGAATAATAACAAACCAGCTAAAATAACCATTTTAAGCCAGCTGTTTTTTGCAACACTAAAAGATATCTATTTTTTTGTCTTAAATTTCACATATTTTAGAAATAAAGTTTGTTTTCAATAACTGGAGTCATTTGATCTTTGCTTTTTCCTTTATTTACATTAGGAAACATTGCAACAGTGTGGTTGTCATGTGTGAACTGTAGATACACTTGCTGTGAGGATAGAGATGCTGCGTGTGAATGTGTCCATGCTCTTGTCTGTCTGTCTGGCTGAATGCATGCGTGTGTATGTCTCTCCATGTGTATGTCTATCAGCGAGGTTGAAGCAACAGAGCAGCACTGGGTGTGAGGCCACAATCTTCAAGTGTTTGGGTGTCATCGTCATAGCATTGCCGTGGAAACACACTGATGATGTGGTATGCAGGGGAACCAGAGCATCTAGTGATTGTGGGCACATGTAGAACTGTTAGATCAGCATCCAAACTCCACTCTACATGCTAACATTGGTAAACTGCTTCTTTAAAATCAAAGATATAAGACTGGAATATTTTAAGTTGAAACATGTAATGATACAGGTATTGGTTGACTCTAAACTATTTCACTTTAGGTGCCCAGAGCTTATTTATAAACGAAATTGAAAAATAAAAAAGTATTTTAACTGTCATTATGAAACAATACAAACACACAAGTGTGTGTGTATGCTATATATGTATTTGTGTTAGTATTTGATAAATGATAATTATTTGTAACCTATGCTACATCTCTCACCGGTGTTTGTCCAGGTACTGGCGCAAATGTCCAATCGTCTGCGTGACTCGCATCTTCAGAATGAAAGTCTTCTCACCGTCCTCAGACTTTACTCGCAGGGTGCTGATGTCACCATCCTGTTCACTTGGAGTTCCATCAGGCTGATCCAACCTTACAGACAGGGAGTGTTGAGACACCTGAACACTGAGGAGATGGACAATAACAATGCTGAATTTATGATTGTTGTTATTCCTCCTTTTCATTTCTGAAATTCCTCAATCACAGCTCCATACTTCAACTAACAAGTCCTTACTGCCTACCAACTGCCTACTTAAGTCCTTATCCCTGCGATCTGAAGTATTTGACACATTTGCATTGGGAGTGTGATTGTATCTCATTACCTGGCTTGCAGAGTCTGTAGTGCCGGAGTGTCTATGATGGTCACAGAATGGTTGTGTGCTTCCCCAGCAGAACCCTACACATGGCACAGAGATGGTGACTTATAATAATGGTGACAGATAATAGCTGTTTTGTAATCCATGCAGAAGAAGAAGTCCTGAAACATTAAAATCCCATATCCTGCTTACCTTTAAATGGTTTCTTAACGAGTCACGAATGTCGATAACCTTTCCTCCCTTAATGACCGTCTTCGGCAGCTTCATTAAGAACTGCTCTGTGGAGAGGCCTTTGCCTGGGAGGCCAAGCAACAAACACAGGAATGATATGGTTCCTCTAGCATTTACCAACTGGTATCATCTCCACAGAAAGTGCTATACACACAGACCTGGCACATTTGAGTTCCCTTGGGCCTGTGTGGCAGGGCTTTGAGCTGAGGCCTGATTGGCTGCTCCACACACCACCTGACCCTCACCAGGAAAGTCTGCCTGCCTTCTCCGCTCTCTGTATTCTTCTGCTCGCCTGTCCTGTATCTACGAGTGTCAACAGTCAACCATTTAACCAATGAACAAGAGGAAAATATGTAGCACGGATCTGAACGTGCTGGCAGGGGAGGGGGAGGCAACAACTCCTTTCACGCACGGTACAGCACACCTTTCAGCATGCTAACTCACCTGAAAGGGAACGCCATCTGGAAACCTGTCCTGCAGCTCTGAGGGGAAATAGCCATCCATCAGATCCTGCATACATTGCTGTGAAGGCAAAAAACAGACGGGGAACCATGAAGAAGTCAAGTCACAAGAAAGCTTTAGGTGTTTTTACTCTTCAGTTATCTTTAATGCAGACATGCTCTCTTTATAGTGCCTCTTCAGATCAATCACATGACTAAAGACTTTCGCCATAACAAGGAATGATTACAGCTGCTGCCAGCATCCTGTGAAAATTACAATTTCAAAAGAAAAGAAGCCCCATAACTAACACGGAACCCACCAGACATGGTGGAATGCAAAACGATTACAATATGCTAAAGGGGCAGCTTATGTTGGCTGCGGCATTCGCTCCCAGATCTCAGCCGACCCTGACTGAGATCTGATCTTGCTCTGGCATGGACCTGATGCCTATTGTCATCTCTACTGTGGGCTACCTGGGTGCAGGGTTCGTCATAGGAGCGGAAGGGCCCATTGAACATCAAAATGCCGTTGCTGTACAGCCGTAAGGGAATGGGGGACTGCTGGGCCAGCTGAGCGCCCCCGGGTACAGCCTTCACATAGGACTCCCCCTCCCCTGCCAGCACATTCAGATCCATGACATTTTCCAGCACAAGGTCAAAGTTCATCCTGAACTCTCTCACCATGGAGGTTGCTGCAGAGAGGGAGAGGACTGATTGAGGACTACATTCTAAGCTAATGCATGATGAAATACACGTACCCAGGAAAACTGACAATGTTTTGAAGAAAACGCCATGAGATACAGCCATTCAAACTACACTACCACATGAATTTTGTTGACAGTATACTTTTGAGTCCAACTTCACTAGTAAATCCAGTGACTTGTATGTAAACCAGTGTGAACACACTTCTACCTGGCGCCCATAGGCTTTGGTTGGAGTGTTTGTCTGCCTCATCTGTGTCAGGGCTGGGTTCATCAGCATGCCCGACATCACCATCACTGTTTCCAACCCAGATCAGGCCATAATCACTCAGGAAATGCTGTGAAGGGACATCACCATTTTATTTCTAGAAATACTGAATCAAATCTTAGTCTAAATAAACATCCGTTCATCTGTCCATTGCTACAAAAGGGTGTGGTGACTGAGCTCACTTTCTAACTGGGGGCGACAGTGGTCCAGGAGGTAGAGAAGTCGTTTAGTAATCAGACGGTTGCTAGTCCGAGTTCCCATTCTCGAAGCGTCCTTGAGCAAGGCACTGAACCCCTAATTGCTCCTGTGTGCAGTGCGCCATCAGTGTATGTAGATGTAATATGTATACAATCTTGTAAGTCGCTTTGAATAAAAACATCTGCTAAATGACAATGTAACTCCAGATGCTGTGGCACTGAGGGGTTTTCCGTGCGTGTGTTTGTGTGTGATTGCAAAAGTGAAACAACACACACCTTTTGTCTACCTGGAGAGACTGCTATTTCATTATACGTCTCATAATATGAACATGTCTCACTGGACTCATGTCTCACCTCCATTTCACACACTTGGTTCTGCAGCTTGTGACACATCTTGACCATTTCCTCTTCACCCGTCACTAAATATAAACAATAGGGAAGTTGAGTATGAGAAATTGCTTCATCATATCAAGGGGACATCAAGAGGAAGGAAATGACAGTACTGTATTGTGCAAATTAAATGATTAGATGGGTCATTAATTGGAAAAAAAAGGAAATGTGAATAATGACCTTTAGACTTCTGAAGCTTTAGCTTGTCTTCCAGAACAGCTATTACTTTTTCCTTTTGGTTGAAAAAAGGCAGTCATAGTAGTGCTTAACTCATTCACATACACACATATCATTGGCATCATCATCATGACTGGGTTGTGTAAAGTCGTGTAGTGATCAGACATTGTGTGTGGCCCTAATGTGCTTTAAACCACATGCTCTGTGAAACTCCCGATCCTGTGCTGCAGCTTGTGGCACTATGGTTTATCCGCATGCATGTTTTTGATTGGATCCTGAAGATGGAGCATGAAAGATGTGGTTGTAGTGGAGGTGTGGAACCTGTTTTTTGGGGTTTGTTTTGGGTGGGGGTGGGGCTGTGTGTGTTTGTGTGTGTCTGGTCTCTAAGAAATCTTGCCTTTCTCCGAATGTCCAAGGCTTGTGCATTCGCTTTGATTTCTAGCTGGGCGAGCTTCTGCATCATGGTGGACATCAGTTCAAAGTCTGTAGGAGGAGTGCCTGGTGAGGGTAGGGGGTTGGAGAGGGGGGTCACAGTGAGTACATCTTTGAGTAGGACAATGCACCCACCTGCCAAATTACACGGGTAGGTTTATGCATCCTCCTACAACAACCAACCTACAATTACAGCAGTACTATAGATTACCCAACAGCACAATGTTACCACGTGCCACCTAACTGGAAGCCGCACATCGCAGTCAAAATCAGTGTGTTTAGTGTTTTACAGTTAATGGCGCCACTCGTTGCCTACTGATGGCAAAGACAGTTAGTGTTTTACAGTTAATGGCGCCACTCGTTGCCTACTGATGGCAAAGACAGTTACAAAAGCCTGCCCATCAGCAACAGGAGGGCGTTCAGTGTCTCAAGGACAGAAACAGAAGGTGTTGGGAACAAACCTGGAACCCTTCATGCCCAAGTCATCCACTTACAGGTAAAGTCCTTGATTATGGCAAAGGTTTGTTGAAATTTGCTCTCAAAAGCCAATCAATTACATCAGTGCACACACTGAACTGACAGCTTAAGGATTGAAAGGAGCTCTTTTAACCACCTCTTCCTTTGCAAGCTTCATTGGTTTGAGTTAAGTAAAAAAAAAAAAAACTGGGCCTCATCAGTAGCTTCATCTGGTGCACATCAAGGAGTAGACAGGATGTGGCTTTCTTTGTCTGTTGGTTTTGAGTAACTGTTGCCATCTGCAGCAGCAGAAGCTGGAAGTGTATACATAGAGACAAAAGTGTTCTCCTGCTTTGTGTCATCGTTGATTTGGTACCACCATCAGGGTATGAGGGGTGAGGCTGACACCTTCTGGAGAAAATGTCTTTCAACAAATCCATCTCTGAGCGGGATTTTCCAGCCCACAAAATGTAAGTAAGCAGGTTGCATAGCATTACAAGCTTTTCATGAAAAGTAGTGATTACACATAATGAGTAGTTTTTGAACAATGTGCCCACAATTAAAACTGGTGTTCTGTATGCTTATTTAAAATATTGCTAATGGTTCTCAATATTTATTTTTTTTTCAGTCGTTTTCTGACCATGTGAAAATTTCACAGTGAAATTTAAACAAACGCATAAAACACCAAATAATCACGATTTGAGAATACAGAAATAGCATGCCTACCGGGAACTGTCCTTTGACTTTAAGACAAGACCTGCTTCAGAATGGATAATGGACTTTGGACAATAAAATAGACTGCACCGTTACTAAATATTGAAATACTTATAACCTCACCAGCGGTTGAACTTTGCTTGAAGGGCACTCTGGTCTTCCTGCAATACATTGTGTATTAGGTTAATGAGGCATGGCTTGCTGTAGACTGCTATAGGGCGCCGTCTGTTCACGAACAAAGTGTCTCGCATCGGCTTACCCTTCATTCGGAGATCCAGGTAGGGGTGCTCTGCGATTTCTTCCTAACAGAGATAAAGGGGAACTCATCTCACCATCCTGGAAGCAAAGGAACAGCATGGGTCAGGGTAGGACAAATCCCAAATGAAATACGGCTTGCTTTGCACTTTGCGTTTACAACGTCTCATTTGTGTCATTGCAGTATGCGGAAAGTGAAAATGTTTCAACTAACTTACCAAAAGGCCTACTTGATTATCATTTGCTAATTACATTCTACGAGAAAATCTAATGGAACGCTGACGCTTCTCCAGCTGCCTTTGTTTGGGTTGGTTACCGTGGGAAACGGGGGGGGCACGGCCTGTGTTGTTGTCGCGTGGTATATTTAACATTTGTCTAAATTGCTATTTGTATTCATTTACATTTGTGTAAATTAGAAAAAAATGCGTATTTTGAACGTTTCCCTGAAATATTAAGCAAGAAACTGAATCAAATAACACATATTTAAACTTAAGTCAAGTTTGCCTGGGGCTTGTCTTCTTTTGTTTGCTTGCATTTCCGCTAGATGGCGATAAAGGTCAATCTTTGGCATTCTCGAAGCGGGGCGAATTTTGTTTTATGTGTAGGCTAGTGCTTGATGTCTTTTTTTTATTTTTTTTTTAATGTTCACTGTTTAAACGTTTTTCTGAAGTATTTGAATATCAAGAGTCAAGTAGGATTTTATTGATATAACTAGAGACATAGCCTAATTCTAGTTTTTGAAAAGGTCAGGGGTTAAGTCAAGTTTGCCTGGGGCTTGTCTTCTTTTTTTGCTTGCTTGTTTGTTTTTGGTAGATCGTCATTGGTAGATTGGGAAGGGAAATCTACCTAGATATTGAGTTTTTATGTGTGACAAAGGGAAAACTATTGGTAACCCTGTATAGCCTATATTTAGCCTATGTGTTTTGTTCCCCAAGTGTGATTTGGCAGCACTATCTATTTCAAGTCTATATTAACTAAATGAGAAAGAGAGAACAGCAGAGCCAGGAATGAGTTGACTTGAGCAGTGTTGTTAATGGCGTGTGTGTGTCTGAGAGAGAGAGAGAGAGAGAGAGAGATGCCTTATAAACCGATGCTTGGCAGTGTAATTCTCAGTTCAGAGAGGAACCCCGGAAGAACTGCCATGGTAAACGTCTTTGGTAAGTTTTCGGACATAGCGTTACCTTAAGCGTCAACTCAGAGTAGCCCATGTCAGCAGGGCAGAAGTTCGACGACAGACCATGTCTTTTAAGCCTTTAAGGAATATCCTAGGTTTAGTTCTGTTCCGCTGTGACGTCTTGTTTTGCGTTGATAACGTAGCCTATAATGCATGTTGGTTGATTATAATATCATCAACTTGATGTTTTCACTTATAATACTGACGAACATTATGCTTTATAGTCTTATTACGGAGGTATTTGGAATGCGGCATTGAAGTGATTGTTCAGTTGCAGTGTGTTACAATGGGCAGTTGCCGGTGTTGTACCCGATTCAGCACCCCCGTCAGAATATGCACCCCCTTGACGCACCACTCGCAGTTCGCCTAAACAAACGCAGGGAAAAAAAACTATACTTCGATTTCATTATTTGTGAAAGAGATGGAAGAGAAGAACACAAGTGATTACAATCTTTAGAACTGTTCTAAAGAGTACAAACAACCGATGTTTTTCTATGCACCCCCTTGACGCACCACTCGCTTGATCGGAAAGGAAAGCAGTTCGCCTAAATAAACGCATGGAAAAATACTATAGGCCTACTACGATTTCATTATTTGTGAAAGAGATGGAAGAGAAGAACACAAGTGATTACAGTCTTTAGAACTGTTCTAAAGAGTACAAACAACCGATGTTTTTCTTCCAAAAGCCTCGGATAATAGCGAACGCAAAAGAACACCTTTTTGTTCTGTGGAAATATATAGCCTACCCCAGCCATGACTACAAAATGAATTAATGTAATTTTGAATGAGCAAGTTGAATGAATTTGACACGGTGTTTCACAAGACTCAATAACGAAATGCAGTTTAGTATCTAACAGGAAGTGCAAATAAGCAGAAAGTGCAGAATATGTGCATATGAATGGCAGTGGTATACATAATGAGATAGTATAAGATACAGTATGATACAGTACTCTGCTTAATCATAATAGTCCCATGTCTGTACTCTGAAAAGCATTTGATGATCGGATCAACAGAATTCTTTTAAGGGGGGAGGGGGGGGGGGGGTGCATATCATGACAGGCCAATTTCATACCATGCAGAATAAGCACCCCCTGTTCAATTCTACTAGGAAGGTGTCACATGCATGAAACTCACTGTGCTTACTCATACTAGTCCCATGTCTGTACTCTGAAAAGCATTTGATGATCGGATCAACAGAATTCTTTTAAAGGGGGGGGGGGGGGTGTGTGCATATCACGACATGCCTATTTTCACACCAGTCAGAATAAGCACCCCCCTGTTCAATTCTACTAGGAAGGTGTCACATGCATAAAACTCACTGTGCTTACTCATACTAGTCCCATGTCTGTACTCTGAAAAGCATTTGATGATCAGATCAATATAATTCTTTTAAAGGGGGGGGGGGGTGCATATCACGACAGGCCTATTTTCACACCAGTCAGAATAAGCACCCCCCTGTTCAATTCTACTAGGAAGGTGGCACATGCATGAAACTCACTCTGCTTACTCATACTAGTCCCTTGGCTGTACTCTGAAAAGCATTTGATGTTGGAGTCAACAGAATTCTTTTAAGGGGGGGGGGGGGGGGGGGGGTCGTGATATGCACCCCCCCCCCCCCCCCCCTTTAAAAGAATTCTGTTGATCCGATCATCAAATGCTTTTCAGAGTACAGACATGGGACTAGTATGAGTAAGCAGAGTACAGTATCATACTGTATCTTATACTATCCCATTATGTATATACCACTGCCATTCATATGCACATATTCTGCACTTTCTGCTTATTTGCACTTCCTGTTAGATACTAAACTGCATTTCGTTATTTAGTCTTGTGAAACACCGTGTCAAATACATTCAACTTGCTAATTCAAAATTACATTAATTCATTTTGTAGTCATGGCTGGGGATAGGCTATATATTTCCACAGAACAAAAAGGTGTTCTTTTGCGTTCGCTATTATCCGAGGTTTTTGGAAGAAAAACATCGGTTGTTTGTAATCTTTAGAACAGTTCTAAAGACTGTAATCACTTGTGTTCTTCTCTTCCATCTCTTTCACAAATAATGAAATCGTAGTATAGTATTTTTCCATGCGTTTATTTAGGCGAACTGCTTTCCTTTCCGATCAAGCGAGTGGTGCGTCAAGGGGTGCATAGAAAAACATCGGTTGTTTGTACTCTTTAGAACAGTTCTAAAGACTGTAATCACTTGTGTTCTTCTCTTCCATCTCTTTCACAAATAATGAAATCGTAGTATAGTATTTTCCCCTGCGTTTGTTTAGGCAAGCGAGTGGTGCGTCAAGGGGGTGCATATTCTGACGGGGGTGCTGAATCGGGTACAACACCGGTCGTGCTGCGTCGTTAAAAAGAAAGAAACAGACGATTAAAAAAAACATTATGCCTACGACCTTTCTGAGTTTGCTTTTATTCATGTTCAGTGTTTTCCATTTATGCCAATTGATTAATTAAACACTGTTTATATCGATAACATATCGATGGCATTCTTTTTTTTTTTTTTTTTTATTTGTACACATATACACATAGACACATATATACACACATACATATATACATAAATGCACACATAGACACATACACATTTAGACATACACATTTAGACAAACACATGCACTCGTATAAGAACTTTCTATGTATTAGCAGTGTAGCAATTTTTGCGTTTCAAATATTTTATGAAAGGTAACCATGATTCTTCATAAGCTTTTGTGTTATTCTTTAAAGCTGCAGTGAGCCCCTCCAAACCCGAGTGACTAGCCAAAAGATTAAGCCATTGATTTATAGAGATTTTTTCCCTATCTTTCCAGTTTATTAAAATACATTTTTTTGCTATGGTTAAAGCGATTAAAATAAAGGGCTTATCTACTTTATTGGCCTCTAGGTTAGACAAGTCTCCAAGAAGTACGATAATAGGGCATAGTGGAATATCACAGTTCATTACATCCGATACTATTTTGGTCACTTCTATCCAGAAAGTTTTTATATATATACAGCCCCAAAGAGCATGGAAATAGTCGTCGATCTGATTTGGACAGTGTGGGCAATTACTGTTTTGACTAAAGCCCATCTGACAGAGTTGCTTCGTAGTTATATGGGCCCTGTGCAGGACTTTATATTGGATCAACTGAACCTTAGTATTACATGACATAGTGAATGTGTTGTTATCGATGGCATTCTCCAGCTTGTTCTCTCATCTTCTTCATTGTAATCGTTACATGCCTCATAGTAATCCATCCTCCACGTTCAGCCTTAATGTGTTTGCTTACAGCTGGCTCATAAAATCACTTTGCAGCAAATGACCATGATGGCTAAAGAGCTTGTTCCTCAATGGCTTCATGAGGCATTCCCTACTATCAGGACTCATCAGCTAACGTTGATTTGAAGTGGCCCTAACTTTATTGTGTTTTGATTTTGTCTGATTTTGTCACAGCCTCTTTGGTACTGTTCTCCTGCATCAACCTGCTGCCAGCTGTGGCCACAACGGATCCTCAGCTCAAAGGAACCCTGCAAGCAGATGGTTGGCTGAAGTTAACCCTGCCGCCCTCTTTCCTCATGGAGGTTCACCACCCCACCTGTGACACACAGTGGTTTGTAGACGTGAGTAAAACGTCTGGTACTCATTTTTCTGTACTGTGGTATGTTTCCTTCATATGCATTTAAAAATACACTGAAGGAGAAGATATTTTATTCCATATGCTGATATTTAAGGGACTACAGTACACAAAGACTAGATCTGTATACTACCCACGATTGTCCCTGGACCTAAAGCACATGTCTACCCTTATTACCATAGAGCATTTGCCATCAACAATTCTGTCTCACACACTTTTTATAGAATGAGACGGTTGCTATCATAGACAAAGACGTCATCAAAAGAAAGCCTTCTGTGAAAGAGTTAACCAATACTTCAATCACGGTTGACACCTGCTCCCACACTGCCAGATACTTAATTGAATGCAACGGAACGGGGGTAAAAATCTCTATTTGTTTATGTTTATCTTAAAGTGTCATTTTTGCAGACCGAGATGTATCTGAATGTGCAGGAATTTCACTGAAATCTTAGAATCTGATACTTTAAAAGAGAATAATTTTCAGATATGCTCTCTTCACCTTTATGTTAGAGATTATCAAATGAACCTGCTAAAAATATGTGTTCAGTATTATGGTTAAATCTGGCACAGGCATGCTACCACAGTGACCACATCACTGAATATGTGACATTTTCAGTTAAGGGAATGTCTTTGGTCACTTTGTTGTGGTCTGTAGTTACATTTTTATTTAAAAATGGCAGATACCTTCATGTATGGAGCCACAACCTTGAAACCCTCTGTGTCTGCCTCCTGAGTGACAACCAAAGTAAAGTATTCATAGCAAAATGGAATGCTTCAGCATTTGATTTGATTTGGTTTGAGATGTTTCAGTTGGTTCATTTAGTTGTACTTTTGTAAAGATGCGTTTTAACCGATTCCAAGTGTACTTATTTCAAATATTTATTTTTTGACTTACAGTTCAGGATGGACATAGTCTATATGTGTAAGTGTACTCCCTATTGTTTTAAATGTACTTTAATAATCTCAAATGAAAACAATAATTGGAAACAGGTAAACTGTGATCATGACTGTGTACATTTGTTTACAGGTGTGACCCCTACATTGGCCCCAAAGTTTACTTCCCCCGTGCCCCCAAATGGTCAGTGTACCCAGATGTTCTGTGATATGCATACCAATGTTGCATTTGATATAACCTAACACAGTGAACTCAATTTCCAACAGCTCTGAAAATGTTGTTCTTAACAGTGGATTTTCCTTCAGTTTCATCCATGTGAAGCCAACCACGTCCCCAACCTTAGTTTAATTAGACTGAACTAGATTAGTGTTAAAACATACACATGTGAAGACACTCCACTGTATCATCATGCCTTTCTGGTCAGATTGTCAAATAACAGTCTTATTACTTCATGTTTCAGAGGCCATCACCTCCCTGCCGATTCTGGAGACAAGGCATGACCGCAACCACTGTAAGGACAGCAATGGGGGGGGGGGGGGACTGATGCGGGTTGTCTGCAAAACAGGGGTGGGGCGCAAAATTGACTGTCGGCATGAAAGGAATATTTTTTATATGTGTAGCACATAAAGTGTAAAGAGAGTTTTGTTTTGAAACAAGGATTGTGTTGAAGATGCAGGAAAGAGAAAAGAAGAGGGGTGGACTTTTGGGGAGGGAGCTACTTTGTCGGGAGCTAGCGGCTTTAGGTCAGCCAGTTAGTAGTGAGAAAAGGGTGTGCAGCTCGTTGGGTAAATTATAAGCTAAAGTGCTCAATAAACTTGTGCTTGTGAATTCAATTAAGCTCCATATGAGGTCTACCTTGGATGTTCCCAGATAGAACCAGTGCATATACTGCACTGTGCGTTAGGAATCACAAAATTCACACGTTAATGTTGACAGCTATAATATATACATGATTTGTTGCATTAATGTGTTAGTTAGTCTCTGAGCACAGCCTCTTTTTTTTCTCCACAGATGTGACAGGTATTGTCACCTCTCTCTGGGCAGTTTTCACTGTCTGCCTGCTGATCCGATGTCGTTGTAACTGATCATATCAAAACTATGTAAGTTCAGGAGATTTTGGACCTTTAGAGGTCTTAATTAAGTCCCGGTTAATTAAGTCATAACTAAACTAAACCTAACCTAACTAAACTCTCACTAATTATTTACCACAGGAAGTTGGGTGGCAGTGGTATCAGGACATGGTGGACATGTTGAAGGCCAAGACCATGTTGAAGAGGAAGATACAGAAGAATAACTTATGAAATATATGATGGACGGAAATGGAAAGAGAAAATAGGACATATATTTAATGAAATGTTATTATAACAATAGATCCTTTATATAAATGTTGTATGTATGAATGAATGTATGAAGGCTATATTCATAATAATCATCATCATTATTATTATTATTATTATTATTATTATTATTGTTGTTGTTATTATTATTGTTATTATTATTATTATTATTATTATATAAGGGACCATGGCGGTCCGGTGGTAATGATCAATGATTATCCTGATGAAACTCCATTGAAGCTACAAATAAGGATGCTGTAGCTCAGGTGCTTAAACCCCACTCAAGTATCAAATGTTATCACTTCGGTTAACGATTCAAACCCAATGTACTGTCACTAGGTGACTAGTCTCACCACTGTTTGAGTTCATCTCCTTGACACGTGCCATGCCTTAAAAACAGGTTCCTTAAGTGGTTTGCCTTTCCTAATACTTATCGCTCATTTTTTTCATTCTAGGTTGTCTTCCTGTCATTTCTTATGCTTTTTTTCTTACTTTATTTTATGACTATTTATCCGTAAAATGTCATATAATATATTAGCTGTCTGACTGACTGTTTGAAAAACCACATGATTAGGGCCTGTGTACCAATATTTGTCTAAGCCTGCCATAAATAAACTGTGTATAACTTTTGTATTGTTTGAAATGTGCTTCAAAACCCAAACCAAAATAAACCTGGATCCAACTAAACAGGCGGAACATGTTTGCATCAAGCTAGTCTAATAAGAGGAGAGTTGTTTTTCTGAGATGACATACTTGTTCAAATGTATTATGCAAAGTTAAATTTTCTTGTTTCTAAACAGGACTAGGCGACTCCACCACACATCAAAGCAAAGATAAACAACTGGCATTATCTGGGCTTTAACCTAGTGGAATCTTTCTCAGAGCAAACACAAGTATGGGTGGACCAAGCTCATCCCTTATAGAAACAATAGATGCATTATGGAACCTGCGTTAGTCATACACACAGTCTAGCAATTTGTCCTATGGGAAGTTTTGACTTGGGTTGTACTTCACAAAACAATGAACCACACCCATTCTCAAGTGTCAATTATTTGACAGTAATCGTTCCTGCAGATGCCGGTCTCAGAGAAAAGGCCATAGTCCTGATATGTCTCTACAAGTAACTTCGACTTGAACTGTGCACTAAAATGTATTTTGCATTTCTAAGAACTAAGACCAAAAGGAAGAGTATATATTTCCAGACTCACAAACAGTAAAAAAAAAAAAAAAAACGTATCTTGACTAAGCACCTACATTTGTAAACCACAACATGATCCCACACTATCTTATTAGAAAGCTTAGAAACACCTCAAACACTAGCATTATATCCATTAGGGTGTATTCTGATTGATTATACAAAGCATACAGTACATGACCTGAAAACACCCAAATATACAAAAACAGCTATACAGAAAATCACATTACAGTTATAATCCAGCTGTGTTTGGGGTCTCATTGTCTGAGGGTTTGGGGTACGTAGTTGTCACAGGTCCAAACTAGGCAGAATTTCACGCAATGAGGATGCCTGGCAAACACAAGGGTAAAGCTCTTCCTGAACTTCTCACCCTCAAAGGCGTAAATGATGTGGTTGACGCAGCAGTGTGTTAGCGTGATGATCTCAGTCACCTCCACGGCCACCGCCAGCCCCTGGGAGGCCTCACACCAGTCCCACAGCCCCTGCGTGGCGTGAAGAGCCACGTAGTTGGGCACCCAGAACACGGTGAGCACACACACGATGGCGAAGATGAGTCGCATGGCACGGCCCCTCTTGGCGCCACACCACCACCAGGATCCTGGCGTAGCAGAAGGTAACGACAGGCAGGCAGAGCCCGAGGTACAAGACGTTATCGCCGAAGTTGTGCACAAGTTTCCACGTTGAGGCTGTCTCAGGGGGGTAGTCCATAATACATTTCCCCTCTCAGCTCACGGCGAAGATGGCCTTGAGCAGAGTTAGCATGATGGCGGTTGCCCAGACAACCATGCTGGCCAGGAGGCTGGACTGCAGCTTGCGCATGGCGGAGGTCGCCATGGCATGCACAATGGCCAGGTAACGGTCCAGGCTCATGAGCGTGACGAAGAGTAGGCCGCTGGCAAAGCCCAGCTGGTACAAGCCAGTCATGGCCTGGCAGAGTGGGCCGCTGCCCGCGCCCGTGTGGGTCCAGAGGGGCAGGAGCAGGGAGAGCAGCAGGTCGGCCAGCGCCAGGTTGAGCAGGCACAGGTCAGCCATCCTCCACACGCGACAGGGTAGCAGCACCCATACAACCAACCCATTGCCCAGTGACCCCACCACGCACACCGTCCACAGCACCAGACAGCGGAAGGCCGTTTCCAATGTGGCTGATGTTATCAGGTAACACGGTGTGTCTGGGGAATCGGAGCAGTCGTAGAATGGGTTGAATACGTCGTAGTACTGCAACAGAGAGGGACACGAGAATGGGTGGAAAGCATTTCACTCACCAGGTAGCTGATGCCACATCCTGAATATTTCCAAAATGCTCAACTCTATAAAAAAAGAAAAAAAAAATGTCAGCATAAAAGATGACACTCTATTATGAAGCCAAACTGAACTAGATTTAATAAACTAGGACACATTTCAAAAACTGTTTTATTGATGGTTAAACGGTATGTAAGTCACACAGTGGTCAGACCTCTCAACATCACACACCTATCTCTATACCAAAACAGCTCATTGCTCTACACACTAATGTCAGAAAGCTTACTTTAGCGTATGTGTCATACCCCTTGGCATATTCAAGAATGTATTAAGCTGTTATCTAAAAATAGAGATCTAAGAATAAAAGTAAGGAAGGAAATGAAACAGTGTAAGTTGTCATTATGTGATTAATGTATTACTCCAGGGGCTAAGACTGGGAAGCAAGTTTGACCAGGCTAGAGGAAGGAAACATCAGAAGGTGTATAGAAATACATAGAGAGGGGGGTGGGAAAGTCCCCTAGATGTGATTGACCTATGGGGCTCAGCACCGTAAGCATGTGCCTGAGAGGAAGACAGAGAGAGAGTATGATCAGACTGTGCCTGAGAGGAAGACAGAGAGAGACTATGATCAGTCTGTGGATTCTGCTAAGACTACCGTCTCCTCCTCCTGTCTTTCAAATTGGGCCAATATGAGACAGCTGAGGAAATTTGATAATAAATTAGTGAGAGTCCATGCGTATTGTATTACTTCAAGTCCTATACGTGTTCAGGGAATGTGCAAGTGTTCACTGACAGTTGTGTGGCTAGGCCTAGCCCTAGTTAGGAGCCTGTCGCAAAAAAAAAAAAGAGTTAGAAGCCTGTGGCTTTCCGAGTTATGCTTGCTGCTACTGATGAGTCAGATCCACTGATGGCGAAAGAGCGAGGGAGAGAAAAAAAATCTTTCTGAAGCCAGCGCCTAACCAAGGAGCTTTCTCTCCTTGTGCTAGATTCACATGTGGCATGAATTGTCAACACATAGACACTGCAGTGCATTACAAAAGCTTTAAACTCAAAGCTTGTAGTAATTAAGGGCTAAGACCCTCCCTTCTCAGAAACACCATTTCCTGTGTGTTACCTGGTCATTTCACTCCGTGTCACATGCATTCAGTATCCACCATGGGCCTGAGCACCCCTTCATCTCAAAGGGGTATCAAATGAAAGAGTGGGCCTACCGGTACTGATCCATGCCAGCGAAGCAAGGTTCTGTATTCCATTCATTTCTGTTGGAGGCATGCGATTGTGACGTTTTGAAATGGTGTTGTTTGAGCGTTTAATTTGCTAAAAAGAAGCTTGGAGGGCCTTGTAAGGGGTTGTTTTTGTTCCTGGTATGTTAGGTATTTCCTCATTTGATTACTTTAACAGAATGACAAGTTTTGCTAACTAGCTCGCTAGTACAGTCTGTTACACACTTTTTGGTCCACATTTTTCCAATCCTTCTGTGTGTGTGTGTGTGTGTGTAGATGTTCTAAGGGTTCGGTGTGTGTCTGTGTGTGTGGATGTTCTAAGGTTGTGCGTGTGCACTTTTGTGTTTGTCCAGCTGACCGGCAGTGTGGGCATGAATGTCTGAAACTTTCAGTCCAGATCCTTGGATGAACCGCCTACACGTATCATTCTTGGAAGGGTGGGGTAATTGAAGCAGAGGCAAAACCTAACCATGTACAGGCTTAGAGACCACAACAGGAAACAGGAAACAGAAAACCATACTGCCAAAAGAGGACAGAACATGTGCGTGCTGTCAGACAGATTATATGCATTACAATCTGCGAGTTGTATTCAATAACCCTAGATACAAAATAATATTTTTTAAATTATACTATACTAACTATACTATAATACTATACTAACTATACACACACACACACACCCACACACAGCATCAGCAGATATTGAGATTTAATTGTTGTGCAGTGTCTAATGCTGCTACATTTACATCAGCAGTTCATGGTGGTGGTATTTGGTAATGTTTTCCTTTGTACTCTTTGGCGCAGTGACAAATATGTACTCTTTGGCAAAAAAAGGTTAAGGCCTTGTGTCTAATGTTTACCATATGAAAAAAATCTGTAAAAACTCAAATGTACAAAATCTGTGGTAAACGGCTTGCACATATTAAAATGAGCCTCGGGGAAGCTTCTGCCCCGGGCCCCAGATGACCTTAACCTGGCCCTGCACACACACACACACACACTCACTCACTCACTCACTCACTCAATTGTTGTGCAGTGACTAATGCTGCCACATTTACAGCAGTTCGTGGTGGTATTTGGTAATGTTTTCCCCTGTACTCTTTGGCAAAAAAAAAGGTTAACGCTTTGTGTCTAATGTCTACCAAATGAAAAAAATCAGTAAAAACTAAAATGTACAAACTCTGTGGTAAACTGCTTGCACATATTAAAATGACATAATGCCTTTCAACATGCAAGGTATGTCATAAATAAAACAGAGAGAAAAAATGTGTACTGCATAAAGACAACTTAAGTATTAGATGCATTATAATCTGAATGTTGTATTCAATGACAAAAACAAAATAATATTTTTAATATTAATTTTATCACAATACTAAGAAATGATCATGATGAGTCAGCTTTCGTATACACTCAGATATCCTGAGGCTCATCAGACTGTCAGAAGCTAAGGCCAAAAGTCCAAATTTTCCAATCCGCCTCTCACCCCCCTAACCCCCCCCCCCCCCCCGTCCTACCAGTGCTTTATGAATCAAAGCTGCACACCCGCCATCTTATCAGCCTACCCAACAGCATAGCATAAACACACCTAGTTCCCATGGTTACACGAGAACAGAAAGAGAGTGTCCCTAGACCGGACAGAATACCTGCAAGGTTTAAGTATACCATAGTACTACAAACCCATCTGCCCAAACAGCTCCTATACTGTTTTCTATGCTTTGGAAAACAAACAAATAAGAATGGGGGGACACAATAATAGAGAATGCTTTTGCTCTGGTTTTGGGCTTGTTCTGTATGGTGGTGTCTGAGGCTGATAAACTATATTACATACCTCAGTGTTGCATGGTGCTGAGATCTGAATGTAATTCTACACTACCCATACACCCACTGTATTTCCCCTTGAAGAGGGCATTTTTCAGGAATCTCACCTACACAGTTTATTCTCATCCTGTCCAAACTACAATTAAAAATGCAGTTCTGCTCTATGCTTGGGGCAAGTTTCAAGAGAGAGAGAGAGACGCAGACACAGTACAGTTTTACTCTGGGAGAAGGCAGTTGCTAAACTGAACTGTCTCTCATTGCATAGTTCAAGACAAGTAACAGTGACTAGACTATCTAGAGCACAGACTTCAATTGAAAGAGTAAGAAACAATCATTTTAGCCTGTGGTTGACTGTTCCTTTACAATTATAAGTCTAACACTTGACTTCTTTAATTGTATGCTGGAGACCAGGTATGGCTTTAAAAAACACGGCACTGGCAAGGAGATGTTTGGCCATAGTGACCCCCAACCCTGCTGGGTCTCCAGTTCCAGCCTTTGTTGTGTGTTCAGCTCCCATACGGATGAGCCCAGAGCACCCAGCAACCAGGGCTGAAAGATCTCTCCATGTTGGGCCCCCACCCCTCAGCAGGTGCTGTGTGTCCAGCTCCACCAAGCTCAAGGCAGCTGAACCCAAGTGCACAGCCCACTTGTGTGCAGTCTCTACTATGGCAAGGAATGCTGGATCATACAGAAGATCTGTACGGTACAAACACTAGACATGACTAATGGCGATTGTGATACATTAACAACTAATTTCTTTTACAGACTGTCAAAGACTGCCCTCTTTTGTAGCATACAGACTAGTGGGTGTGAGGGACGGGGAAGGGTTGTATACATATATGCGTGTGTGTTTGTGTATACAAGCACAAACTGACTTGGGGAAGGCCTGGTGCATGCAATGTTCACTGAAGTAGGCCTAGGGAGATCCATCATGTTGAATGAACATCACTTTGGACAAAAGCATTTGCAAAATGACTAAAGGTAAATGTAAATGAATTGCTCTTGAGTGCAGAGGCTTTCTAGAGAGCTCCTTAATGAACACAGGCAGAAAGAGAGAGAGAGATGACCGTTAGGAAATTACTCAATGATATTGAGGTGATCTGGGTCTAAAGGATTGATGAGTTTGCACAACAAACACTCTCATGCACCATGTCAGCCAACCATAACTAAACATAACTCATTAAAACTAAACATAGACAAAATTACCACACACCATGTCGGGTAGCCTCTCCCTCACTCTTTTTAGCTACTTTTTTATCATATTACACTCAAGTATTAATACTGATAAAGTGAAAATGTTACCTATTGTTAATTGCTTGTATAAATGTATCTCTCTATCTGTTTATCAAATTGATGTAGTCCTGATCAGACATACTCTATTATGGTGACAGCAGCTGAGAATAAAGAGACATTTTGTAGGCTTTCAGCCTCTCTCTGCCTGTGTTCATGTAGGAGCTTTCAGGAACCCTCTGAACTAGACACAAAGAGCCATTTAGCATAATGGATCTCCCTAGGCCAACTTCGGTGAACCCTACATGCTGGAGAGATGGATGTGGTGTTTTGGGCTAAATCAGTATAATAACGTATCCAGTCCCCTTAGGCACTGTTGTGGCAGCAGCATTTTGGGAAATATCTAAATAAAAAATATTATGGTCTGGAAGCAACTTCATGGGCTTTGACCAAGTACAGGCGACTGGTTCCTATCCATACCTGCCCATTGTATCTCAGTTTTATGTTATAAATACTTAAATAAATACTCACAGACAATTATTAGCCTGCTCCAAACACAATATCCTACTAGGCAAGTCCTTACAAATGGAGGCCTGAGGGCAGGCGACACCTACTGGGAACCCTTACTTACAAATATTATGTCCCATGAAAAACAACACTGGTTTATTCAGAACAGACTGTTGGCAGTGGCGGCGCCAGGGGGGGGCTAGGGGGTGCTAGAGCACCCCCTAGATTGGCCATAGCACCCCCATAGCACCCCCAAGAAAATAATGGTTTATTTAGGCCTATTATTGTTATTTAATTTCATTCTGAGTTCTTAATAAAATGTATTGTGTGATAATAATATTTTAATCACAAAAGAAAATAACAGATTGAAACTAGAAAATGCATTTCCTGAAGGAAATACCAGTGCATGAAATGCAAAAGTTAGGAAAGGAAGAAGAAAAGAAAGAAGAGTGAAAGAAGGAAAGAAGAAAGGAAAGAAGAGTGGAAGAAGGAAAGAAGAAAGGATAGAAGAGTGAAGAAAGGAGAGAAGAGAGGATGAAGGAAAGAAGAGTGAAAGAAGGAAAGAAGAAAAGAAAGAAGAGTGAAGAAAGGAAAGAAGAGTGGAAGAAGAAAAGAAAGAAGAGTGAAGAAAGGAAAGAAGAGTGAAAGAAGGACATAATAGTTGAAGAATGAAAGAAGAAAAGGAAAGAAGAGTGAAGGAAGGAAAGAAGAAAGGAGAGTGAAGAAAGGAAAGAAAAGTGAAAGAAGGAAAGAAGAGTGGAAGAAGGAAAGATGAGTGGAAGAAGGAAAGAAGAGTGAAAGAGAAAAAGAGAGTGAAAATATTGAAAAAAGGAGATACAAATGGAGTGAAGAAGAGAGATTGAGTGTGAGAGAAAGTAGACTGAGAGGGATAGAGAGAAAGATGGAGAGATGGAGAAAAAAAGGTAGAGAATGGAAGGTGTCTTAATGTTCCTAGTTACAGTTAAATTGAGAGGGACAGAGGAGAGGTTCCTTTGATTTGGCGCAGCTGTCAGTGAAGCACAGGTGCAAGCCAGTTTAAAGACCCTATTATGATGTCATAATGGCCCAATGTAAGTCAATGGGAAAATTTAGATTCGTTTTTATTTAATATCTTAAAAAGTATAAAGTTTAGAAAAGTGAAAAATACATAGCCTAAGTGTCCTTTACAAGACCTACGCGACAAAGTTTGAATGAAGAACGACCTGGTCCAAGTTAACCCTTCACCTCTACTGAGGGCGCTGCTAGCCATGCTGCTGGCACCCTGGGTGACTTAAGCATGAACGCCCAGGATGGTCCGAAAAGACCAATATTACAAAAATGTTGTGGAAAGCTTGCGCTACACACTGCTTGTCAGGGGATCTCACAGCGAGGCCACATTGAAGATGAGGATTCAGCAAACAGGGGTAATGTCCGCGAGTTGCTATCTGTAATTGGAAAATTGGATAAAACCGTTCAGAAAAAGTTAGATAACAACCCGTCAAATGCAAAGTATGTGCACCATGACGTGCAGAATGAGATCATCAATGTAATGGCAGAAATGATTAGGAAACAATTAAGGGATGTTTTAGGCATAGTTTTTTGTGCACTTTTTGATACACTTTTTGATCTCTTATTATTGTGGTTTTGAGTGCCTACTGTTTGGTCTCATTCATGTTTTTATTGATTGTGACTTAAAATAATATACACTTTTTGAAAGCATTTCTGACTCTTTGCCTGTTTAAGTTAATTAGGCTATATCTGATATTCTAATCTGCCGTTTTTAGTTAGAAGTGTATTGAACTTGGTATGTTTAGTTTAATTTGTCACACATGGTAGTGGTGACCTGTTAGTCATCTGGCGCAAACTTTAATCCACACACTGAAGTAAATGAAGTATTTGGGATTACGTTATCTATAACTTGCTGCATCCATTTTGACCGTCGGAGATGAACGCGGCTTTGTGCGCGTCCGTCAGAAGTAGCCTAATGATAATAGTAATAATACGATCGATTTGAATGACGCTTTTTATGTAGGCCTACCCCAAAGACGCGTTAGAGATCAAACGTGTAAACATATGTGACGATATGGTGGGGAGGTGTTGTAGTAGAGAAAAATGAGACTCATATGCTATCACCCTAATTTCATAGCACCCTCAGTAAAACGCCGAGCACCCCCATAGCACCACCAGAAAAAAATCTCTGGCGCCGCCACTGACTGTTGGCATTCTCCCTGAAGACCGTATCTGCAAACCGCTGCGAGGAGCAGAGAGAGAAGGGTAAGAAATATGCGAAAGAAGATTGGCTTTTACTGTAAACTGTTTGCCTGCTAAGCTCAGGCACTGGGTCTAAACAAAATCATGTGAGGCATCTTGGAAGATAAAGGAGAGAAAAGAAGATAAAGGAGATTAATATTCATGGGACAGTCCCTGACATTTCTCACCTATATCCGCCACTAAACCACATGAAAGAGTCCAAAACCTAACCCACAATCAAAGACCTAAAGTGAGAACAGCAAAGTAATAAATGAATGTGATGACAATTCCTGTCACATATGATTATATGTGGCACGAGGAGAGAAAGCTCCTTGGTAAGGCTCTGGCTTCAGAAGGAAAAACTCTCTCTCTCCCTCTCTCTTTCGCTTGCAGTCGATCTGAGTTATCAGTATTAGCAAGCATACCTCACAAACCAGAGCCTCCTAACTTTTTTTTCACCTGTTGGGGAGCCGGTCCTCTGAGGGGGGTGGAGGGGTGAGGCTTGTGAGAACAGAAGACAAAAGGTGAAGGGAGGTGGAGTTGTTCATAGCAGGAAGGAGAACTTGAATGCTCACACAATGTAAACAAGACCAACAGCAAAGCAGCAATATTCGGTTCCATCAAATGGATGACATGAGAAGACTAAGCTGTTGATGTAAACGGAGCAAAGTAGATTAAAAAAAAGATCACCTTTGGTGTCAATTACAGCAAGATGTTGTTTGACATCTGGATAAATATTAAAGGAAGGAAATTAAACAGTGCACGTTGTCATTATGTGATTACTCTTGGGGCTTAGACTTGGAAGCCTGTACAGCTCAGGATGCTCTTGCTGAGGTATGCAAAGTGTCACAAGGAGATGGAGGGAGAGTGACATACAGAGCAATGTTAAGTATAAGAGGAGGAAAAGAAACAAAATGTTGGAGCTAAGACACCGAGAAGGTGTACAGAAATACACAACTAGTGAGAGGGCCTGTTGGAAAGTCCCCTGACTGCGATTGAGCAATGGGGCTCAGCACAGTAAGGCTGTGTCTGAGAGGACGACAGAGAGAGAGAGTATTATCAGGGTGTGGATTAGAACTGTGTGCTAAAACTGCAGTCTCCTCCTCATGTCTTTCATTATGGGCCACTTACAGACTGAGCTGAGGACGTTTGATAATACATTACTGTTAGAAACCATACACATTACATAACTGCAAGTCCTATATCTTTTCAGAGAATGTGCAGGTGCTCACTGACTGTTGGGTGCCTGTGAATTAGGCTCAATGCTAACAGGCTAAAAGTAGGATTTTGGAGCTACAACAAAGAGGGAGAGAAGGGAAGGGAAATGGGATGGGTGCGTGTGCGCCAATGGATGCCCTACCAAGACATTTGCCATCAAATGTGTGTGTGTGTGTGTGTGTGTGTGAGTGTGTGTGTGTGTGTGTCACTCATTCCACCTTGTGTTTTGTTATATATTACGTACGCACATGACCGAGAGAGAGAGAGAGAGACAGAGAGAGAGATAGAGAGAGAGAGAGAGAGAGAGAGAGAATGAGAGAGTGCAGTGCGGAACTGCGGTTTTACATTCTTCAAGCACACATTAATCACTGCTCCGTTTCACCGAGGCAATGTGCACACCAACACATACTCAACCACAAACCATCTTCCCACCCACTTAAAAGAAGATCCGTCCCCCTTACACAGTTAAAACCACATTCCCCTTATCACTTACTTGACATAACAACCCTTAACAACAACAACAGTTAACAACAATTTAAGCAAAAAAACGAATCTCACGCTTCCTCTGAAACTTGACTGTGAAAAGCATTCATTCCTATTGTCAGCTCCGCCAAAATGTAAGCATAACTTTACGGAGTTTTGCTCCGTGCTAGCTAAATCCTCTCTGGATTAATAGTTTGTCACCTAAATTGCTCAGTGTGTGTAATCACACAAATAATTTTAGTCACAGCTACATTGTTTTCCGTAGACCAGACCATCAGCACAGGCCTGGGACCAAATTATATACGTAGTTATAGTTAACAGTAATAATGATCATATTAGTGATATCATATTCAAACTTGAGCTCTTAATGAGTAAATTGTTACGGTAATTCTCTTTATATAAACTATTCAGATAATTAAATAGTTCCTTCCAACAAGGTAAGTGAGGGGACTGGAGAGTATATATAGGGGAGTGTCAGGTGTGTGTGATTCGTGATTAAGGGATGTGAATGACGTGCAGCTTGGAGTGTGAACGCCTGGGACGCCTGGGACTTGGGCTCCTGGAACTGGGGTGCCCGGGGCACCTGGGAATGGGGCGCCTGGGACTGTGACGCCTTGGACTGCGGTGTGTGTGTGTGTGTGTGTGTGTTGTCTGAGAGGGAGAGAGAGTGCATGTGTGTGTGTGTTTGTGTGTGTGTGTGTGTGTGTGTGTGTCTGAGAGAGAGTGTGTGTGTTTGAGAGAGGGAGAGAGAGAGTGTGTGCATGTGTGCGTGGGTCTGAGAGAGAGAGAGAGCGAGAAAGAGTGTGTGTGGGTGTGTCTGAAAGGGAGGGAGTGTGTGTGTGTGAGAGAGAGAATGTGTGTGTTGTGACTTTGATCATCTTTCCTAATACTTCCGTTATTGCTCATTTTCTATTTTCAATATTTTGCAGATCTAGGTTGTCTTTCTGTCTTTCCTTGTGCTTTTTTTTCTAATTTTTTTTGAATGGTGTTTCAACCTTTGGATATCATATAATATATTAGCTGGCTGACTGACTGTTTGAAAAACCACATGATTATGCCCTCTCTGTACCCATATTTGTCTAAGCCTATCATAAAAGTACTGTGTGTGAGTTTTGTTTTGTCTGAAATATGCTTCAGAAAATAAAAAGTACTGTATGTGAGTGAAAATATTTTAAACATATTCCTTAAGGGGTAGGATTACGGAGGCATTTTCCTTCAGAGGTCTCACCAATAAAAGTCAAGGAGAGGCTCCAAATCAGGGATCAAAAATGGAAGGAGTTATGGGCCTGTTGGAAAGGAACGGGTGGCCATGAGAAGAGAGGGGTGTGCTTACAAATTTCTGGTTCTGGTGCTAACTTGATTAGTAAGTGTCTGCATTTATTTTTTCCACAAGTTTGTAGGGAGCAGGGTGTGTGATGTGGGTCGAGAGTTGGTCTCTTCCGGCGCAGACAGACTTTCATTGGGGATGATTCCCATCCCTCTCGCTCACTTCCGGGTTATGTGTTATTTTATTTAGTTAGAAGAATACTGCTGGGCTATAGCCTACCATACTGTCATAATGTCATAACCCTTGTCATCATCAAGCGTGTATTTTGCAATTTGTAATGTAGGGAGATCTGCTTGAAACCCAGAGTGTTTTCTCTATGACTGGAGTGAAATCAAGGGCCGTTCTATTAAGTGCCAATTGCACAGAGAGATGCCAAATTCCCTGTTTATTCATTTGTGATGGGAAGACTGCACAGTGTTTAGGCCTCTCTGAAGCTTGCTGTGCAGCCCCATTTAAAGCCAAGTTATGGCTCAAATACTTATAAAGCACAGGCCAGTCAACTGAATGACACAGAGATATGCGCAATTCCCCAAATGCATATAGTTTATTTTAAATCAAAGTATAAGGTAAAAGGACAACATTCACAGATGCACTGACACTGGTACGATTGCTTTGATGTACAGGTCTTCAAGGGGCTAAGCATCTATGGCTTGCTGAGATCAACCACCAAAATAAAACACAACAAATTAGAGGATCCCCAACTGTAACGGTGTGGCTGCCCGTTACCTTGTCGGAATACTGCGGGGCTAAAATACACACAGAAGACAAGACGGCTCGGAGTATATGTACACAGTTTATTCCCACACAAACATCACTAGCAGATTTCACCTCGATCAGGACTGCATCTGTGAAGAGACACATCACATCACGGTAACTGAAAAGCCTTCCCTTCGGCGCGTGGCAGGCGCGATACGGGGCTGGACAGCAGCGGAGTGCTGGCCGTGTAGTGGAGTGTGGCCTTCTAGACGCAGCCCAGAAGTGCAACCAGATGGAAAGTCGGGAAGGACATGAACTGTGGGGGCATGGAACGTCTAACGTGAACAAGCCAAAGGGGTGTGATGAATTGTAATCTGTTTAGAATGCTTATAATACGATTGTCTGTGTGTCAGCCCGTGTTCATTGCTGTATAGAGAAAGGTATTTAGTGATAATGAGTAGAAATAGGTATTTGTTATTGATGATTGATTTTAGTGCGATGTGTGTAATGGTTCAGGCCGGGGTAATTAAATACCGGCGCAGAACAGGTGTTTGGGAGCGATGAGTCTGAGGGGAACAACTTCCCACCCCTTTACACAACGAGCTGTTCTTTGCCTAATAGGTACCAACGGCCATTAAACTTTTGCCATTTTTGTACCACGAACATCCGAGACACTGCCTCCATTTATTTCCATCGCCACGAGGATCATCCCGGCTACACCAACCCATAATCAAACCTTAAGTAAATCAGCGATTTCACATGGATCAAAATCAAATTAAAACACCAAACTCAATCCTTCGGTGTAAAACCAAACCTCAAAACTATAATACAGCAATACGGCAGGAAAAATCAAGCAAGACCCTAGCACTCAGGTGTTACAACACAACAACAATAAATAAACCTTAACTAAAATTGATCTGACAGGGTGATTAACCAGACAGGTCAGTGCATCACATAATTACAAAACCAAGTCACATTTAATAATAATCAAACCACACACAGTTATACACCACAATCATGCAATTAACCATACACACAACAGACACCCTACACTGTACTTGGGTCACATTACACCTGTAATACTAACAGAGGATCAGTGCTTTACAAAGACACTTTTAGCAGCATCTAGAAAAACTATAACTCGAAGCTGGTATAAACCTGAATCTCCTACCCAGAATCAGTGGATGGACACCATAAAGGAACTTTGGACAAAGGAGAAGTTGACTCATATTCTAGGCTTGAGGCCAAACTTGTTTGAAAAGAGATAAGAAGCGGAAGCGGACACTTTATCAAGAGAAATTAGAAGGACTCATATCCTGTATATGTTAAGTGTTAAAAAAAAGAAAATGTTTTCCAGAAGATGTTGGGCTCCTAAGCAGGTCACATTCAGTGTGGTTTTTGAGGTTTAAGAAGCCCTGCTATTTCAGTTTGCACACGTTATTAAACATTAAAGAGTTTGTTTATATGGCCCATGACATTCAGGTGTCTGGAGGTCGAAGAGTGAGGTCTGCATTAAATTATTTTACAAGTAACACTACTTCCATGGTTGTACAAGTCCCTCCACCTTACTGTGAATATGACAGCCAGGCATTTCTCTGGCAAGATTCATCAGGAGCAAAACTTATATCTACAAAATAAAAAGCACAACAGTCACTTCATTGCATCATCATCATGCAGTGAGTCATTTTTCACTTTTTCCATTGTGATGACGGGGGAAGGAGAGAGAGAGAGAGAGAGAGAGAGAGAGAGTGAGAAATGATAATGATGTTTATCCAGAACAGACTGCTCTGAAGCAACTCAGCAACACAGGAGAATAAGTCTACACTGGAATGCACCTCAACATGAGGACCACATTTAAAGAATATTCTCTAATCACAAACATGTCAATGACTTCCAACTAGCTGTTGCCAAAGTCAACTGTCAGCGTTAACAGAGCAGAATAGATAATGAAAAGATCATTTTTGGTGTAACTGCCATTAATATGTTGTTTGACAGCTGGATAAACATGGGGGTAAGGAAGTAAAACAGTGCACGTTGTCATTATGTGATTAGTGTATTACTCTCGGGGCTAAGACTGGGAAGCCTTGACACAGCTCTTCACTCCTTGCGGTTACACCACTTTAAAACATTCATGCACTATGCAGCAGCCATGCTTTCAACCAGTGCTGTAGAATGATTTAACTTACAGTATGGCAGTGATCAATATCAACAATTTAAATAAAACAGCTTTGACTAGACTGGAGGAAGGCAACGGAAGGTGTACACAAAGACAAAGAGGGGGTGGATTTTGGAGCCACTACAAAGAGACAGAGAGAGGGAGAGAGAGAAGGGAAAGGAGCTGGAAAGAGACAACAAGTAAGCTCATGAACAAGCAACATGAAACATAAGATGGGTGCATGCATGCGTGCGTGCCTGCCTGCGTGCGTGTGTGTGTGCGTGTGTGTGTGTGTGTCTTAAGGATGGCCAATTTGGCCTGCCCAACCAAGAAGTTTGCCATCATATACGCTCCTGCCCATTGTATTCTTAACACCAGTTTCATCAATATCCTTCCCAGTACAGCAAATACAAGTGCTAGTTTTGCAATTGTGTCAGGCCATCCCTTCAGCTGTAACCTTCGCACAAGTAGAATAAGTAAAATAGAGCACCTAGCACTTTTCCCAATTGTATAGAAACCCAAGTCAAGATGCCCAGTAAAGGACAGTATACAGCTAGTGTAGAGAGAGAGAGAGAGAGAGAGAGAGAAACAGTTGAGCCACACCCAACTGCGACTGAAGTATGTGTGTGCGCGCGCGCGTGTGTGTGTGTGTGTGTGTGTGTGTGTGTGTGTGTGTGTGTGTGTGTGTGTGTGTGTGTGTGTGTGTGTGTGTGTGTGTGTGTCACTCATTCCACCTCGTGTTTTGCTCTTTATTAGTGGATTGTGAAAGTCCATACACATTACATTACTGCAAGTTTCAGAGAATGTGCAATTACTCATTGCTCACACAAGAATGACCATGTAAACAACCACTTACAACAGTAAAGCAGCAATATTCGGTTCCATCACATGGATGACATGAGATGACTCAGCTGTTGAAGTAAACGGAGCAAAGTTGTCATTATGTGATTAATGTATTACTCCTGGGGCTAAGACTGGGAAGCCTTGACACAGCTCTTTACTCCTTGGGGTTACACCACATTAAAACATTCATATATTATACAGCAGCCACGCTTTTAACCAGTGCTGCAGGATTATTAAACTTCCAGTATGGCATCTACATATCAACAGTTTGAATAAAGCAAGGAACTGGAGGAAGGGAACATCGGAAGGTGTATAGAAATACACAATAGTGTAGTTGGAAAGTCCCTTAGATGTGATTGACCTATGGGGCTCAGCACCGTAAGCATGTGCCTGAGAGGAAGAAAGAGAGTGTTGAGACTGTGGATAACACTCTCACTTCAGTCTCCTCCTCCTTCTGTCTTGGATATGGGCCAATTCAAGCTGAGCTGAGGACATGTGATAATAAATGATTGTGAGAAACCACACACTTAACATTACTGCAAGTCCTATACGTTTTAGGAGAATGTGCAAGGGTTCACTGACAGTTGTGTGGCTAGGGCTAGCCCTGGTTAGGAGCCTGTGGCCAAAAAAAAGAGTTAGAAGCCTGTGGCTTTCCGAGGGAGAGAGGAAAAATTCTTTCTGAAGCCAGCGCCTAACAAAGGAGCCTTCTCTCCTTGTGCTACATTCACATGTGGCATTAATTGTCAACACATAGACACTGCAGTGCATTACAAAAGCTTTAAACTCAAAGCTTGTGGTAATTAAGAGCTAATTGAATATAATTAACTTAACTGAATAGAATTGGAAAGGGTTTTGTAAAGTGAATGGCACCTCTGCGGTACTGAAGGCATGATGTTTCCAGGTCAAATAATGTCCATCAACTCTACAGTCTAAGACTGTCCATCAAAAAAGCAATATCTGCAAGGCTCTCTGTATCTCCAAAAGAGAGATTGTGAGTTTGACTCAGATCTCCTATTAGGTCTCTGTTCCTGCAAAGTATGAGTTGCCCTCCCTTCTCAGAAACACCATTTCCTGTGTGTTACCCGGTCATTTCACTCCGCGTCACATGCATGCAGTGTCCACCATGGGCCTGAGCACCTCTCCATCTCATCCTGCTCTTCTGTAGTAGGGCTACATTATATATGGTTTATGAAAGTAATGAAAAGAGTAAACAGGACTGTGTTAGAAAACTCATGTTTGATTGATTGCAGCTGTGCCTGGTGGTGTTGTTGGTGGGTCCTGTGTTTAATGTGACAGGACATGTTGGGACATGACATTTTAACCATTCATTCCCCAGCAAATCTAATTGCACACACACACACATACAGTGCCTTGCATAAGTATTCACCCCCTTGGATGTTTTACCCTTTTATTGCTTTTATAAATCAATTATGGTCAATATAAGTAGAATTTTTCACAAAAAAGCCCTCTTTAATGTCAAGGTGAACACAGATTTCTACACAGTTATGTCAATTCATTAAAAATATGTAATGAAAAAGAAGTGATTACATAAGTATTCACCCCCTTTAAAATGACGGACCTAATTCAACAGAGGTCTAGCCAATTGGTGCTAAAAGTCTCACAATTAGTGAAATTGGGATCAGTGTGCAGTGAATGTGTCTCAAGTGATTGTAGTATAACGACACCTGTGTCTGGAAGGTCGGGAATGGAATGTGTACACAAACACAAATAGTGGGGGTGATGGAAAGTACCCTGGATGTGATTGAGCAATGAGTGGACGACCGAGAGAGAGTGATCAGGCTGTGGATTCTGGTAAAACTAGTCTCCTCTTCCTGTCTTTCATTATGGGCAGGGTAGAGACTGAGCTGATGACATTTGATAATAAGAATTGTGAGTGTCCATACACATTACATTACTGCAAGTTTCAGAGAATGTGCAAGTGCTCACTGACTGTTGTGTGGCTTTGTCCGTGTTAAAGAGGCTCCATGTTAACAGGCTAGAAATAGGATGGAGGTACTACAAATTGTTTTCTCTCCCACACTCTGTTTCTCCCATTTAACTTTCTCTCTCTCGCTCTTTCTGATATGACCGCGTGTGCGTGTGTGTGTGTGTGCGTGTGCGTGTGTGTGTGTCTTAAGGATGGCCTACCTACCTGCCCTACCAAGAAGTTTGCCATCATATAACGCTACTGCCCTTTGTAAACATTAACCCCAGTTTCATCAATATCCGTCCCACTACAGCAAATAAAAAATAAGTAAAATAGAGCATCCAGCACTTTTTCACAATTGTATAGAAACCCAAGTCAAGATGCCCAGTTAAGGACAGTATACAGCTAGTGTAGAGAGAGAGAGAGAAACAGTTGAGCCACACCCAACTGCGACTGAAGTATGTGTGTGTGTGTGTGTGTGTGTGTGTGTGTGTGTGTGTGTGTGTGTGTGTGTGTTGTGTGTGTGTGTGTGTGTGTGTGTGTGTGTGTGTGTGTGTGTGTGTGTGTGTGTGTGTGTGTGTGTGTGTGTTCGTCACTCATTCCACCTTGTGATTTGCTCTTTATTAAGCACATGACAGAGAGAGAGAGACAGATAGAGAGAAAGAGTGTGGTGCGGAACTGCAGAACATTTACATTTATCACTGCTCCCTTTCACCAAGGCAACAGGCACACCCACACACACTCAACCACAAACCATCTTCCCACCCACTTAAAAGAATATCCATCCCCCTTACACAGTTAAAACCACATTCCCCTAATCACTTACTTGAAACAACAACCCTTAACAACAAGTTAAACAAATAAACAAACCGCACGCTTCCTCTGAATCTTAAATGTGAAAAGCATTCATTCCTATTGTCAGCTCCGGCCAAAATGTAAGTATTACTTTATGTGTTTTGCTCTGCGCTAACTAAATCCTCTCTGGAATAATTGTAACATACAGTTTGTCACTTAAATTGCTATAGACAAACAAATTATTTTAGTCACAGCTACAATGATTTACCAGATCAGATAAGCAAAGGCCTGGGACCAACTTATATAATACAGTAATAATGATCATATTAGTGATAACACACTCAAACTTGAGCTCAAATGAGGAAATGGTTAAGATAATTATCTTTATATAAACTATTCAGATAATTACAGTTTTTTACAATCGGATACACACTAAAATCAAAAGTGTAACACAATTATCAAAACCTTCACTCAAGGAGCAAAACAACGGCTCATATCTGCACAACTATAAGCACATTTAAACATCACACTTTTTGCGAAACCATACACACAAGTGATTTGCAAAGCACTAAACACACTTGCATGCTTTAGACACAGACGTATATCAAGAGGTCACTTCCTTGCAATTCCAAAACACTCTGTCAAGTTACCACACCTATGAGCAGGTCAAATAAACACAGCCATCAAGTGCCCAAACACATGATTGCTTACAGTTTTTCTCAATCGCTTTGGCGAATTTTTCCATTCACTGTTTACTTTTTCAAAACAGCTCACACACAGCCCTTAACTGAAGCTGAAATGACCAAAACACTATATGATGGTTGCAGAATGACACTACCTTCTCAAAAACTTATCACACACCCATCAAAACCAAACAATTCCTACAAAACCTACAATTTGTGCTCAATTGAAAATGTATGTTTTCTCATTTATTTAACAATGGATAGCAAAACTCAAAATACAGCTTTCAATATCAACCGATGAAAGCATCACTTCAACTTTTGTGCAACACCCTCCCAGTATTGACTATTTTACCACTGACAACGTACTACAATTTGGGTTTTGTACTGAGCACTCTTGCTTAAGGAATACTGTCTTCGAAACCTGAACATTTGTATACAGTAAAATTTTGTATTTCTGTTTTTGTATTGCTAAACACTATATCATGATGTATATATGAGTACGTAACATTTGTTCTACTGTGCACAAAATGGCAAAGATTCTGACACAACATTTTTACAGTATTGCAGTCCTTTTTCCACATTACATGCAATGTTCCCTCTAATTTTTTTCAGCACTGAGCAAATATTTTTTATTCTGAGCGCACTTTTCAGCACTGTGAGCATTTCTTAAACCACGCGACCTGCCGAAAACGCCCACGAGCCTGCGTTAGCAATAGGTTTTCAAAGAGATGACAGCAAATGCATCAATATGTCTACAAGGTTGATATTTATTCAATATCCTTTATAATGGCTGGGCTTTGGAACGTTTTATTGATGGTGTTTTACCAGTCAGTTTAGTTGAACTTAAAGGATCTTTGGTTGAAAATAAATAAGGTTTAGGGAGGTTATGACTGGTTCACTGGTTATGAATGATACTGATATTTATATATATATATTTTACAAAATAAAAGTATCCAAGGTGTTTAGTCATTTCTCAGCAGGTAAAACATTTAAGTGGAACTTCATTTAAAGAAAAATGCTAATGCAGTGCTTTACAAGAAATATAGTAATTATGGTGTATTTTTCATAGCCTTTATAAATAATGTAATAACCGGAGTGGTTTGTAACAAACTAGGCTACAAAACAAGTCATTTGAATTTCATTGAGGGAGGTAGGCCTATCTGGCTGTGTGGCTCATCTTGTCTGCAGGCCTATGGAAGACACATCTTTCTGACTAAACATATGTCAAATTGTTGTTGCAGTAATCAAGATCACTTAGATCTATAAGACCTAATAAGTCTAATTGAAAATATTGGAAATGTCTTCCTCAAATCTTCTCTCGCCTCACAATTTTGTCTTAGATATTTATTAGACTGAAACCGCGTTCACAGTCGGCGCTAGATGCTTGGAATGTGCCACAAATGACAAGAAGTTGTACCAGATCTGGAAAAAGCTCACTTTTCAGCGACCAGGTTACAATATCAGAAAATGACTTAAGCAGCCCGCTTTTACTTTTTTCATTAACCATGAACTTGAATTCGTTGTATTGTTGACAAATGCCTCCCGGGACCGCATTTATGCTTCCTCCAGAAGCGCTTCGAACCTTTTCGCCAGATTGGTCACGTCATTCAGACCATGATCAAATTCACTAACTGCACGACCCAATGTATCCGGCTCAAAGGCAGCCAACTCAGCTAATTTTCAGGGAAGCGGGCATCCAGGTGCTCACAAATTTTACGGACAAACAGAATAATGTCACTTGTGTTTACTGCATGTTTTCCCACCAGCGAACTCCCTTTTCGCGTTTGCCTCCGAGCAGAATGTGCAGATCACGCCACTCCTTTCTTCATATGTAAATATGTCTGAAAGTTTTATCCTACCTCAGTTTGGACTATTTCATCTATCCACTCATGTTTAAACGTTAGGCAGACCTTTTTCTGCGGCACCTGCTCTGCCTTTCTTTTCGCCATGGTAGCCTATAACTGCTGAGAAGAGCCCGCCAAGAGAGCTAAAGGATACTTTGTATGTAAACATTCTAACGCACATCCGGCTTGGTTGTCAGACATGTCAGTATTTTAAATGTTTATTACCTAGCCTACATCCACTTTGATGCTCAGATTTTTAACCCCTAAAAAAAAATATTTGTGCCGTCTGAAAAATGTGCGCGGCCACTAAAAAATGTGCGCGGCCACTTCGACTGGCCTGCGCGATTGCGCGCGCGCGCAGCTTAGAGGGAACATTGATTACATGTATATTCTGTACGTTAAAATGAGGTCAACTCTGTTCTGCAGTGAACAATCTCCCCCTGCCACCAGTTTGGGCCAGTGTGTTGATTCTGTAAAAATAGTGCAATAGGCTGTAAATACTGTACATTTACGTAAAGTAATCAGAATTCGACGGTATATGTTGTAAAACACTTTAGTGAAACTACAGTATACATTGTATTGTGACAACATACTTTACAAAAGTATAGAAATTGTTGTTACCAAGAGTGCAAATATAGTGAAGCACAATACATTATATTGACTGTGAAGGCCAGCAAAGTGTCATTGTCATTGCTAAACGTACAAACAATTGATGCCACAGTATGACAGCTCAGGTTTGAAAGAACCCTTTGGCCAGCCTCTCTCATGGTGGTCATGATTCACTATAGATCAATGACTCTTGCCCTAATTTCATTTGAGCATCTTACACGAATGCCACATCCCCTGACAGGGGCCCCTCTACCTCTACCACAACCTCTTCCTTGTCCTGATCCTGGTGGCCTATTCGATACATGCTTACTGTAGTATCAACTTCGATCTATTGACCCTTTTTTAGAGGTTGAGAACTGCTTGATTAGTTTTGCACAGAGAGTTCACACAGGTGCTGACGATATTTAGAATATAGAGAGCAGTGCCAGTAGGCTGCTACTAAGTGTCTGCAATGTGTTGACATGGTTATTCAATTAGGTTTTGTGTCTTTCTCTGAGAAGTGTGTAAACTGTTTTGAAAAGTGTGTTAAAACTCAAAGAAATTTGTGTGAAAGCAATGAGAAATGGTTAACCCATTCGCCAGAGAAGACTCTTGCTGTGCAAAGAAGATGTGAGCATTAGATGAAGTTGACCCATGATTCGCTAAATGCCTGAAAACGATTGGGAAAAACTGTAATTGTAGACACAACAAACAGGTTTAAGCACTATAGAAATGCAGCAGATAAGTAACTGTAATCTGTCTTCAACCAAAATGGAAGGAGTCAAAAGAAGAAGAGTGAGGGTGAGAGGGGGAATCCACAGAGGAGGAGAAGGAGGAAGAGGCCGAGGCCATGCCATGAGGCTGAGGTCAAGGTGGAAGTAGAGGAAAAGGAAGACGTGTAGCAGGAGGAAAATGTGCTCAAAGAAGAAGAAGACCAAATGTATCAAATACAGTAAACTTGAAAGTAGGACAGGCCCATATTCACGCAAGAACAAGATATAGAGATCATAAACATGCTTTTGGCAAATACGTAATGCTATCAGGCTCAGAGAAATTCAAGCAAACATTACGTATCGTGACCATGCCATTTTCAATACAGTACAGTAATATCCATCAGGTCTCTCAGTCAACACTGGTGACACTGACAAATCTGTACATTTTACTGTAAATGAAATTGTAACCTGTATTGGAAACATCTTTTCACCTTTGTCTGATATTTGCTGAGCTTACAGTGTTATGCACACTACTGAATTAGCATGAAAACTGGGACATGTTTTGTTGTGATTTTCCATGTTGACATGTTGACTGATTTGGGTATATGGAGAGAATTATGTAAATAATATTTTCATCTGCATTGGTCTTGGGTAGTGTTTTAACTGTATTGTGTATTTTCACTTTCTCTGTTTACTTCACTTACACTACTCTAATCACTGAGAAGTAGTATTGCTAAAAGTGTTTTAGGTTTATAACAGAAGTGTGTAAGTGGTACAAACAGAATTCAGTATATGCAATGTGTGTGTTTCATATGGTAACAAAATATGGTTTTGTTAAATGAGTGTATAGATTTTACAAGAGTGTTTCATTTTGCAATGGATCTGATGTTTTTGCTCATTGGGTGTGTGGTTGTGCTTATTGTGTGAGGCGATTGAAAAGCAAAACAAAGCAGTCAAAATTGTGTGTATCCGATCGTAAAAAACTGTAAATAGTTCCTTCCGTGTGTGCAAGCCTGAGAAAAAATACAAACACCTTTTCTCCCCACCCCTACCCCTCTCTCTCACACACACACAAATAGAGAAAGTGTATGCGCACTGTGTCACAATACGTCAGGACTCAGATGGGGGTTTCGGGATAAGCAGAGTTTATAACAATACAGCCAGGGAACAGGGGATTAGGACACAAACAGGGAGGACTAAAGAACAAATTGGGAAACGTTCTGAAGTATAAAAGACTTAACTTTTATGGACTAGACAACAAAAGACACAAAAACGATCTACACAGCCGTCTAATGCTGGCAATCGCAAACTGGATTTAACAAAACTAAGATCCTCAGCATCTAACGCTGGTAAACATAAATGGGGAATAACTATTGATCTTAACTAAGGATGAATCTAATACACACAGAGTCAAGGAATATACAAACTACAGAGTCTAACTCTGGCTAGCCTCAAGGCAGGTGGAGTGGGACTTTTTGGTCCACATTTTTCCACTCCTACTCTAAGGATGTGTGTGTGTCTGTGAGTGAGTGAGTGTGTGTGTGTGTGTGTGTGTGTGTGTGTGTGTGTTTCTTGTGTGTGTGTGTGTGTGTGTGTGTGTGTGTGTGTGTGTGTGTGTGTGTGTGTGTGTGTGTGTGTGTGTGTGTGTGTGTGTGTGTGTGTGTGTGTGTGTGTGAGTGTATGAGTGTGTGTGTGTGTGTGTGTGTGTGTGTGTGTGTGTGTGTGTGTGTGTGTGTGTGTGTGTCACTCATGCTACCTTGTGTTTTGCTCTTTATTAAGCACATGACAGAGAGCAGGAGAGATACAAATAGAGATAGAGGGAAAGAGAGAGAGAGGGAGAGAGGGGAAGAGAGCCAGATAAAGACAGAAAGAAAACTCCTTCATTACAGTCTTAAAACATACACAATCAATTTGTCTCAATATACAAAATGACAAGCAGTCAATGACTGTCAAATGTATCACAAGCATGGAAGCATCATCATCAGAATTTGCTGACAACTTATAAACACCCCCACACTTCCGGATTTTCACCCCAAGTAGTCCCTCCGTTAGATTTACCAAGAGAGAGAATAAAGGGAGAGAGACAAAACGGAGTGAAGGCAAGGAGAAGGGAGAGAGACAAAACGGAGTGGGGGAAAAGGGAGAGGAAATAGAGTGGATGTTTGTGGCAAGCTGTGTAAGTGGTGTGGTGTGTAAGTGTGCGTGTGTGTGTGTCTTTAGATGCTCTTAGGGTGTGTGTGTGTGCGTGAATCTTTCAGTCCAGATCCTTGGATGACCAGTCTACATGTATCATTCTTAACAGTAGTTACAGAACATCTAGACAGAGAGATGAAAGATTTGTGTTTACCAAGTGCAATGCATGGGATGGCTAAAAGAAAGATAAATAAACCTCCCTACGCATCAGCTTTCGATCACAAATGAGATGGCATGGTAATATTTCCAGTAGTTTTCTTTTTCTGTCCTCGTGTAACCGTGGGAGCTAGCGCTGTCTATGCTGTTGGGAAGGCTAATGGTAAAGCTGATGGGATGGCAGGGGGGGGGGGGGGGGGGGCACAGGGTCCCCTTCAGCCGCCCTCACGACATTGATTCATAAGGCACTGGTAGGACGGGGAATGGGGAGGGGCTTTGACAGTTCTGTTCAATCTTCAAGGCCCCAAACAAGTCAATATGTGTGCCAATTGCAGAGGAGGAAGGTGTGGGAGTAGAGAGTGGCCTGAGACAGCCCTGCATCGGAAGGGAAAGTGGGGGGGAAGTGAGCCACCTAAGTTCATTACAAACACTAATATATAACCTACCCAGACCAGTACTGCTTTCAAACCACCAAATTGAGTCAATAGAATTATCAAACAAGCAATACAGGACTATTTGTAACATTGCGTGGCCACACAGTAAGTAGTAGAAGCATATCTCAGCCTTTAGCTGATCCCATCATGATGTTGAACAAACAAACAAACCGCATGCTTCTACTGAACCTTGGCTGTGAAAAGCATTAATTCCTACAGTCAGCTCCGGCCTAAATATAATGATCTATTTTGCTCTGTGCTAACTAAATCCTCAAACAGTCTCTAGAAAAAAAAAATTATAAGCTACAGCTGTCACCTAAATTGCTCAGTGTGTATCATTTGAGTCACAGCTACAATGATTTACCAGATCAGATAAGCACAGGCATGGGACCAAATGATATAATACAGTAATAATGATCATATTAGTGATAACATCGAACTTGAGCTTAAATGAGTAAATGGTTATGATAATTCTCTTTATATAAAATATTCAGATAATGAAATAGTTCCTTCCGTGTAGTTGTGCAACCCTGATAAAAGATACAAACTTTCTTTCTCCCCACCCCCACCCCTCTCTCTCTCACACACACACACGCTCACACAAAAACAGAGCAAGTGTATGAGTCACTGATTGTATGTGTGTGTGTCTGTAGATGTTCTAAGGGTGTGTGTGTCTGTAGATGTTCTTAGGGTGTGTGTGTGTGTGTGAATATGTGTGTGTGTGAGTGTAAATCAGTGTGTGTGTCTGTAGATGCTCTAACGGTGTGTGTGTGTGTGTGTGTGTGTTAGCGTGTGTGTGTGTGTCTGTAGATAATCTAAGGTTGTGTGTGTGTGTGTGTGTGTGTGTGTGTGTGTGTGTGTGTGTGTGTGTGTGTGTAGATGTTCTAAGGGTGTGTGTGTCTGTAGATATTCTTAGGGCGTGTGTGTGTGTGTGAATATGTCTGTGTGTGTGTGTGTAAATCAGTGTGTGTGTCTGTAGATGTTCTTAGGGCGTGTGTGTGTGTGTGAATATGTCTGTGTGTGTGTGTAAATCAGTGTGTGTGTCTGTAGATGCTCTAAGTGTGTGTGTGTGTGTGTTAGCGTGTGTGTGTGTGTGTATCTGTAGATAATCAAAGGTTGTGTGTGTGTGTCTGTAGATGCTGTAAGGGTGTGTGTGTCTGTAGATATTCAAAGGTTGTGTGTGTGTGTGTCTGTAGATACTGTAAGGGTGTGTGTGTGTGTGTATGTGTACATTTGTGTTTGTCCAGCTTACTGGCAGTATTTGGTTTTTAAAGATGTGTGTGGTGTGTGTGTGTGTGTGTGTGTGTGTGTGTGTGTGTGTGTGTGTGTGTGTGTGTGTGTGTGTGCGTGTGTGTGTATGTGTCTGTAGGTGCTCTAAGGATGTGTGTGTGTGTGAGTCTGTAGCTGCTCTAAGGGTGTGTGTGTGCGTTTGTGTGTGTGTCTGTAGATGCTCTATGTGTGTCTGTAGATAATCAAAGGTTGTGTGTGTGTGTGTCTGTAGATGCTGTAAGGGTGTGTGTCAGTGTCTGTAGATGCTGTAAGGGTGTGTGTGTGTGTCTGTAGATGCTGCATTTGTGTTTGTCCAGCTGACTGGCAGTATTTGGTTAACCAGTTGTTTGTGTGTTTGTGTGTTTGTGTGTTTGTGTGTTTGTGTGTGGGCGCATTGTGTTTCCTCCTGGTATGAAATGCGGCGTACAAAAAAGGTTGATTTAATTTGATTTGATGTGCGTGTCTCTGTGTGTGTGTGTGTCACTGATGCCACCTGTTTTGCTCTTTATTAAGCACAAAATATAGATACAGAGAGAGAGAGTGGGAGACATACAAAGAAAGAGGGAAAGAAAGAGAGAAATAGAAGGAGTGAATTTTGAAAACTGATTTATTACAATCTTAAAACAAACAAGCCAGTACACTACACAAAATGCAAAATGCAGAAATCATACTTTTTAGTCAAAGGATCCATCATTCTCCAGGAAGTGTAAAAAACTGCATCTCATCTTCTGTAACCACACACAACACACTATTGTAACACCATATCTGCTTAAAAGATTCAAAATCTTGAATTGCTTTATAAAAAAAAACAATTAAAGTAACACTATGCAACAATTATACTTCAGGATTAGGGTTTTACGCAGTTTTACCTTAAAAAAAACAACTTGAAAAAAATGTGGGCGCTACAAGACTTTTAATATGGAGAATCGCCTCCGTGCCATTGCCATACCAGGGTCCATAGGCATATAACTTCGTTCTGTAGTTTTGCCTGTGGCAGCCCGACTTGTTTACTGTCTGCCGAACTAGTAAGTAGCTTATTTGCCGTCTTGCTTTGTCTTGTGTTGCACTTGCTTGATGTTTGACTGTGTAAGGACAGTCGTTGAATAACTAGTTTGTCATAATGTCAAAGTCAGCACATTTCAAGAGATTTTGTTAGTTTTAGCTGCTAGCATACCGTTAGCAAATAGCTATTGATCCGTTGTGCTGCTTTAATATACAAGACCTCACGATTTGCTAATTTTTTTAAATGTCTGCAACTACCATGAATTGCCGTCTTTGCTTGTCCAAAAAGGGCATTCATTAACTGACAATTGAAACGATTCTTCTGAACATATTTAAAACCCAAAATACAAGTCACAAAAAGTACCTTTGTGTGTGTGTGTGTGTGTGTCTGTAGATGCTCTAAGCGTGTGTGTGTGTGTGTGTGTGTGTGTGTGTGTGTGTGTGTGTGTGTGTGTGTGTGTGTCTTTAGATGTACCAGGGTGTGTGTCTGTGTGTAGATGTTCTAAGGGTGTGTGTGTGTGTGTGTGTGTGTAGATGTTCTAAGGGTGTGTGTGTGCACATTTGTGTTTGACCAGCTGACTGGCAGTGAGGGCATGGGTGACTGAATCTTTCAATCCAGATCCTTTGATGAACCGTTTACACGCAGTGGTGTAGTCCGCTGTACTTTTTTTTCAGTCAGCATTACGTATACCCACTTCTCAAAACAGGGCGTTTATCCTGTGCTGTATGGGCTGCTGGTGGGTATAAGAATATACCCACCAGGGACTCCAAGGACCTCTACACCACTGTCTACACGTATCAGTAGTTACAGAACATCTAGACAGGTGAGAGATTTGTTTACCAAGTGCAATGCAACGGATGACTAAAAGAGAGTTAAAATAATCTCCATACACAATCAGCTTTCTATCATATGTCTAGGTAGTTTTCTGTTAAAATCTTCAAGGCCCAAAACAAGTTTTCGAGAGGTCGAGGGGAAAGGAGGAAGGAACCTTGCCCATTTGTGGATAAACCAGTTGTGTGTGTGTGTGTGTGTGTGTTTGTGTTTTAGGGCATGCAAACCAGAAAAACAGTTAAGGCCTCAATATACTTCTGCATCCCTCTCCGTCCTCGAAAAAAAAAATGGGTGGGCGGTGGATTCAGAAAAATTTGAGCGTACTAATCGGCCCTACATACTACTCCGACGGCTATGCCTGCTGGGTGGGGTAACAACTGTTTGTCGAGGCCGGAGATAACCCATTACCTCTTTGTTAGAAGTCATTGATTGTTTTTCCTCCCTCCTCCCATCTGTCACTGACCTGACAGGTAGGTTACCTCCAGAACTGTCGAGCAGGTGTCGTTACATTGGCCTTGGAGACATGTAACTTAGTCAACATTTGCATGTCTAATGCTATATATTCACTTGAGAAGGCAACAAAACGATATGCTTATCTTACATACAATATAGAAACTATTATAAAACGATCCAATAAATGAATACGTTCTTATTTTCTTTGGTATTTTTGTCACATTTAGATTTGCAATGATTTCTGGGTAACCTAATATGTAGCCTATGGTGCGTGATTTTTCGCTTTATATCACTACATCACTATGACAACGCACTCACTCATTGTCGGCCACAAGGTGGTTGCCCTTGTCAATGAATGTGAAGTGAATGTGTCACTATGAAACAAAGCATGCACACTTCGAACAAAATTACCCCCCAAACTCTGAGGAAAGGGCCAGAAAAATAAACCACTGCAATCATCAAACCAATCAACATGCATAGTTATATCAGCCACACAACAAGAGCATGCATACACATACATGCCAATAAACATGATTCTGATTCTGATACCTCAACATACAGTTGTGAGACTGCCTTTTCAACCATGAATATGATGAAACACATACAGGAGCACACTCACTTATGATCCTCTACCTGGACACCTTTAATGCCCAATTTTCAAGAAGACGATCTTAGAGAAATCGTTGTGTGTGTGGTAGTCGTTTATTGTATAAATACCTCCTCCTGGCATTCCTCACATACAGCGAACGATGGAAACTAACAGACAACGGTTGATGGTGGAGCTGGACTAGTTTGAGTTATTAGCAGAGGACGTGCTTGTAGCGATTTTTTTTGGGCGACAACTACAACAAGAACAGGAGACAGAGGCGCAGGTGGTATGTACGTTTACTAGATTTTCCGCAAAATCAAGCGTTAGCGTATTCACAATAACTCTCAAAAGTGTGCTGCTAACGCTTATACCAAAAATCCATTGAAACACATAGTAGCTAGCTAGCCTCGCTGCTAACGTTAGCGTGCTGATATGCTCTCACACGCCACCCTCATTGAGGCAAACGTAATGTTTGCCTCAAATGTCTTTCACTGCCGTTTTATGTAAGGTCAGCCATTCTAAATAGGTTCTACACATACATGAAATACATTTCCTATTTAATGGATACAAAGTAAAAAGCTGCCAGCATTACTCCGTAGCAAATTACGTTAGATGTCAGTTCAAGCTGGTTGGAGAAGGCACTTTCAACACCAAGCCACCAGCCAAGAGACCAACAGTGGTCGGGAGCAATGTACTTTTCGAGGGTTTATATAAAATACGGCAGCCGTAATGCTAAAAGCGGTGCGGCTTTGTAGTTTATCAGAGTCGTACTAAAACATTTTGACAGAAAACAGAAAATGTGAGGTCCTGACATGTGTGATTCCGGAAATGATGTTGTTAGCTGGCCAATCACAGCCAAGGGGGTATCCGACTCTCTCCGATTCTTTAAGAAAAGTTAGAAAAAAGCGTTCCTCTCCGACCAGCTCTCCGAGGTCTTGGATGGGCGTCAACACCTGGGTGAAGGTGTTACCAAGGCGTGCCAAAGTGTCCCTCTACGACCGAATCGGAGAGAATTGGAGAAGTAAACAGTGTTGTTTTCGTCAGGCAAGACGAAAACGAAAATGACGTCGTCAGACCCCTTTTTTCCATGACGAAAATGAGACTAAGACGAACGTCACCAAAGCCATATAAAGACTAAAATGTGACGAAAAATGTAGACATTTTCGTCAGACGAGAACTAGACGAGACTAAATTGTTAGTGAGTGGACGAACAAAGTTTCAAAACATGTGCCGGGTGCGGGTGGTCGTAAAAAGAGTGTTCTGACTTGATATTTGTTAATATGTTTGTTAACATAATTTGTTGTCCGAGAAGGACACCTACTGGTGCATTCCGGTATTGCACATTGAGTGCATTTGTTACGTCTCCCCCGCGAGAATTCAGTTATAGTCAGTTATTTTAACGTGTTCAAAGAGCTGCATGGAAGCTGTCAAATCGTCCGACCTTTGGAGTGGAACGTCCGTAAGTTGAAATGTAATGTTTGTGGGATGTGTTATGTGCGGTGTGCAGTAATTAATAAGAGGGTTAATTTAATTAAATCAATTCATAATTAGCGTAGTTTGCCTTTGGTTGGGAGGGATAGCTATTTTCAACTGTTAAGCTAATTAACGTGTCTGGTGACTAGCTTCTTATTCACGAAACATGTTGAACGGGATAAATTGGACATATGGTAATTTGCTGTGTTTGTTTTATAGTTTTACAATAAATACATTGGGAATGAGAGCATCAGAAAGTAAAGACCTGAACATCATACACCCTCTGGATTGTTGTCTATCTGTCTACGCCTTACATGCACGTAATTGCTAGGGCAGAATAATTACTGTTCCCCAACCCCTCATATTTTAGTAGAATTGCACTAGGAGCCACATTGTGTCCCCCTCCTTTTGAAAGTTAGATCAGTATCAGTGTGCTTCATTATGATAAATGTATTGGCCTATTAAATAAATACACGCATCTTATGTATATTTGATTTTTGACTAAAACCTTTTGAGTTTTCGTCGGACTAAAACTAGACTAAAACCTTTGGAGTTTTCGTCGGACTAAAACTAGACTAAAACTTTCAAAGATAGAAATGACTAAAATGGGACTAAAACTAAGAAGCATTTTGTCAAAAAGACTAAGACTAAAACTAAATCTAAAATGCCTGCCAAAAACAACACTGGAAGTAAAAAACGGCCTTTAGTGAAGAGCAGCGTTTCTCAAAGTGTGGGGCGCGCGCAGAGACATAACAGGTGTGCCGCGAATTGACCCGATGAACGGGAGATTTTTTTTTGACCATTGATCTGTAGCAATGGTTTTCTTTGTAGACAATAGATTTTCATTGACGTTGGCTAATTAATTGCAGGGGCACAATTTAAAAAATAAATTCCGGAGCATGAAAGTGTTCCCGCTATGTGGATATATCGATTTCACCAGCCAGGTAGCGAACGCCTTTCTCCTTAACTGATGGCAGGGGAAAACTTATGAGTGTAACTATTACGCACAAGAAATGGAAAATACTTAGAATGTATCTTAACTAAACACAACAAGTTATGCATTACACCAAGAATCAGCAACAACAATTTACAGCACAGCTAGTTAGTGCTAACGTTAGCCACCAACGGAATTATGGATGAATGGTGTGTGCAAACGCCACGGTAACATATTAGAACGTAACGTAATTGACTAATAATTACATTTCACAATTACATTTTACCTTTCACTAACAGAGTTCATAGAATTGGAACGTAGGTCACTAAACATATCTATCACAGTGTGAAACAGCAAAAAAAACGTAGTCATTGTTTTCGAAGGTGCGAGGAAAAGCATAACTCAATAGAGGCTTACTAGGTATGTGCGTAATTGTTTTACTTAACTGTCACAGCTGTCCCTTTCCCATGAGACGAGCCTTTATGATGTCAAAGTAAAAGTCCGTCAACAGAAACCAATACAATAGCCTACTGTGTGCGTGCAGGGATGGATTACGAACGGGACCATGGAGGTCATAAGCCAGAGCCTCTGCGTGAAGTCGCTGTTATTAACTTTGCTTGCTGTCAATTGATTTTAGACTTTGTTCTTATTAAAAATAAAGTTGGCTTAAATGTATCTCTCATTTGTGGTTGAAAGCAGTGTATTTTGTTACCTGTCCAGGCCCAGGGGCCAATGGTTTCATAATCCTTCCATATAACCACAATACACTACAACATGATACATGAAATCACTCCAAGCAATAGCTATACATTTGCTGACCTAAATAAGATGTTTTTTCTTATTACTTGAAGTTATTTAAATACATTTTACAATTTTAAGCTTGGCATACCATTTCATGGGAGCGATGAGGGAGAGGTGAGACTTGAAAAGGCCCCCTTGTTCAAAGTGGGGAATGACAGAAAAGGTTTGAGAACAACTGGTGTAGAAAGAGAGAAAGACAGTGTGGGAGAGAGAGAGAGAGAGAGAGAGAGAGAGTTGAGTCACATCCAAGTTGGATGGAATTGTATGTGTGTGTGTGTGTGTGTGTTGTGAACTGTCAGCGTTCAAAGGACACCACAAGGGGGTTTTCAGCAAGGTGGATAATTTATTAAATCATCAGTATTTTTTCAAGCCAAACCTGATTTATCACTGCTCCACTCCCTGTCACCAAGGCAATGGGCACAACACCACGTACACTCAATTTTCTCACCCAATAAAAAGAAGATTTCCGTCTCCCTCACACTTTTAAACCCACAATTCCCTCATCAGTAACTTCACACAAAAACCCCAGCCCCCCAAACAACCACACCAAAGCACACACAATATAATTTGTGAATTTATAATGAGCATATTAAATGTTCCCGGCCGGCCATCCCCTTAAAAACCTCTGCTGGATCAGTTGAGCCATTATCCCATCATACAGTCCAATAACAGACCTCTGACGGTTGGAATAGCAATTGATTTTTTTTGTAACATTCTGAGGAGCCGTATAATAACTAGGGCCGTATAGACTACATGCAAGCGAAGCAGTGAAACGATTAAGCAATAAGCCCCGAGAGGCCGTGGTTTGCGCTGATTTTAGAACAGGTAAGGGGAATTGTTAGGCACGACGCGACAGCGCATTTATATGGAATGTTATCATGAAGGATCAAGGATTTGAACAATCGGTTTTAGAATTAAGTAATAAGCCCCAAGAGGCCGTGGTTTGCGCTGATTTTAGAATAGGTAAGGGGAGTTGTTAGGCACGACGCGAACATTAATTTGTATATCGCCATTAATAGTGAAATTGTTGAAATAGTTTTCAAACGGGCTCCTCTTTGCTGGTGCAGCGCCAGGGGTATCCTTGACGCTTCAGTCAGTGTCCCAGATGATGTTGCTCCTCATGTGTATGAAATGCGCTTTATGAATTAAAATCGCCTTGCCTTGCCATTCGCTGCGCAGTAATATGGAATGTTATCATCAGAATGTTATGTTGTATATATTGTATTGTTATATTGTTCAAATCCTTGATTGTGATTGGCTAAAACCCGTTGTAAAATCCAGCATAACCTACAAATTGTCCCTAGAATCCCATTCATTTCTGTTGGAGGAAGGCGATTGTGACATGAAAGTGTTGCTTCAAAGACACACATGCTTCCCCCTGGTGGATTGAGAATGTTGAGCGACAGTAGCCTACACGCCCACTTGAAACGAAGCGATATTTGAAGTGCAAAACATTTGAAGTGCAAAGGGTTTTGTGCTTACAATTCTTGCTTTCAATTCCTTCTTTCTTTCATTTATTTTTCCGTAACAGAAATTCATAGTAGAATTGGAGAACTAGAGTACCATTGGGAACTATTTTTGCTAGCGGAGTCAACGGCAATTCCGTATAGGCAAAAGTGTAGTAGAAAAGGGCTTGACGGGTGGTATCAGCGCGAGAAGGCAGCCGCTGAACTGGTCATTGGAAGTCGCAGATTAAACTCGTGAAAGGTAAGGCTACTGTTATTTAGAACATAGTGTTAAAGTTAAAGGAATAGAATCTAGCATTTTAGTCTGTGGTTGACTGTTATGTTGCAATTGTTAGCCTAACACTTATATTTAAGTATTACATATTTCATACATTTTACCAACCGGTATTCTGCCAAGCCTGTTCCCTTGGCTGTGGTAGGGAGGCTCAAGTAGCATTAGTCGTCCTATAGGCCTTCTCTGTCTGAGAATTTCTGCTTGTAGCGTATTCTTGCCACTTGCCACAACTTCAGGCCAGGTACAGTTGTAATACGCGGGGACAGTTGTGGTGTAATGTGGGGACAATATGTGTGAAGGCATCAGTATGCGTTCAAACCTTCACTTTGTGTGTCAGTCTCTAAGGTTAGGCAGATGTTGCTTTGAGGGGCACATTTGTAACTCTTCAGTTTTGCGCAAGATTTTTAACACAAGTTGGTTGTGATTTCCGTTGCGTAATTCTCTCCCACTTCATGACCCGATAACTCAGCATTTTTTCTCTGCACGGAGACATGGCCGAGGTATTGTGGATTAGCAAAGACCTGATGCATTAATATGAATACATACGGAAGGCATGTCAAATAAAGAAATAGTTAATTTGACGTCAGTGTGATTTTCTAATGTAATTGAAACAGTTCATGTATGATCTAGGTATAAGCTTTGTAATAGTAATGCAAGGACTTTTGTCGTGCCTGTCTATATAATATGATGATGTTATATAATATATATGATCTGATCCCCACCGCCCACAAACACACACAAGAGACAACACGTGCAAGCATAGGAGTCCTTCCTTCCATAACATGTCATTGGCCTTTTATAGATAGGCCTATCATAAAAGGCTACAACAACAATTCTTTTATTAATTTACGCATTTTTACCGTTTTGTAGACAAATTATATTCTTAAGTCATTAACAGTGTTTGGAAATAATCTCTATCAATAAGGATGGATAGTAATTACTTTTGTTTCATCTTTGTGTCTTTGCAGACCATGGCTGCTCCAGTAATAATTTGCATTGCAATCGCTGCCAGTGTGAACATCTTGTGCACTCTGCAGAATGTGCCAGAATCCCATCTGGACGACCCAGGGTGTGAGCAGGACTGGAGCACTGTGCCGGTAGTAGTACTTCTTGTGTAGTAACCCCATGCCTATGGTCAACGTTATGTACATTTTCAATTGACTAGTTTTAGCCTTAAATAAATAAGTTATATCTATAGAGCACTTTTCACATGGACTCAATGTCACGTTTAGCTCGGCAGTTAAAGGAGGGGGAGAAATGTTTCTGAAGAAGAAAAGTCTTTAAATCAGATTTGAAAGGAAGAGAAAGAAAAATGTAAAAAAGAAAAAAAAGCCTGACACTGCTCAGCTGTATTGGGGTACGCTAGCACAAGGATGTTGGAGTTGTTCGTTAACAGTCGGCCCAGTCTTAGCACCATCTATGATGGAGGAGTAGTTGGAGCGAGCAGCACTTGTGGATATGCTTAGAAATGAACTCAGATGTGTGAGAGCATAGTATCAACATGGATGTTCGTTACCAAGAACACAAAGCAAAGAGATGAGATCATTGTGAGGAGTTTATGAAATTCTAAAAAGAATCTTTAGGAGATAAACGAATAGCAACAGAGGAGAGGAGGAAACAAGTTATTTGACTATTAAATGATAAACCAGCCAAACCACCCATCTTCATTTAACTTGGTTTTGATATGTAGGCCTAAGGTAACTGTCACCAGGAGTTTTCAGCAGGGAGGGTCCACTTTGGTGAGCGTGGAAGCGGGCAATTCCAAGTCCGGCACAGATTGTGCGACGCGGAAGTCAAGGCGTTTTAGTTAGGAGAATTAAAGCTGCATAGCCACGTAGTTGAAAAACACAGCACAACTCCAGGCCAAAGGCAAGGATGGGCAGCAAAACCGAAAAATTCTTAGCCTTTGGACATTACTTATTAAATGTTTCAACCGTTATATTACATGACGATTAATGATCCGTAGTGCCCCCCCCCCCCCCCCCCCCCCTCCATGATGTTGCACACACAGACACGGGAATGCTCTCACATCAAAATCATTTTTTCTAGGACAACACAGTCATTGGGGTATACCCAAATCATCGCGTCATTGACCCTGACATTAATGTTACACGGAACAGTTTGGCCACGACGAGACTCCTGAATCTGTCATGGTTTATCTCTTGTTCCGGCCGATATTCGGTATGTACTTTTGGTGATTTTACCGGGATTGCAGACCGGGGTGATATTTGCATCTTCTAGGCCTACTGATTGGAAGTAAATTATTTCACTTTATTGTAAAAAAATATACCAGGTTTGCAGCTAGTAGAAACATCCATTTGTTATTTGAATGTGATTTATTTAATGATATTCGTTCATTCGTTTCAGGACAAATATTCAGCATTATATGGTAAGACTCAGTTGTATCGTACGTTGTTTGTTCTTTGATCTGAAATATAAAATGTTATGAGAGGTTTTCAAATCGTAGGTATTTTTATAGACTATATATTTTTTTCTATATTTTTTCAACCAATGGCTATAATTTCAAATCGTGTGGTAATATGACCTGATGGATAGATGTGTTATTACGTTGGATAAAATGTTACACAAAATAATTTCATGATGTAATTTTATGTAGGCCTATATATTAAATGCTGTTTATTGTTAATGCATAACATCGACCACTAATAATGATGACATTTAGATTTGCACTAGGTTAGTTTTATATGGTAAAATATTTTGTGAAGTGAATAAGTGAGAAATAGATAAGGAAGAGACTTAAACCTAGAAATGCTATAGCCTATAATAGTTTAAACGGTCATAAATGATAAACTTACGTTTTAGGTCAAATAGATCTAAATCAAAAGTTTACAAAAACCTTTTTTATCAGGCATATCAATCCTAACGGCGAACACCATTTAAGGGTTAAAAAGTAAAAAAAAAAAATAAATAAATAGTGTTGGCTAACATATCAAATCATTAACATGAATTCATACTATGTTTTGCATAACATGACATTTTTTGGGGGATAGTTTCGGATGCTTTTGGCATGACACAGGCAAAATAATAATTTGCATAGGCCTTGTATAAGCAGCACAATTAAGTCTAATAGACTTGGTTGTAAATGTTCATCTGTAAATTATATGTCAGCTCAGTATTAGGCCGAATGTGCCTGTTTCGGATAAGTTTAGTGAGGAACGTGAGATAGAAGGTCAAGCCGAGTTTATCATAGACATCTTGGATCAATGCATTCTCATTCTCTCCCATTTATCACCATCAATATCAACTTTTAATTTTTGTAGGCCTATAGCAGGGGCTTTTATCCAAATAAAACAAAATGGAACAACCCACAACAAGATGAGAGTGCGCCGATTATAAGGAATACACCGGACAGAATTTGAGGCCACCACTTAGGAACCACAAATGGGAGAATATACAATCTCGATTGCAATATCTTGCTGCATAGAAAAGGCAAAGACAACCAACCAAAGAAGAACAAGTGTTCACAGGGGGAATACATCGCTCTGAAGGTACCAATACAGTGTCGGTCCTGTCCTGGGGTGGGTTTCTCGAAAGCGTTGTTGTCGTACCATCGTCACATCCTTCGACGTTACAGCCGTGGTTCAGGGTTTTGGTGTTTCTCAAAAAGAGTTCCAACGATCAATCGGTAACATGGTCGCGAGGTTGGATGGTATGGGCTACCGAAAAGTTGCTGTTGTCGACTTTTGAATTGCGTGAGTTTGACAGGAGGATTGACCATCTCCCTGCCTTATAATACATGTAAAATCACTTATTCATCTTGAATGAAGCATTGACATAATTGTAAACAACTGATACTGTAACTAAGAACATCTACTGCCTGGAGGTTTAATGGGTGACCGGATATAAATTAAATAAAATAAACCTTGTATGTTTTATTATTTCCTCCTAAGCTTAAAAAAACTGGTGGCGTTTCACTGGGTGAGAGTTCACTGTGAGAGTTTCATTGTCTCAAGATATTGAAGTCAAGATCGAGATTAAATTGCGAAGATCTAAATTAACCTTAAAGTGCTAGAACTTTATGGCTTCCATAATTGTGGTTTGCAACATCTGAAGAAAATGTGATATATGTTGCACTTTACTGTAATGCATCCTCTCTCTTATGTTTTCACATTTGTATTTCACTGCAGTGGTCCCAGCCCCACCAGGTGGAAGCGCTTCACAGACTAATTCCACTACATCTGGTAGGAGCACACATAGTATTTACATTGCTTAGATATTTTTCCTTTCCTTAATTTGACTGCACATCTAAGCCACCTGCTTATTTCATGGGTAACCTGTACCAGTTAACACCGACTGAACTGAGTTTCAACAAGCTGTCAGCTTCTCCATCACATCAAATTGTTTGTTAAAGCACTTTTACTTAGCTTTTAATCCTGAAACGCCTTAAATCTGGGACTTTATTAGATATTTAACTAAACCATGATACATGTCTGTCTCAACTGCTTGCATCTTTGGGGGTGTTGTTGTCTTGTTGTAGCCTTCAATTTCTGTCTGCAAGTTGTTGCTAACATGCTTCCTGCTTGCATATTTAAGGCATATTTGGAACTCTAACTTGTGAAATGGTGTACTAAAGAGAAGTTTAGAAGAGAAGATAAACAAATTGGCTATGCCTCCCCTTTTGTTACCTTTCCCTTCAGAATTTAAAATTCAGAGTCTTGATAGAAAGTATAAGAAAGGTAGCCTATCCGACAAGATTTCATCAAAATTTCACTAAATTCATCATGCTACTGCCCTCTAACGAATTCTCTTTCAGGGTGTAAGTTTTTGTGTATATTTGTCTGTTTCTGCAGTTGGCCCTACCTCACCTGGAGAAACCGCCTCTCAGAGTAAATTGACGACAGCTGGTAAGTTTTGATGATGTAGTAGAGCCACATGTGTACATACCGGTACATACGCTGTACGTTTGCTGTCAACATTAACTTTTTATTAAACTTCTATAAATGGCTAAGACAAGAGTTGGTTTGAGCCAGGCTGTTTGTGCTGTTAGTGTGTGATGGAAGTATGTAATTGTTAGGAGCATCCATGGAATTGAGCTCCAGCATCTTCTGCTGAACATAGAGAGCCATGGACACATTAACATTTAGCTGTTACTTTTATCCAAAGTGACTTTAAGCACATCTAGCAAAAACATTAAGCCCATGACCTTGGTGTTGTTAGGACCCTGTGCTGCCAGTTGAGAGCTGAGCAACAGGAATGCATGGTGTTGGCATCAAGGTGTTGTTTACTAATGGAGTTATTAGATGTAAATAAAATACAGAGATGACCAAATCACTGAATGGGAGAAGAACTGCAAGACCTTGCCTTCACAAAATGCTTCCACCATATGGACAACCACACCACAGAGTGACACAGTGCACTTAAACACTTCACATAGAAATTAGTGATGCCTAATGAGTGATTTGTGTATCAGCACTATGGCTGACTTGGTTCCCTGACTAGCTGGCTCCCTCACTCTTTGATATTGCAGTAAGGGGGTGATGAGCGAAATAAGGGCCGTATTCTCTCATTAGTGCTTGAAAGTCCTTTTTGTGTGCAGCCAGTTAAACACATTTCAGTTACACATATTCTCTTCATAATGAAAGCGGGCCCATTAAAAAGTTGTGATTTATTTGAAGTAGACATAAACTGAGTCTCAACCTTGTTTTTATTGGCTGTCGGAATCACATGGAATATTTGATTTTCGCATTAGTCTTGGAAATCTCATTAAAATCCATGGAAAACAAAATCAAAAACATTTATTTTGAAAATTAAAGCAAGGAGAGATTTGTATTACAAATAACCACAAATTAAAACTTATGAACATAAAACTAACACATAAGTTAACTGACCGTTACCCATTTGCGAGGCCAATTTAAAGACGTGTTTGAGGTGTATTCATGATTTAAAAACTCACCGTTGAGAAGGTAGGCTACATCGGAATGTATGCTTCAATTTCTCAGTTTGGGATCATGCTGCACGGCCTGTTAATTCAATTCCATTTTATATGTATAGAGCCCAAACAATAAAACTGTCTCAAGGCGCTGTTAATTAACTTTAGTCATTAAACACCTTCCCACTGAAAGTGACCTAAAATATGTGCATCATACCAGCCACCCACTGAAATGAACCAGAAGCAAGGACAGATCCAAATTTGACAAACTTTGTCATTTTAATTTGTACACTTACAATAATGTTAGAGCTAGGCCTACTGCCGACTTCAAATGCAATATGGTGTTTCGCCTTGTAGTGGTGCTTGAATTTGTACAGCCCTCCGAAGTGCGTAGCTGAAAAGTGCGCCGATAAGAGCAGACTACTAAATTGTGTTTAAAAAAGAAACGCATGGTTTTCGGGTTGCTTCACCCAAGGCATGTAACTAGGCCAATGGGTGAATCAAGTAGGCTGAAAATCGTCAGGCCACGGACAGGTGCTCAGAGAGGGTTTGCAACGTCGGAGAGGGCTCTCCTGTGTTTCTGGTTCTCCGTCAACAGACGACCATAAAGGGATAGGGAGGCTACAGGCCTTTTAGTGTGATAAAGCTTTTGACATACATTGCCATGGTCATGATTTAGTCATTTAACTTCTTTTTACTCTAGTCTGATCTATAATATTTGCGTGTCTTTCTGTCATATCTTCATATCTTACATTGGGTCATTTAAACACACCCTAATCACCCTTTTTTATGTTCTCTGTATTTTGCATGGACAGCCATTGTAGGCATCTCTCTGGCAGTCGTGTTCTTGGTGGCTGGTCTTTGTGCTGTGGCTTATTTCTGTTACCCATATTTTGATGGGTGAGTGTATTTTATATGTTTATATTAAATGTGTGTACCAAATAATATAAATATATAAATAATAAAAATACATAAAATACAAATGCTTGCATTATAAAGAAATTGTCTCATTCTTTTTTAATTTGTGAATCCAGATTTTTTCATATCATGTGTTTCAGTGATTTGACTGTACGTCAGGATATAGATGACTACAGATTTTACAGATTTAATTTGATCTCATGCTGTTATTTCAGACAGCGTGAGGAACATCATAGGGTACCCACTGAGATGTCTACTGATCCAGGGCAGTGAGTACCCCTTAGTTTTACACATAAAATACAGTTTGGAGTAAAACGGGTGCTTCAATGCTATTTAACCAGTTACCTTAAGTTGTGCAGAGACTGAAGACAAACATGGTCCCATGTCTGTTTAGAGAGGCGACTCTTTCATCTATCGAGTGTCACCCTCAAACTGCTTTGGTATCAGTCAGTACAGTCAAGGCCATAACCATGTTACGAAGCCACAGCGAATAGTGACAAGGCTGCACAGGCCTGTCTTAAAGATGGCTGTTTGCTACTCTGTATGAAGGTATAACAGCACCTTAATTTGTTTCTGTTAGGGCAAAACATTGCTGTATTTTACTTGCTGAATAATGATTGTATTTTAAGAAATTGAACTGCAATGCTGAAAAATTCAAGCATCATAAGTGCATAGTGTTCTTATTTATTTTTTGTAACATTGAGACCCCTTGATGATGAGGCCAACTGCAGACGGGAAGATGATGGTGCCCAGGAAGCGGAAGAACTCCACAGTCTCGACTGTGATGATGGTGGGTGGGGCTGGGTTCTTTCTGAATTCTACAATCATCTCCACTGTTTTCAGAGCGTTGACCTCCAGGTTGTTCTGTCCACACCAGGTCAACAGATGGTCAATCTCCCACCTGTAGGTTGTCTCATCCCCACCAGAGATGAGAGTTGTGTCGTCCGCGAACTTAAGGACTTTGAAGGACTAGTGACGGGAGGTGCAGCTGTTGGTGTACAGGGAGAAGAGTAGAGGGGAAAGAACACAGCCTTGAGGGCAACCGGTGTTGATGGTTTCGGGAGAGACATTTTCATTCTACTGTTACATGATCGGAGCTCTTCTTGCAGTTTTTTAGACTGTGAAATGTATTTTTTTTTAATTATATTCCATTTTCAAGACTTACCTAATTTATTTTTATTAAAATAAACTTTGGGATATTTTTTGAGATTTTCTGTGTCCAAATTTGTACCAGGGACAAAAACAATCGGTCCAGTATTGAGTTAGAGCACTATAACCCTGGTACAGACCATTGCATGCAAGTCTACATGTATGCTATCTTGACTACAGACTTATTTAGTGTAGCATAGAAGATGAGATGTTGTAATTTTTCACAATCACAGCTTGTCTGCGTGGAAGGTGAGCAGGGGCACTGACAGGGAAATGACAAAAAATGGTCTGCTGTCCGTACAATACAGCAGGAATGCTCATCAATCTCCAACCAAACTAATGAGCCCCCAAGGCTTTACAAAGCAGCTTGAATAAAATGTCATCCACTGTAACACAATTGCTATCTAGTGGACAAAAAAGTTCCCCGAAATAAGAAGTTTCCCAAAAACAGACTGCTAAAGCATGTCTGAATATGGTGACTTTTGCTTCAAGTGTTTCAGTGGGCTGAATTGTATGTTGTTGGCGACAACTGCAATGTTCTTCCTGTCATTCAATGTCTATGGTGAAATGTCACACACTGATATGACTAAACGTGAGTGTTTCACTTGCTAAGGTAGAAGCCTTGGAACAACCTCAAAATCATATTTAAATAGTCAAATTAATATGTCTGAATTGAGTGAGCAGTCATGTGAAATATTGACAGCACAGTTCACAAATTCCCACAACATATTTTAGATGGTAATAAACTAGTGCTGCTTTCAGTTGCCTGGTCTATTCTGAACCATTAAACCATTGTATTCTGAACCATTTGTCTAAGTTGGAAGAATGCCTAAAAATGTTAGATGGAGTATTGGGTTTGTCAGGCTCCAACTCATGCTTTGAATGCTTGGACTGATCCTTTTATGCCACAATAACTTCCAACAATCAAAAAGTCATTGAGACCTGAAACACCAATCTGTAAGAGTCAGTGTAAATAGAATTGTCTAAGGAAAGTATACGGATCCATCCAAGAGGGGCCCACTATGTATAACGCTGAAAACATTTCAAGGGGGAAGACAGTGCAGATCTGTATCTTGTAGGCTATAGGGATTCAGTGGAAACACACACAGAGAAGATACAAACTTCCTCATATTTTTTCCATTAGTGCGGCTGTGTCGCAAGAAGACTCAACAAGAAGATCTGCCATGCATCGGTTTTCTTTTTCCATCTCTAAAAATACACCACCCTGTCTGTCAATGTTACAAGGTTGGAAGTAACCTAGCAGATTGTAGGGGTTGTTTCATTGATGTGTCATGGCCTGGTTTCAACGCTAAGGACCAATATACAGGCTCCAACTATCTGAAAATATTTGCCACAAATTTGGATGTTGTCGTCCACTTAACCCTTACTCCTACCGTCTCATGTTGAGAAAAAAAACATGCCTCCAGATTCTAGTCATTGCATATAGACATCGCATTCTGTGATGTAAGTGTATGTATTAGAAAGGCCAGTGACCGTAGTAGATTGCCCTGTTTGCATGCGTGTAGATCTGTTTCGCCGTGCATCTGGTGAGTCAGGTAAGGCCAAGTCTGCGAATTGGTACATTTCGCATGTGCGAGAGTCGCCATTCGCTTCAGAATTGGTACAATTCGCATGTACAATTCGCATGTGCGAGAGTCGCCATTCGCTTCACGCGAATCAGGCACAATTCGAGTGGGCGAGAGTCGACACTTTGGGCGCATATGAGACATACAGTATGGCGCATATGAGACATACAGTATAGGCTACGTTGTTGACAATTCTCACAAAGACACGCGATCTGAATTGCACAGAGACGGGCGCATATGAGACATATACGTTGTTGACTCACAAAGACAAAACAAATAGCTACACGTAGCCTATAAACGTTGTTGAGACTCTTTTTAAAGATTTTACTCATTCTCGTGGTTGAAAGTCGGTACAGAATTGCACAGAGACGGGCGCATATGAGACATATACGTTGTTGACTCACAAAGACAAAACTAATACACGTAGCCTATAAACGTTGTTGAGACTCTTATTAAAGATTTTACTCATTCTCGTGGTTGAAAGTCGGTAACAAAACAAGATTTTACTCATTCTCGTGGTTGAAAGTCGGTAACAAAACAGAGACAAATAGCTACACGTTCAAGCAATGTCATTTCATGTCATTTATTTCAAAAACAAACAATCAGAGTGTAAGAGCTCTGGTTCCAAGACACAAAAAAGCCAGGAACCAGGTCTGATGGCCCATCAACCTAAACAATAGGCCAGGAGCCGCCTTGATGGTTGTAACCTGGTGCTGTGTAAACTAGCTTGTGGGTGTTGAATTGGTATTTTTTTTGTTCAGCCACTTAACATTTTATAGTGTATTCATATCTATTTATGTCATATCATGCCTCATGACTCTTACCTCATATTCATTGTACTTAGGCCTATATATCTTATCATGTCTTACCTCATTCATAACCTCTATTGCTACCTTCACCTGTACCTGTATCATATCTGCACTAATGACCAACTATTGCTGCCAATGTTACTACTGCTCATACCCCATATATCTTGTACTGTCATATCATACTGTATACATCCCATCTATTTATTTTTATATTACCACTATGCAGAATACTCTGCACTCTTCTGCTATGGTTCCTTTGGTTAGATTCCGTTGCATTGTACTTATATCATATCAACATCAGCAATGATCTCACCTGGTCTGCCCACACTGACAAGGTGGTCAAAGCTGCCCGAAAACGCCTCTTCTTCCTGAGGAGACTCAGGAAGTTTGGCATGAATCCAGACATCCTCACCAACTTCTATAGATGCACTATAGAAAGCATCTTGACTATTAGCATCTCAGTGTGGTTTGGAAGCTGCACAGCCATGGACCGTAAGGCCCTACGCAGTGTGGTCAGATCCGTTGAGTTCATCATCGGCAGGAAACTCCCATCCCTTCAGGACATCTACCTTAAAAGATGCCTCCGAAGAGCTGGCAGGATCCTAAAAGACTGTCATCACCCATCCTTCAGACTGTTCACCCTGCTGCCTTCTGGTAGGCGGTTCCGAAGTGTCCGGTCTCGCACCCGCAGACTGGAGAACAGTTTCTACCCTAAGGCCATCAGACTCCTAAATGAACAATAATGCACTCCTCACTTTACACTTGCCACTTTACTCTTCACTGGCTCACTTTTACTGCTGTTTGCACTACTTTCTCAGTCCAGCTCATGTTCAGTTTAGCTCATGTAGATTGTTTATCTGTTTAGTATCTGTTTAATATGTGTATTTATGTTTAGTATCTATGGTAGTGTGGTATGGTGTCCTGTCTTAAGCATTCCAGTGCCCAGTCCAACTCTGTTGTTCTGTGTATCTGACAATAAAAGAGTTGACTTGACTTGACTTGACTTGTACCTGTATCATATCTGCGCTAATGACCAACTATTGCTGCCAATGTTACAACTACTCATACCCCATATATCTTGCGCTGTCATATCATACTGAATACAAATGCTATACAATACATTATCTGTAAGGTTGTGAGTGTGCAGTGGTAATGTAAGTTGATATTGATTATGTTTTTATTCAGTCACCCACAGTAACAACAAACAAGTTCAACACAAATAATAATACATTCAAAGTGACTGAAAAGGCACAAGCTGAAGCATAATGCTTGTATTTAAGCCTGTCCTGTTTGACCAATTTAAGCTACCCATCAACATATGCATTTTTATTTTATTTTTTACAAGTAATACATGTAATGGAAATAAAAAACAAACAAAAGAATTGCCTCCAAAAAGTTAGTCACAAGAAGAGCAATGAAGCAAGATCCCAAATAAACAGCACAAAATCCTGCATACATTATGGACACTTGTAGCCCTCAAAAATTGCTTTAGCTACCATCCCTTTGAAAACAAAGAATGTCTTACACTTTCTTAAGATTATGTTAGCATCATTCCATAATGAAATTCCAACAACAGATATACATCTCCTTTTAATTAATTTTTTGGCATTTGGTACACTAAATTTACAGACATCTCTGAGATTATATTTTGTCTCTTGAAATGAGAAAAACCTTTGTATGCTGACTGGGAGTTGGTTTGATTTAGCTCGATACATTATTTGCATTATTTTATAATATACCAGATCATTAAATTTCATAACAAATGATTTCATAAACAATGGGTTAGTGGGTGCATAATAATCAACCTTATTTATTATCCTTATGGCTCGTTTTTGTAAAATAATGATTTCATTGACAGTTGTTTTATATGTCAATCCCCAGACTTCCACACAATATGATATGTACTAGGGAAGTATAAGTGAACAGTAAATAATATGTAAGGCCTTATCGTTTAACATGCTTCTTGATTTGTACAAAATTGCTATCATCTAAGAGATCTTTCCTTTGATATAATAAACATGTGGTTTCCATGTTAATTTATGGTCAATGACCACTCCTAGAAATGTTATCTCGGTCACTCGTTCAGCATCACTTATTTTTAATTGAATGTCCTTACCTATTTCCTTTTTCGATTTCCAAAGACCATGAATTAGAATCTATTAACATCAAACCAGGTTTTGAGGATTTCAAAATCTCTTTCAATAGAAGTCAAGAGTTGCTGTAGATTACTACCCGAACAGTAGGCTACATGTTTGTATCAGTTGGATTCGTAGAACGTAATAAATTACATTGCTTGACCGTGTGGCTATTTGTCTCTGTTTTGTTATTGTTATCTTTAATAAAAGTCTCAACAACGTTTATAGGTTACGTGTAGCTATTTGTTTGTAGTTCGCGTCCTAAGTGAAGCGCGCTTCATTCACAAAGTGGCGACTCTCGCGTGAAGCGAATTGTGCCAAGCGAATGGCGACTCTCGCACATGCGAAATGTACCAATTCGCAGACAAGACCTTAGCTCGGTGAGTAGGGTGAAATCACCTGATGAGTCAGCATGGCAGAGTCTTAGCAGAAGCATGCTGGCCCCTTTAGCGGTGGATGTTGGACTGCATTTTTACTTACTTGCATCACGTTTTTGCGTCACTGGCAAACTAAGTTTGTTTTCTTTGTTGGATGAACGTACAAATGAATTCCGTACTGTTATAACGTCGTAGGTGTTAGTATGTGGAGATAATAGTAGTGTATTCCTGGCTACTTTGATTACAGTTGAGGTTAATTGTTAATGATGTTAGTGAGTATGTTAAAACTGTTTGATGTGCTGTTTGATGATTGTCAACTTCCGTTTATTATTTACAACGTGAGTAAGGATTCCATTTAGAACGTGATGTTGCACATTTACGGAGCCCCTAAAGGGACATGGATGGAAACATTTTTTTTGCGAGATCTCGCAAAACTATTGCGATATCTCGCAAAAACTATTGCGAGATCTCGCAAAGTTCTGTCCTACTTCAGTAAACCGAAAGTAAAACAGACACACAGCGTAGCCATCATCCATGCAGTGTGCTCTGTTGTGGGACCGTAGTTGCAACCATGGAAGAGGATTTGGAGCGCTTTATGGACTCTAGAGAAGTCCCAAAAGAGGACATAAGACGAATGAGACACCCAAAGTCTAGTAGCCTGTCCTGCGGGTGAGCCTCAGTCCGGCGATCCGCCTCTTAAGGTGTCTGAGGCTTATGCGGTAACCATGCCTCATGTCTAAGGCCGACTGAATGTCATCGTATTTGAGCCCCATCCCAAAATAAAGTGCTATGTGTCTATCCATCACTTTTATCAAACAAACGTACGTCAGTGCTCTACCATTCTGGTCCCACAATAGAGCACACTGCATGGATGATGATGGCTACGCTGTGTGGCTGTTTTACTTTCGGTTTACTGAAGTAGGACAGAACTTTGCGAGATCTCGCAATAGTTTTTGCGAGAGCTCGCAATACTTTTTGCAAGATCTCGCAATAGTTTTTGCGAGAGCTCGCAATACTTTTTGCAAGATCTTGCAATAGTTTTGCGAGATCTCTCAATAGTTTTGCAAGATCTCGCAAAAAAAAAAGTTTCCCTCCATGTCCCTTTAGGGGCTCCGTACGTACACATTAGCGTGGTATCACTGTTGAATTATTCCCGACTACGAAAATGGACGTGATTAACCTGTAGATGGCAGTGTAGTCACACAGTAACCACTACAATTGTACTGTTGTCAAAATCTTGTGTTAGTTTTTGATCTGTGCATATATATATAGGCCTATATATATATATATATATATATATATATATATAAACAATGTGATGTATTATTGTTGTTTTTATTAACAATGTGATGTATTATTGTTGTTTTTAGGTTATTTATCTAAACCAATGTATAATTTGTCAGTTATTTCCTTTTTTCTAGACCACAAACATACAAAACGTGTCTGTGTTTTGTTGGCTATGCCTGATTTGAGTCCTGTGCATTATTGTGCTGCCTGCATTCTTGAATTAAACCCATAAACGGCATTCTAACTACAGAGGTGCTTTTACCGACACACTAGGACAACAACAACATACTGTACTCGAACCTCACCTTTTACAGTCCTTTTCATTCAGTTACCAGTGTTTCAGTATGTGTATCTCAAACTTCCATGCTTTGTTTCATTTCATTTTGACATTAGATTGCTTTAACACGGCCGTTTGATGGGGAAGCCTTAACACCTACACAATGATGTTTGCGTGGTGCAGTTAGCAGTGCATTTAGTTCACGTAACTGTCAAAGTAACCCAGTGTACTTTGATTTGATCAGAACAGAGACAGCACACTGTACTAGTACAGAGTGCACTCTCTCATTCCACTGCAACTTTATGATATTTAGCGTGACACCCTAGGGGACTGATGTGGTTCTTTCAACGCCACGTAGGCCTACAACTGGTTTTTCGGGATCCACCTGCTCTTCAGGCTTAAACTACTTCATGAATAACAACGCAACCGTCTCATGTGTACATACATACACACACACACACACATACATGCATAGGCTACTGTTGTACCTGAACGCGTTCATTGAACGAAAGTTCATGAACTCGTTCATAATTTTGGTGAACGTGAACTGAACGTTCTGTATTATTGCCTGATGAACGATACTGTGAACGCGTTCATTCTGGTTTCTGTGAACGGCACGTTCACTCTTTTTAATTTCGTTCATAAGGTGCCAGATTTCTAGAGACTTCCTGGTGAAAAATACACCGTTAACAGCCCTGTATCCAATCGCTGCGTGTGTGCTTGCTATAGGCCTACTGTCTATTCCTGGCAAGTGTGAGAGCGCCAAAGTTGTATAGAGGCCGAGAGCGGTATTGCAGACATATAGAGGTTTATAATGTATTTAGCTCGCAACATATTGAAAAAAAGAACTGAACTAGTTCATTTTTTGGAGCTGTGAACTTAATTCAAAATTTTGAATAATGAACTAAGAACTGAACTAGTTAATTTTTAAATTTGTGAACTATGAACTGAACTAGTTCATGTAGAAAGAAAACTTTCCCAACACTGATACATACACACATACATACATACACACATACATGCGTACATACATACATACACATGTGTACATTTAAATACATACAATCACTCTCCCTTGCCAACATTGACCATTTACAGTCTAGTTGACATTCTATAGGCAAATGCTGTGCTATTCCTGGACACAAAGTACAGTATAGGAGGTAGTGCAAGAAAAACCTTCAACTGCTTCTTCTTCCTGTTTACATGCACATGCTTATTCCTGTTTACATATTACATACCCAGACACAGCAATGATTGTATGGGTAAATATGGTTTTGGTTAAGGTTTTTAGCATATGCACCGGAAATGCAAATTCTGCTGAGAATTCTCCATTAATACACATCCCTGCAGATCAGTTGTGTCCTGTCAGATCAACAGGACAATCTACTTTTACTTTTTACTGCTCTGCAAATCCTGACTTTCTCTAGGATACATCATACAACACAGAAGGAAGTTTTGCAAGGGTAGGAGTCAAAACAGTCAAGGCAATGTGACCACATCATAACCAGCAAATCATAAGCAGAAAAAATATTATATGCCTACCTGTCGTACATTAGGCAGCATTTGCAGTAAGTTCCTTGCATATAGCTGTGTTTTGCTTGAATGTGTTCCGGCAACTTGCACCAGCAACAGCAGCACCAACTCCACCCACCCTGTGCTGGATTGGAGCGACTGCTTGTTCAAAACATATTAGTAGTCGATGCCTTTAAGGCATAGCATGTCAATGGCAACCTTACCAAACTCATGAATGTCATTGTGAGAAAAGGTAAGTCAGTAGGATTCAGCAAATACAAGAGCTCAGCTTGCCTTGCTAAATGATTTACAATCCCATTAATACCTTACTGTAGTTTATTAAAGTCCTAAGGTCGCTGTTATAATAGTTACTGTTACACAAGCAGGCGTTAAGAGACAAAACCCATATCAGTAATCAGCAGCAACCCATAGCAGGGCTTCAGGTTTTTCTTTCTTTTCAGTGCAGAAGCCTCTAAATAACAAGAGAATGTTGATGTGGTTATTGATTCTTTTTTTTTTAAGTTTTTTTTTTTTACACGAATATCAAGAGCTGACAATCACAAGGTTAAGTTTTTTTGCTCTAAACCATGTAAGATAATATGATTTGGTTGTATTCATATATTTTAAGTAGTGCTGTCAAACGATTAAAATATTTAATCGCAATTAATCGCATTTTTGTCACAGTAAACTCAAAATTAATCGCGATTAAATTAATCAAAATGAATCGCAATCGCAAATTTTTATCTATTCTAAATGTCCCTTCAATAATTTTTTTCCATCAATTTTATTTTAATGCTCTTATCAACATGGAAAAGTGGATTGGCTTCCTTTAAGCAATGTTTTATTTGATTGAAAAACAACATTGCCAAACAGGCCGGTACAAAATAAAATTATAAAGTGCACATTTAAAATAAACAAGGACTCCAGTTAAACCATGGCTTAATATTTTTTTTTTTTTCAAGTTTGCTGTGAACATAGAAGTCAGGCCGCTTATTTCAAAAACAATAAACCCTAACAGTTAGGTTACCAATAAAAGGTAAGCCAACTACTTCTGTGCTTTCAACCAGCTGCCTGTTGACATTTTCAGACAACAGTGAAGCTCGCTGCTTTTGCACAACACAACTTTTATCATCCATTTCGCCGTATCGCGCTCATCATTCACTCAAACGGGACGTTAGCCTACTACACAGTTTGGGAGGGCAAAAAGTTAATTAAAAAATTAATTAATTTTGTTTTGTTTTGTTTATAACGCGTTAATCGCACGATAAATAAATTAACGCCGTTAAAATGGGTTTGCGTTAACGCCGTTAATAACGCGTTAAACTGAAAGAACTAATTTTAAGATAATATGATTAGGTGCAAAATGATATTATATATATAAAAATAATATAAACTAAATAATATGGAAATACATTTTATGTCATGGTGGTTATTTGATTCTGGATTGTATTTTTCTCAGACGTCCAGGAAAGACTGGATGACCGCAGGAAAGTCTGCTCCGGGAGTGGCGGGCTAGTTCGCCAACCCACTTGTCCTGCAAAGGACACCCTAACTTACTACGAAGGCAAATAATGAAAAACAACCTGACGGCCCTCCAAGAGGCGGGGTGGAAGAAGGGCCAAAACGGACAGACCTCACAGCAACGACTGGAACGGAACCGGACAAAGATTCTAGAATAACGAGGAAATGCAGGTGTGGGTGGGAGAAGGTGACAACCTTCAGGGGACTGCGAATCCACCAAGGAAAGAAGGGGTGCATAGCAAGGGTCAGCAGCAACAGTGCGCTGCAACCGCAGGTCAGACACTAGGAACCAGAAGCCAGGTCTCAAACCACAGACCAGCAGTGGTGGATGAAGTACACTAACTACGTACTTAAGTGAAAGTATAGATACCTGGTGTAAAATATTACTCCAGTAAAAGTGGAAGTATGCACTTTGAATTTCCACTTAAGTAGAAGTATAAAAGTATTTGCCTTCATATATACTTATAGCCTGGATACCAGCCTGAACTCCGCCCACAAAATTTTTGGGCTGGGAGATTCAGTCTGGAATCGAGTTAGTTGGGAGAGATTTAACGTTTCAAAAAGGTTGAAACGCAATCTAAACCAATCAAATTGTAAGGGCGGGCTTTATACGTTGATGGACAGATATAGATAGAATATACCGGAATATACATCGAACAAAGATGGCGCCGTCTCGGGAGCTTAGTGGGACATATTTTATATGATTTAAGCTATCTACACGACTTTTTTATGTCTACATTGACTCGGTTAGTTGTGTATACGCAAAACGAGTGTTGCCGAGGATTTTAGGTCCTAACTAAAGCACTCTAGACCATTATTGATCGGTTATGCTAATGCGTTGGCCAAATTAATCGTTGAAACTAATGGTAGCTTCTAGCCTTGAGTGCTAATTAAGTAACGTGAGCAGGCATATCTCAGCAGATATTGACAGCGCATTCATTTTGAAAGAGGAACAGAGAAACGCGATCAAGGCATTTGTCGATTGAAAAGATGTTTTTGCCGTCCTTCCTACGGGAGCAGGTAAAAGTTTAATCTGTCAGATGGTAATACTACGTTGCGCTGATTGGTTCTAGGTATCCAATTCAGCGAAGAGGAATTTTCTTTCCTGGTTCGTTGAAACACGCCCCATAATCACAGCCCAATTGTCCGATCTCAGACTCATATTCTGACTAGAATTATGAGTATGACATCGTCAGGCTAATATACTTAAGTATTAAAAGTAAAATTACCTTAATGAATTATGGTTCTAATGGCCTTTTATCATTTTCACATCAACGCTCCGGCTCAATCAACTGATATAAGATGAAAATTCTAATGCCAATCTTTAAATAGTGTCTTAAATTTGTCTATTACAAAGTGTATAAGCACAAAACATTGAAAGCTATCTATTGCCATTAGGTAAGACAAAGTGGTTATGAAATACAAGAGAACAATTAGTACATTTTACATTTATTTGTAACTAAGTTGCACATTTAATTATAAAAAAATGTGGAGTTAAACATAAGCTCCTTTACTATATCACATCTGTCTGTCTGTGCTACCCTTAAACTCATAAATCCTGATTTATGTTTCAAAGTATGATATATTACAGGAACTAGTTCCACAAAATCAGATAATGTGGTTTTGTACTAGTTTGTGCTGAAGACTATTGTTAGCAGTGATATTCCCTACAGACACAGCCCTAGGTACAAAACAAAACACTTGACCTCAGATCAAACGTGAAGAAAAAAAAATTAATTACAGGAACTAGTTTTTGCATAAATTGCACAAAATTACCGAGGGCGCTTGTCAAGAACTGCATGATAAACGTTTGCGACATCGTGTGCCCTGATAAAAGGCAAGCATTTTTAAATGTGAGCCTGAGCAGAAACACAGTTGATTGTGTATGTTTCTTCTATCATTTATGTAGCGTTACATAGGCTAAGCTTGAGCATAAAACAGCTTCAAAATGCTGCAGAATTCAACGTAGCTCGCGCTCAACGAACGAACGAACGAAACTGACAAAACCGAAAATACTCCAGAGCAAATAGCGCTAATCCCTGATTGGTGTGATTGTGAACTCACTTTGACCTATCATTATTTGATTCGCTTTGGTAAAAAGGAACGAGAGGTTTTACTAAATGTAATGGAGTAAAAAGTAAGAATTTTCAGTTTGAAATGTAGTGGAGTGAAAGTATAAAGTCTCACCAAATAGAAATACTTGAGTAAAGTACAGATACATAGATATGTTACTTAAGTACAGGAACGAATTACATTTACTTCGTTACTGTCCAGCACTGCAGACCAGAAGGATCCAACTCTGCTGACAGAAGGCAGGAGGCAGAAGGGCCGGTGGTGGAGAGCAGTCCCTTACAGAGTGGCACCGGAAACACACCAGGAACATCAAGGGTCAACTACCAACAAGTATGCCAGAGAAGGGAGAAGAAAGAACCCGGGTGGAGGCAGGCAATCAAGTGGCTAAAAGCCAACGAGTCCGCAGTCTGGCAGAAGCTGGACGACGACATCACGGTCCTCCTGGAGCATTCTCTCCGCGGCCGGGTGGAATCCAAGCTTAACTTCTTGGGAGCCATCCTGTACGAGGAGTATAAGAGCCGATTTGGAGTGGTAGCAGAGAGGCGAAAAGCAGCCCCCAAGCAGAAAGGAAGGAGGGAACAAGAGATTGAGCAGTTGGTGTGGAGGCGGCGCCAGCTCCGAAAGCAGTGGAGGAAGGCAAGCCAGGAGGAGAAAGAGGGATTGAAGCCACTGTGGGAGGAGGTGAGGATGAGCCTCTCCAACCTGAGGAGGGCAGAGCGGATTCGCCAGCGCAGGAGGAGGAAGGAGAAAGAGAGGAGCAACTTCTTCAAGAACCCCTTCAAGCACGCAAAACAACTGCTGGAGGACAAGAGGAGTGGGAAACTGGAGATCACAAAGCTAGAGCTCGAGAAGCATATAAGGGATCAATACAGCGACCCCGCAAAAACCACCCCGCTGGGATCCTCAGGTTATGTTCCTCGCCCAGCCCCTCCAGTCATCCCGTTCAACACTGCTCCCCCCAAACTCAGTGAGGTTGCAGATGTGGTTCGGAAGGCAAGAGCAGCCTCAGCCCCTGGCCCCAATGGCGTACCGTACAAGCTGTAAAAGTACTGCCCAGGGGTTCTAAAGATCCTGTGGAAACTCCAGAAAGTGGCGTGGGAAAAGAACATCTCACTTCAGAATGGCAGAGAGCGTTCTCAGTCCTTATTCCGAAGGAGAAGAACTCCAACTCGATCGGCCAATTCAGGAGCATCGCGCTATTGAACGTAGAAGGGAAAATCAAGAGGTTGACCAGCTACCTCACAAGTAACAGCTACATAGACACCAGCTGTCAGAAGGCCGGCGTCCCAGGATTCCCAGGGTGCGTGGAGCACTCAGCCGTCATTTGGGAGCAAACCCAGAGGGCAAGGAGAGAGAAGAGCGACCTGCACATTGTGTGGCTGGAGCTTGCCAACGCATATGGGTCCGTTCCACACCAACTGATCGACTTCGCCCTGGAGTTCTTCCACACCCCCAACTGCATCAAAGACCTGGTGACCAAGTACTTTGCTGACCTACAGATGTGCTGTGCCCATCAGGACTTCACCACAGGCTGGCAGCAGCATGAATTGGGCATAGCAATGGGATGTTCAATATCTCCCATCCTGTTCATCGCAGCCTTCGAGATCATCCTCATTGGGGCGAGGAAGGTGGTCGGAGGAATGAAACTGCCATCCAGTCAAAGGCTACCACCGCTGAGAGGCTTTATGGACGACGTCACCACCATCCTCCAGACAGCAGCATGTACAACAAGACTGCTGAATAGGATGGATGAGCTTGTAGGCTGGGTGAGGATGAAGATAAAGCCGTCCAAGTCACGAAGCCTGTCCCTCAGGAAAGGGGTCAGAAATGACCACACCATCTTCACTGCAGGGGGAGAAGAGATCCCTTTGCTCTCGAAACAACCCATCCGCAGCCTGGGGCGATCCTACTCAGCGGAGCTCTCTGACAAGCAGGTGGGAGAGGCCGTGAGGAACCAGCTTGCAGACGGCCTTGCCAGGATCCACCGGAGCCAGCTCCCGGGCAAGTACAAGGTGTGGTGCTACCAGCACATACTCTACCACCGGGTGATGTGGCCGCTGAAGTTGAGTGAGGTCCCTTCCTCAATGGCAAGCAAGATGCCTCTCAGATCTGGGCCTCTTTGGTCGGAACACACTCCAACTGCCGCTCCACTCCATCAGCCTGGGATACAAACAGGAGAAGGCTCGGATGGTCTTGGAGCTGAGAGAATCCTCCGACCCTATGGTCAGGGCAGCGGGCACCCAAGTACGAACAGGAAGGAAGTGGAAGGCAGAGGAAGAGGTCGACAAGGCAATCGGGAGGCTAAACCATCGCAAGGTGGTTGGCCGAGTCCAAGTGGGTCGAGCAGGTCTTGGCCGGAGCGAGACCCCCCTCTTCTGGTCAAAGGCTTCCAAGCAACAGAGGAAAGCCATGGTGGTGTTGGAAGTGGCAAGGTCTGAGCAGGAACACTATACCATCAAAGCGGTGTCTCAGAGCCGGCAGGGGGGCTGGTCATCATGGGAAGGCATCTTGGACAGGCCGATGTCATGGCCCGACCTGTGGAAGATGCCCCAAGCCAGGATCAGCTTCTGGATCCGAGCAACCTACAACACCCTACCTTGTCCCCAAAATCTGCCCCCTCTGCAATCTCATCAATGCTAGCCTCCAGCACATCCTGTCGGGCTACAAGACAGCACTGTCCCAAGGTCGCTACAGATGGCGGCACAATACTGACCTGAAGAAGCTGGCAGAGGTGGCCGAGTCATGCAGGCGGGAAGCAAACAGCCGGGCAGCTGCCCCAGCAAGGCACACCATCCAGTTTGCAAGGGCTGGCGAGAACATCAAAGCCCCCCGCCCATTAAACATGGGAAGGCTCCTTGCACCCGGCAGCGAGTGGAGTATGAAAGTCGACCTCGGAAAGCAGCTGCAGTTCCCCAGGGAGATCACTGAAACATTGCTACGGCCAGACATGGTGCCGTGGTCCGTGGCCATCAAAACGGTCCCCTTGGTGGAGCTCACTGTTCCATGGGAGGGGGGACAGGAAGCTGCATATGAGAGGAAACAGGCAAAGTACTCGGACCTGGCAGCTGAGTGCAGGGAGGCTGGCTGGAAAGCCACTATATGCCCTGTAGAGGTGGGGTGTAGGGGCTTTGTTGGCTCTTCAACCTCTCGCCTGCTCCGAGACCTGGGGTGCACAGTAGCTGGCCATCGGAGAGCGACAAAGAAGCTGGCGGAGGAGGCCGAGAAGGGCAGCTTCTGGCTGTGGCTGTGGAGGAAGTATAGGAGCTGGGGGTCGAGTAACACCTAGGGCATCAGAGGGGTTGGCAGGGAGAATTCCCAGCCATCGCTCCGCCACCGGTCTATGTCCTGGGGTTAAAGGAGCGAAACATCAATGACCGGTGGTCCCCAGCTGATGCCCAAAATGATGTTCAGGTACACCTGAGTTCCAATGGCACCGGAGGAGGTGCGTCAGGCAGAAATGCCCGGCAGGAAGACCACCAATCCTGTATTTCCAAATTGAAGTCAGATTGGCCTTCTCCGTTGATGACAGTATTACCAAATTGTCAACTGAGGTCATCAACGGCTGAGCAGCTTTGCAGAGCTGCATAATGTAGCTGTGGTGACCTGATGCCATAGACTTGTGCACACACAGACACACAGAAATGTAAGCCCTTGTGATTGTAGTGTGACAGGATCTGGATTAGCCTGTGTGTTCATGTGTAACATGTGTAGACAGTGCAGTGTCAACCTATCTGCATAACATCTTTATGGAGGCGCCGCCCCCCGCCACAGAATGTACCCGTCCACATTTTGATCATGCCTCAGGTAGATAGTGGTGTGTTAGTACACTAAACAAACAGATACTTAACATGTCTATACATGTAGACCGACTAAACATTGCAACCGGGTATTGAAACATACAGTCCGCACCCAGAGGCAGTCTTAGGCAGTTTGTGGTTTGTATGTGCCCACCTTCCTTGTTCCTCCTTTTTCCTTCCTCCTTCCTCTTTCCTCAATACAGTCCAGCATCAGATCAGATCACCTTTGTAAATGCCAGCTGTTAGCCAAGGTTGTTTTTTTAGGTTATTGAGGTGTAGTCATTGACATTTTGTTGTGTTTGACCAGTCAGCCATAGATCAGTTACATTGTGCATTCCAGGCATGGTTGGGCCCTTTTTTTGGTAACAACATTGTTTGGCCATCACTTGTTAACAACATTGTTTCGCCATTACTTGCTAGGAACATGTTTGGCCATTACTAGGAACATGTTTGGCCATGACTTGGTAGGAACATGGTTTGCATGGTTGTGTTGGTTTGCAACAACTGTGGTAATGACATAGTTTTTTTTTTTTTGGGTGGAAATGCATCTTGTGTGAACACCGTAACTATAAGGTGAAAATTCACTCAAGTAACCTCAGGACTCTTGAGTTGTATATAAGTATATTTATTTATCAACAACAACAACAAGCCTGTCAGGCTCACCAATGGGACAGAAGGCCAGAGAGAGGCACAGGCCCACTCTTAGAGAGTGGAAGAGAGAGAGCCTGTGCTCACTCCCAGGCTCCAGCAGATGAGAGAAGCAAATTAAACACATCACGCAAGGTTTCTATAGGAAGTTGTCTGACGGCAAAACACATTGTCAGCAGGGATAATCACGTGGTGGGTCTCTGGTGTCCAAGGTCATCTTACTTTTTGCAACGTTATACATCAGCAAGGCAGAAAAGCAGTTTTTCTTATCAGCGCTTGATTACTCACACACAGAAGGTACACATTTAAACACATAAACAGAGTTAGAAAGGTCAGCACTTAACACTCTAAGGTCCAAGGCCTTTTAGACTTTTCTAAGTTGTCTGACATGCCTTGATGTTTTTGTACATTTTGCTTAACTTAAAACATTGATGCACAAATGGAATATATGATTCTATTCTAGACGACCTCAGCAATAATATCATGTAAGTAAAAGGAATGTAGTAAAAAAAAGTTTAATTTAAATCAAATGTAAACATACCCTTGGAAAATCCTTGTTTCAGAGGTGCTCAGACTTTGTACATAAACACATTGTAAAGATTTATTCACAAGACTTTTTATTTCTGAGCCTTGTAAACATAGGTGTTGGCTAAACACATGTTAGTTTAGCATTCAGAAAGTATGTCTTGTTTCACTACCACATATTTATAATTTCAGAGTGTCCTGTACCATTCCTAAATCTGTGCCCCTACAAATGCATATTGATGAGTTGGTGTGAACAAACCTGTGACACCTCTCGCAAAGACAAAGGCCATATCCTAATGGCCCTAGAATGTCTTTGTGGCCCAAACCCCCCGGAGTGAATCTTGCCACATCATGACCCAATGGAGATCACTGAATCACCATCTCCTTATCATATGAATAGCTGTCATTTGCTAATGGGTGGGTCCTTAGCAGCAGAAACCCCACTCAGATACTAGAAAGTGCACCACATCAGTTCTATTCCCCTGACAAAGTGCTTATTTATTTTAAAATTTTGAACTGTATATATTATAAAAGAAAAGGGTTCAATGTTTCCGTGGTTGTTCTTTTTATGTCTCTAAGACGAAAACTCGCGGAGCTTTACATTTTTTTTGACAAAAAAATAAAAATATCCCGTACGAGGGATATAGACCTTAGACAGTTAAGAGTCAAAGATATGCAGAAACAGAAAGGTCATGTTTCAGCTAACTAAGGCGTATGATTTTACACACAATCATTGATTAAAGCCAGAGGTTCATATTTCCCTATCAGTAACTCTTGCTGTATTAGTGGACTTGGTTCCATCCGCACTTCACACTGTGACTGCCAGGTGTTTTTCTTTTAGCCGTTCCCAGTTGGGTTTGCGTAACCTAGAGACATTTCCCATTTCTCTTGTTTTGTTTCGTGTTAAAGGCTCTTCCTGTCTCCAGTGCACACACACTTAACTGAGGGGTTATGAGATAGATCACTGTGAATTAGCACATGTTCACACACCTGGGTAGTGTGATCTGATGCCTGTTGGGAAGAGAATGTTTTGGAACCATGCTCCATGTGGAGTTTGGAATATTCTCTCAAGACTACATTGGTTGTGTAGGGGCCTCTGTTCCAATAGCTATTTCTGTAATAGTTTTCTCATTGGAAAATTAACAGCACAGTTGTCTTTCAGTGTTTGAAAGCACCAGTTGCCATTGTTGTGTATATAGAGGTTTATAGTTGACAAATATATGATGGTGTGGTGACGTTTTAGTGGTGTAATAACCTCTCCAAACTATTGACTATAGGTTGAGTGTGTTTGTGTTCTACGTGTATTATTTATTTTTGTGTGTGTGTGTGTGTGTGTGTGTGTGTGTGTGTGTGTGTGTGTGTGTGTGTGCGCGCGCGAGCGCCTAGAGTATATGTGTGTAAGTATGTGTTTGTCTTAGGTGTGTGTGTGTGTGTGTGTGTGTGTGTGTGTGTGTGTGTGTGTGTGTGCGAGCGCCTAGAGTATATGTGTGTAAGTATGTGTTTGTCTAAGGTGTGTGTGTGTGTGTGTGTGTGTGTGTGTGCGAGCGCCTAGAGTATATGTGTGTAAGTATGTGTTTGTCTAAGGTGTGTGTGTGTGTGTGTGTGTGTGTGTGTGTGTGTGTGCGAGCGCCTAGAGTATATGTGTGTTAGTATGTGTTTGTCTAAGGTGTGTGTGTGTGTGTGTGTGTGTGTGTGTGTGTGTGTGTGTGTGTGTGTGTGTGTGTGTGTGTGTGTGTGTGTGTGTGTGTGTGTGTGTGTGTGTGTATGTGTGTGTGTCTTGTGCGCTCATGAACCTACCCTCTCAGTTTGAGTTCGGGAAACAAAGAGTATAAGATTCAAAACATACCTCAGCAAATACACATGAATAGCTTGAAACTTAAAGGTGCAGTCTGTGATTCTGTAGTAAGAGCCACAGTAAGAGTACAGTGACAGTAAGAGCCACCTTCTCTGTTACCCATTTACAAAGCCCAGAATGTGTGCAAACACAAGCTTATTTATACAGCCTATGAGTTTCTATGACACCCAGTGGTATTGAGTCCATTCTTCAGACATGATCTCCTCTCTTTCTGCAACTATGGGAAGTAAAGAGCTGAAGGTGTGGAGGTGTTATTTCACCAACGGTTTCAGGTGCCAGATAAATTAATAGAAACTATATCTACACAGTGAAATTAAACCCCATACATTTCAAGGCTTGAACTAGCTGTGATACATTATTTACTCAGTAACTTTACAAGTTCCATGCACACAGTGCTTATCAAAGTCACACACACGCACAGAGGGGCCACCCTATGCCTCACCCACTCGAAAGGGATTAACTTTAAACCTAGGCAAAGATGAGATTGTTTTAGTGTGTAGACACAGGAACTCAAATGCATTACAGCCATATTCCTCTAAGGATGGCATTGTTGAGTGGCCACGTTCAGACACCCAGACAGCATTTGCTTGTCAGGTTCACAGAATGAATGCCAGACTAGCCCCAAGCTGGACCAACAGAAGTAGTATCTGATGTACCCCGGATGTGCCCACTCTAAATTATTTATACCAGGTCACTTATAAGACATTGTAGGAGCCATTTCTATCCACCTTTTAGTTTTATTTTAGTGTTACTTATTTTAGCCACTTGGGGGAGTATTGCACTGGGTGTGGCACGTCACTGGGAATTGGGTATCTCTACAGGTGTGATTACCCAATTAGGGAAAGGTGTGGATGGCTGGGAACACACGGTTCTTACCGTAGCCTGAAACCCACTTCACCCACAGAATCTTGTTTTAATATGCAAATAGCACTGGGTGAAAAGGACCAATTTTATGTACATATCTCTAACTTTATAATAAAGGGGAACACCACCCAAAGAGAGCTCATGCCTGGACAAAGTAAATTTGCTACGAGTTGAGAACAATTTGCCGTCCACTCCGAGGCTTATAGGATAGCCTCCACAGACATTCTTTTTTCGCTTCCACAGGGCATAGAAACCTAAATTATGGAGATGTGGTTCAGGTAGAGGAATTGAAATGTGCTGTTACTGAGCATCATGAAGGAATCATTTCTGCTTTAACGCCCCCCCATATAATCTCTATCATGTGCCAGGAACACAATCACTGGCACACATTAGACTTGTCATCACCTCTACTCCTGTACTCTGTGCCTAGTGCCGGGACACTGAAAAGCACCTTGAGACTTTTTTATTGTTTTGCCGCTATATAATTTAATTGCCCCTCCTGTGTCTTGAGTCTTTACTCTCTGACATGTATCCCAGTGTGTCTTGAGTCCTTACTGTCTGACATGTATCCCAGTGTGTGTGTCGGTTGAGTCGGTATGTTATGACATTTGAATTTAGCCCATGGAGCCAAAGTCACTTTGTTGTGATGTCCCTCTGAGCCCTTAAAATGCAAACAAGGGTTTGTTATTCTAATTGGCCTTGCTAAGTCTGAGGTATACACTTTCTCCGCTATAAGGAAGATCCTTTGCATTTGTAAATGTATCTATTGAGAATGAGAATTTCAAGAACAGAATAGAAATCCAGAATCCACCAGTAAGGGAATCGTGCCATTTTAAAAGCCTATGATACATAGGAATGCTATTTCAACATATGCATGTAAATGCAAATCTGTACATCTAGATGATTAAATATAAAATGTATAATAGTGCCTCCCATACCAGTATTTTTATAATATTGGTCATGATTATTAAAAATGAATCAGGTTGAAAAAATCAAGTCAGAAAGAAGACACTGACCCTCTTATACACAGTAACTTGCACTGAAGCAATCTCAGCCTGTATCCTCCACCACTACAAAGACAGCCATTGTTTAAAGAGAAACTGAAACATTTGGTGAGACGCATGTTTTTTTGGTATTAAGGTTTTTTGTTTCGTTTCCATTCCTTACTCTTGGTTCTCTGTTTAGGACAGACATCCTCCCTAGGACTTTAATTGGGTTGTGGAGTAACCACCTGGTGGAAAAGGAAATAATAAACTCAGCATCAGCATTTTAGATTTGATGTATGGTAATTTAGCTCTGTGTTTTTAATACATTTTTAAAATGACATTTTAAAATACATGTCTTTGTCCAAAAGCAACATTTGACATTAGCAACATTTGACACTGCTCCTCATACAGTTGGAAGTCAGTAGATGATATGTGAAGCTGTTTTTGTCTCCTTGAACTATTGAGCAGGTCTGAATGTGACCACTAGGTGGCAGCCATGAGGAACATGCCAATGTATCTGGTGTAGCATTGAAAACGGTACAGCTGTGTTGGAGATGATGAGCACAGGCTCAGGCCGAGCTGAGAAACTCTTCATCAGGAAATCCTCAGACAGGGCATGTCAGATGAGGACAGTCTCACGCCAGGGGCTTTAATACTTAATGCGATTAATGATAGTGGTGGGGCTGTAACCCTGTGCAAGGCACACAACCACCTGTTGGATTAAAAGGTGTGTAGCTTTATATGGAAAGGGAAAAGACGCCATTGGATGTAAGTGTTAATTTTTAACCAGCATGCCAGATAAAGGTTTTGAATCACATTAGAATTCGAACAATTCAATTAAAGGCAAATACTCCAATATTTTTATTACTGAAAACCTTTATTTACAACTGTTTACAAAATGCAAAATAATATTTTTCCAACATTTATCAGCACAGAGGACCTCGCAGCATTCTCACACAATTCACCACAATGACAGAAAGAAAGACAAAACAAAAAGAAACCCAAATGAAGGGACACTAACACAATAATTTGACACCAAACATTTAAACCAACAAAAACCAACCCCACAATAAGTTCGAGAAATAAAACACTCAATTATACATAGATGTACAAGGATTGTATATTAAAATAGCATGTAGAATCTAATCACTGCCAAAGACATGAAAAGAAGTACAAAAATATCTATTATGTTAACAGTCCCTAACAAGAAGAAATTACTTAATTGTCTTAAAACATAATTTGACTGCAATGGCTTAATCGTCCTAAGTGAATTTAACTGTAATGGCCATTTCCCCCACTCAAAGGAACATGAAGGGGAAATGAAACACAGACAGACAGAGAACCTGTCATGACAAAAAAAAGAGAAAAAGGAAACACAAATAAAAGGTTGAAGAAGAACATATGTGTTCCATAACCTTCTGTGAACATAAACACATAGAAACATGCACACACGTGATTTGAGTTGCAAGTCTGACATAAAGACACCACTGGTCCAACACTTTTCCCACATCCTTCTGGGTATATCAGTAGTGTATACACAATTATTATCCTTGAGCAGCTATTACCCAAAGTAGATTTGCAAATCATATCTATACACAATTTGATTTAAGTTCTATCCAGAACATTTTATGTGTGGAGCCACTAGATATGGTCACACATCCAGTTGCTTGTTAGGTCTACACTAGGTGCAGTGGATTCAATTGGTTGAATGGCAACTACACACAAGGGGAGGGAGTTCATAGGTGTCATTTAACAATTTAAATAACAAAATTAACTAACTTCTTTGGTATTGCTGTATTCTTTGAAGACTTTATTTAAAAATCTTTTCTTTCTCTTTAAGTAATCATTAAGAATGATCAGTTTTTCATATCTACCCACTTTTCACTGCAGCCTACTACTTTCAAGAGATGTATATTAAAAAAAGTTTTAATGGGTAGCATACAGTGATATTTAGAGGCTACTCCTTTTGTAATGACAATATGTCATATATTCTTCCATGTGTTACTAAAACACTTAGCAACGATACTTCTATCTTAGATGCTCCAAAACTACAAAGACAAGATATGTGCAAGAAAACAACTCAGTAAAAACACATATGTAGACACGCACTCTCACAAAGACACACACACACACACACACACACACACACAACACACACACACACACACACACACACACACACACACACACACACACACACACACACACACACACACACACACACACACACACATCAGACAGTTGGATAATGTTAAAAGCTTCAGAAGGCCATCGTTTGATTTGATTGTGGATAATGGGCATATAGATACGAAAGACCTCATGTGCCACCTTTACCAGCTCAGTCTCCTGGCATGAGATTCACTACTGTCATCAGCTCAGGAGCCTATGTGTGATGACCTCTGACCCATGAACTTAGTGACAGGGGTCAAAGGGGTAGCTGGTGACTCCGCCATGCAGCTCCAGGGCAGACTCTGACCATGCGATGATGTCACCGGCCATGTGACCGCTGCAGGAGGCCAGACTGTAGATGTCGTGGCCGGTGAGGATGTGGGACCACATCTGCAGGTCGGAGATCTCGCCCACGAACGCCTGGGTGGCGTCGAAGCGACCGCCAAGTGTGTCCTAAGGGGAGAGCAGGACGTGTTATTTCTAATCACTGCTGGATTTTGAGAACCACTAGGGAGACCTGATCTGGTGAGTTGACTGAATATTGTGGCCACAAAGATTTAGAAACACTAATATCACTGTGTTCAATGTAGACATGATGATTTCTTTTGATCAATGAAGACATCAATGTTCTGTTCTTGTAAAGTTAATGTTAATCGAAAATACTGAAATTATGTATTTACCAATAAGTAGGATAATAGTTTGTATATCAGTATAATCAGTATAGCTTTCGGTTTACAATTACTATAACTGCTCTCTGCTACTATACTGATGCGATTACATCAGTTTCTTTGGATGTTCCTGAGTAACATTTTCTACATGAGTCGGACATTGAGTCTCTACATTACTTAGATATGAATATGTGTTTTGTCATGTTAGTTGTCAAGTCACACTCAGACGCACCTGTTCCTGTCCCAGGATGAAGACTCCTCCTGCCTTGATGGGATGCCATGCAGAGAGGTTTTCCCCTGATCCCCTCTTCACACCATCCTGGTACGCCTCCCACAGCCCATCACGAGTAGTCCACGTCACACACACATGGTGCCACTTGCCGTCACTCAGTGAGAGGGGCAGGGTGACCGCCTACACACACCACACACACACAGACATAAACAGTTATTTTCAGTGTCCATAGTTTACCCAATGTGTTGCTTCTCTGTGCATCTCAAAGATTCTTTTAATTCCTGGCTCTCCCTACATGACACACACACACACACACACACACACACACACACACACACACACACACACACACACACACACACACACACACACACACACCCTCACTCACCCTGTCGTTGACCAGCAGCTCCATGGGGTTGTTGCCCCACTCGATCAGCACCAGCTCGTTGGCCTGGGCGGCTACTGAGTAGGAGAAGGGGGTCCCCAGCCCTTGCCCTGCCCCTCCCTTCAGCCACAGGCACAGGGTGAGGGCGAAGATCTCATGTTGGAGGGTGTGCTTCACACGTCCATACATGTAGTCTGTGCGCATGGGGAACCCAATCTGGAAGCCGTCCGGGACATTGGTCTTTTTGCGGGAACCTGGTAGAAGCGATAAAGCATTTATTTATTTGTTAAGGGATCAGTTTTATCCAAGAGATAATTTTCTTTTTAAAAACGTATAATTTGGTTGTGTTCTGTCAGGCGGAGGTCTTTTGACAAAGACTGTGAGCACAAAGTAGGTTCACTACAGTATGAACTAAGAGTCCAAACTACAATGATAGCACCAGTCACTGTTTAACTGAAAGCATCTTGAATTTGGCTGTTTGGTCCCGGGAAAGTAACTCTTAGGAAATCCACATGAGCAAGTGATTACAGAATAACATATGTCAGAGTCTGAGTTTGTTTGCCTAGTGTTGCTTTTAATGGACCCAGATGCTTCCTGTTCAAATGCAGCCATACAAAACACACTTCTGTCTCTATGTCAATTTCAGACTGATTCTGGAACAGTTCTAAGCCTCATTTGCTGTAAACCATGGTGCCCTGTAGCTAATAAATGCATAAGTCATGACACAGGTCGAGGAGGGATGTGTATTCTATCTACCTGTGTCTGTGAGTCTGTGCTGAAGGTGGTTCAGAACTGCCTCCAGCTTGCTGCTGTGGCTGTTGGGTGTCCTTTGTCCTTGTGTGTGATAGGGGTATGCACCATCCGTCTCATTGTCGTTTTCCACACTGTCATCACCCTCATCTTCTTCTCCACCGAGGCGTCCGTCGTCGTGACTCCCGTCAGCACGGTGCGCGTCATAGTGTCCAAGGTCATGAGGTATGTCGTCGTCAGTGTCACTATTGCCATCATAGCGACTGTTGTCAGGATGTCCATCATCATCACGGCCCCTGATGTGCAAGGTGGTGTGATGGCTGAGTTGCTGCTCGAGAGCCTGAATCTTCCGTTGCAGGAGGTCTTTCAGTGAATTTGAGTAGGTGGTGGAGGTGTTACGGGTCTGCAAACAAAAACACAAACAGTTTCAGCACCTCATACACTATTCACTCTGCCAATACATGCTGCAGCACACCTGCAGGGGTCCTTGAATTAAACTAGGCTATACCATTCTGGAACCACAACGTGGGAGGCAACAAATGGCTGTCAATTAAACACTCTGGATTTCCTGGGCCATGAGATAGCTCTCTCCACCAAAAGAAAGGAAATCTGTAATCACTGCCCACCCTTCTCAGAATGAATGACGTCTGTGCCGCTGCCAGAAGATCTAGGCACCCTTTGCAGAACTGACCATCTCAGCCTATGCCAACTGCTCTGTCTGTGCCAGCGCTGATCCTCCAACCCATTGTGTCTGTACTGAGCACTGCTGAGAGCCTGAATAAGTTTGGACCTCCGATGGAACAAGCTAGAGTGATTCGGTAGCTGCCTCTATACTCTGCTGATAACTGTGTTGTTTGAACACAGGAGTGGGGGTTGTTTATTCATAGAGGGCCTGTGTTGCTTGAGCAGAACCTGGAATAGATCCAAAGTCCAAGTACTACTGGACCTAAGAAAGCTGAGGCACCCCTCTAAACTCATTGCATATCAGGACCCAGTATTGGGGGGAGGTGGGGGAGTTATTTTCATTACAGTCTATTAGAATGGCAATAGGTCACAACAAGGGCACCATTCAAGTACATATTTAAATATTTAAAATGTCAAGATCCCTTCAACTTCTGGACACCTGACACAGACAGGAGCGTGATGGGATCCAACCTTGAGGGGAACCACTCTGTCTTTTGATCACTGTGAACGTTGGATTGGTGGGCTCTTTTTCTGTATCCATTTATTTTCTTTTTTTCCACTCCTGTCTGCCATTAGTTCTCTCCCAATAATGATTTCTTTGTTTCTCTCTCTCACTCTCTCTATCCCTCTCTCTCTCTCTGTCACTGTCTCTCATAACCCGTGCATCTCTCTCTCTCTCTGTCCCGGTCTCTCCCTCAGTCTCTATCTCTGTCTTTCCCCCTCTCTCTCGCTCACTACCCATCACTCTCTCTAGGTAAATCCTGCTTTGCTCCTGCTCAGCGGCTGCCCTGCTTACTGTACGTCAGGAGAGATCACCCTAATCAACTGTGATGTCACGGAGCCACCTCCTGCTGTCCCTGACATCTTTGTGCAGCTCACGAGCCTACACGGAAGGAGGGATGAAGGAGAACGAAAAGAAAGAGGGGCATTGAAAGGTGAAGAAAAAGGCAGAGGACTGGAGAAAAAGGAAATGAAAGATCTCTCTTTCTTCCTATCTCTCTCTCCCTCTCCCTGTCTTTCTCTCTCTTTTTTTTTTCTCTCTCTCTCTCCGTCTGACTCTCATTAGAATCATCTACAGAGCCCACATTTTTTTTCCATTATTTTGTCAAGTTATGAGGAAAACTGCAATTGACTTTTCTACAAAGTGGATATCATACTACTTTCCCCACTATGACAATGAAACCCCTAATTTTCTAGGCAGTTTTCACAAGACAATACGTTTTGTGTATTAAGTCAGGTATAGTAACGGTGTTGGCTTACAGTAAGCGTGAGATTAAGAAGAAAATATGATACTGTCTTTTCCCTTATTAAGGCCTCAACACTCAAGGGATATTGTATGATGTCAAGGTAAATTGAGATGAATGCAAGAATATCATAAGAAAAATTAGGGACTTTGTATTTAAATTGTGTTCAGTTCCTCCCATGTGATGGTTTGACACTATCGTGGCCGGGCCTCTCACAGGTGTTAGTGTTACTATGTTAATGGCTAGATTAAAGATTTATACTTGACATAGTTGCCACAAAGCCTAAACTTAATGTGACATGCTGAACCTGGCAACCCATCTGTCCAAACCCTAAAGACAGAAGAATTGGCTCCTGGTCAGAGAGCGGCTGGCCCTGGGACATATCTGCCTCTGATGGGTCAAGGACTCAGACTTAACATTATAACCCGGTTTTCATGGAGCTTTTTGAGCTTTATTTTGCCTGCTTCATCCTTTGTTGTCTTTGTTATCTCATATCCCCCCTGTCTTCCACTATAAACAGGGGTGGGGTTGAACTCCCCCCACACAAGGAACTTAGAAAGGGTCATTTTGTAACCTTTAGATCAGACACATTACTTCCCTGGTTATTACTGGTTGTGTGTTATTGGTTGTGTGTAATTGGTTGTGTGATTGGTCGTCCCCTGCTCTCACCTGCAGACTCTCCAGACGTTCCTTCAGTGCGTGCAGCATCCTCTCCAGCTGATCTGGCGATGACGATGACGAGGGCGTCATTTCGCTGACGTGCTTCTCCCCGAGGGCTGCCGTCCCGTGGTGGCCCCCCAGGCCCATGGACGGGTAATGCTCCTCGGGGTCCCCGTGGTGACTGCTCTCGGGGTAAGGCAGCGTGTGGTGCGTCAGGTGAGGCGAGGGCCCCAGGTCGTGGTGACCCATGCCCCGGCCGAAGCCCTCGCACAGGGCCAGTTTGGACGTCAGCTCCCTGATCTTGTCCCTCTGGTCCAGGATGGTCTCCTTCTGCTGGACCAGGCTCTCCCGCAGGTGGAGGATGGTGGCTTTGGCCTCCTCTGGCAGCCCCCACCAGCCGCCTCCACTGCCTCCCCCGCCTCCCCCGCTGCTGCCGTGGCTCCCGCTGCTGCCATGGCCCCCGCTGTGGTGCCCACCCCCCGGAGCCCCAGTGCTGGACCCCAGAGGCCCCGCCGCCATGGGGAAGCAGCCGGGGTCGGCGTCTGGGGGGATGGGAGTGCACAGGAAGCGTGGCTGAGTGACGTACTCATACTCTGGCCCACTGGCATCACTGCCGCAGAACAGAGCCACCAGCAGGAGAGTCTTAAGGAAGACTGGGAAGAGTCCTCCGGGGTTTAGGCCTCTCACGAGTCCTGGCATTTGGACCGGCTGCAGTGACACAGGTTCTATGTGCAGCTGCTGGTTAATTGATGGGTGTGATGGTTTCTTTCGTGATATTAGTTTGTTTACCTTTCAGATGTCATGTCACTGGTTTGCTTAGGGTGTGGGACCAGTCCAGGTGATCTTTAATGTCTTCAAAGACCTGATCCTATCCGTGTGCGTCTCGAAAGAAATGAGGCAGAAACCCTCACACAGTGGAATCCAGTCCAGTGATGAGGCAGTACACTCCTGGAGTCTCCACCACCAGATTCTTCAAAGAAACGCAAAGACACGTGTCAGAATAAAGTTCATGACAAGAAACAATATCATTCATGTAAATCCCTGAACTCGACACCCGTAGAAAACATAATTTTTGAGGTTTTAATTTAACGACATTTATTATTTACCTGTGCGTTTACTTATTATTTATTTCTTATAGCATACATACATTAGATATGCACAGCTGTTGCTCTTAACCTTAAACTACCATACTGCTGTCTCCTTTGTCATGCAAGCTCACAACCAGGACGTTCACTCAAAGAGCTACTCTAACTCAACATGTGCATTTCTGCTGATTGACAGAGTTATTATTGGCCAGAGATAATACCAGCAGATTATACTGATTATACCAATATACTGTGCATAAAGAAGACACATAAACCTATGCCAAGCAATCAATCATTAAATCCACTAACCAATCCATTTATACATTAATCAAGGCCTTTAGAGGATTGTGGTGTACATGTGTTTGATGTGCATGGACCCCTCACCAATCCAGGATTAAAGAGTGCCTAATGTCTTTGTTTTGTGTTTCATTGACCTTGACTTTCAATGTGTATTGTTTCACTATGGCTATTTCAGCGCTGTAACTTTGTGTGTAATTCCCATGGCTACTGTCCCATCTTCACAACCTTGATCTCCTTGGCAAAAGCGCTGGGAAACAGTCCAGAGCTTAAGAAGCAGACTGCTACGTTGTGGCACAAATCCGATCCTGTCTTACAGACTCAAACAGAGTAGTCCCGTAGGCTTTCAATCCTTCTTCACAAAGTGATGTGTCAATTGGTTTAGGGGATTAATTGCTTGAGGAACTGGCCTTGCACCAGCAGGGAATCTAAAGGTTTGTAGATGTGCACACAACCTGAGTATCTGCAATGCAAACATCAAAAACCACTTTGTTCCCATCATGAATATTTTGTGTTAACTAATGTTTTTGGCATGTTTCATTCAGCAAATGTTTCCCTTTTTTAGTAACTTTAGTTTCCTAAAAAAATATAACATGCCTCAACATTAGGCTAACATTATGAATACATCAGCTGAAGTTACCTTGTAAACTTTAAAATCTTAACTCAGGCTCATGGATACTGATGGTTTCTTGACGAAATACAGTACAAATGCTCACAGAGTCTCGTTCACAGCTTGTCCTCTTTTTTTTTGGCAGAGGATACTTGTGCCAGTCTCCTACACGATCTCCCACCCCCCTTCCTATTTCCTCCAAGTCTCGCATGGACAGCTGGCATGTCCTGGCCTTAAACCACTGCCCTGCCTTACCACCACTCCCCTGTTTCCACAACCTGGCATCACCGTCTCTCTCTCAAGTGACCAGACACCTTTAATCACCGATAGATTAATTGGGAGGTCACTTTATTTAAGAATGTGCAGATTACATGGCATTGTTAGTTGTTTTGGCTCGTGCCACCACCTGCTGCTGTCACAGTCAGACTACGGGTGACCCTGGGTCAGTGTGCCAGCGCCTCATTTGGTGCGAAGTGCTTCCTGTGGCTGACCTTGAGATTAAAGAAAGAGTGTCTGCAGACAAGCTCAGGTGGCGTCCTTTACTGTTGACCAAAAGCCAGTCCATTCTGCCTCTATGGTATTTGTCTGCCTCGATGGTCGCATAATAATAATCAGGTCACACGTCAAGAGATTCTGACCCATTCAAACACCGTCTGGTCATATCTGAGCTCATGTGACAGTAGCTGTCACTAAACTCTGATGCTCCGACTCAAGGACTGCTTGGTTTGTAATTGTAATCATATGCCTTGGTATTGTTATTGGTTTTACCTGAATGCATGTGCTGTCATTCAAAGTGTAACTCAATGCCATATATGATTTACTAACCCCACAATTTACTGAAATATTACTTACTACAACACCAAACACCTCTTGCCAATATACATCCAGCTACAGTGGTCATACCAGTCACACACACAGGTTATGTCTGTCACTCACACAATTCCATGCTGTGTATGGTGCATGGCTGATGTCAGCATATATGTGTGTTTGTGTCAGCGTGTATGTGTTTTATTATGAACGTGTGCTTATGTATGTCAATGTGTGTGTGTGTGTGTGTGTGTGTGTCCGTGCCACCACCTCACATTGTTGTTCCCCTCAGGCTTAAAGCCAGCACAGATGGCCTCTGCGTTTGAGAGTGTCAATCCGCACTCTTCCCCTCCATCCTTCTAGTCTGACGTTAAATGTTATCCCCTGTTCATCCAACCAGTTTACCTAATTACTGAGACTGGTGAGGCCAAGTCATTAGTCTGCCTGATGAGGGCTTTATGACTTACAGATCTTCCCTTATATCTGTAGCCCGTTCTGTTGAAAGTGTACAATCTTAATTAAAGTCCTGGAGACGTATGCTTAAGATTTGTGTTGCTAATTAAAAGTGGATAAAGAGGTCATAGAATTAGTGTAGCAATTTGACTAAAGCAATTAAATAACCCACTGGGGGTCTTGAGAAAACATGTTTACACAAACTGTCTCTGTAGGTACAGGGACAGAGAGATAGAAAGAAAGAGAGAAACAGAGAGAGAGAGAGAGAGAGAGAGAGAGAGAGAGAGGGGTGCAGGGATGTAGAATTAGACAAATTAACAAATTCCATTGGACAATAATGTTCTTTAGTTGCACTATGAAAATGTCTTGTATCCAGCATCCCATCCCATATTGATCGCTACCATGAGGATATTCTGAGTCTTAGTCCACTGATCTTTCTCCACATGCGAAGTATACCTGTCATCCCATGTTCGTACCATTCATCTAGACCACACTTCCCAGTTCCTCTGTAGATCCCTGCCCAGAGCTTAAGATTCCACAGAAACTAAAAAAACTAAATCCTGTGATATAAAATGTCCACGTCCTTCAAACTTTCGCAATGCGCCTTCAAAATCAACAGGTCACCACACGTTACAATTGACAGGGAACTTTCTTTAGGAGTGTGGGTTACTATGTAGCCAGTCTGATTTGATTATCTCATGTCAATGCCAAAGCTACATTAGCTGAACTTCTACAAATGCTAATCATTGCACTCCAAACATTCTAATGAAGAACAGGAATGACACATATCTGAGGAGAATACTGGAGAATAATCACACAGTCAGAAATGGCAGGATGGGCAATTACCTGTAAATGGTCCGGCGGGAAATATTTCAGTGCCTCTCCAAAGCTGAGTTAAGAAGTTAGTCCACCTGTGTGACTGATGTCGTTGAGGGAGCCTTACTACTGTGGAATCATTTAACTCCTCTCTCCCTCCTTCTATTCCTCTTCCTCCTCCTACCTCTCCCTCTCCCTCTCCTCCTCCTCCTCCCCCTCCCCCTCCCCCTGCCCTCTTCCTCTGTGTTTACAATAGTTACTACTGGCACATGACACTTCTAGAGAAGTAAGACATAATCATATTTCTTCAGTCATTATGGTTGTTGCCCTGTATTCTAACTGCGCTGTGAATGTTTATCATCATTAACCATCACATTTTTTTTACAATGATTTTACAAATGCAGAGTACAGCTGGAACAGAGGAAGAAGTTCTTTTAACTATTACTGAAGACTGAAAAATGTAATGTCAAACAAAAGTTGATTCTACAATTTTATTGTTCTACCATAGAGGATTTACTGTCCAGTGCAGCACGGTGATATGTAAAAAGCTATTAAAATATCACCATTAATTATAATAATACCATATATTGCCAACGTAATGAACTGCAGCACTTTATTTTTTCTTGACGCAGTATAGCATACTCGCATGTGCAACTTAACAAGATAATTGGCCCAATTATCCACGCACTAATCCAGCCTCTGTCACTACAGCGACAGATGGACCCCTATTCAGGTCACAGTCATCCATGCACTCCTGGCCCTCAGCTTGTTTAACACGCATGTGTGTGTGTCCAGCTAAATACTGTGACAGGTCAGACTTATTTACAAATAATAAAATGGTGTGCAGATTGTCAGAGTTAGTAACTCACAATAAAGTATTTACAGAACAACACAGGTATCAGACTAGGCCAACAGCACTTTAATCGCTTTGATTACACTCCATTGGTAGCCTTTACACTGCGGGCCAGTGTTATTCCTGCCAATGAGGTGGACTGCACACAGAACAAGAGAACAGCACAGCATGTTCAAAAACTCAAAGACACTTAATAATAATAACTTATATTATACTTATTACATCTTGGTTATTTACTCATTATAATGCAGAGAACATACAGAATGAACATAAAACACATATGCCCTATTCAATACTGTTACAGGTCAGACTTACAATAAGTCAGGAAAAGAGTAGACAAATATAGACACTGGGCTTTCTAGAAGATATGGTAGTCTTACTTTCAATACATTATGAAAAGGATTTAAAGAACAGCAATAAAATCACATATAAAATCACATATAAAGGGAAAAAAAGAAATACTTTTTATATCGGCTTGTACCTGAGATACTGCACACACTAATCCGTCTACAGTATCCATTTTATGGGAAAGGTTGTACAGACACATTTTCAGATGTTTCATGAAAAATAACACGCTCCTCATCCGTCTTCCCAATAACGGCTCTTTGGTTCAGGGATCAGTGAAGCACATATGTCTCCGAGCACCAAGGTAGCCGTCATTTTAATCACCCTTTGCCCCTTGGCAGAACTCCATGACACAGTTCCTCAGATGTCTGTGGCACTGGAGTAGGAGGTCATAGTGCAGTGATCCATGTCACGCTAAGACTGCTTTTTATTGGCTGGTACTCGCAGACACTGACATTTCCACAGATCAGCAATACAGTGTATGCTTGATCACTTCCGAAATGTCTATATTCTACTTTATTCTATACTTATACTTCACAGATCATTTCTATATGCAGTGGCCCTTGTTGCTCAACCTCTTTAGAATAGGGTTTGTAGGTGTAAGGATAATCTGCCATTAGTTCAGCCTCAACAGAACACCATACTGTTGAAGGAAATAGAAACCTTCAACAGTCTCTACCAGCCCGACTTTGATTTTTTTACCGAGAAGCTGGTGACAAAAGAAACATGTTTATGCAGCTGCATTGTACAGTTCTCAGACAAAACCATATTACACCGATGTAGAAGATACAGACAGTGCAAAATGAAGGATACTCTCGAACCGCACAAAGCACAATGTGGCACTTATTTAACCGATGAGCAATGTTGAGGCAGTCTTCATCAGAGCTGTATGACACAAGCAATGCATAAATTAAACACTGTCCAATGAGGACTGTCATTCATTAATTTGATGTAGACAAAGAGACATGTTTTTGTGTGAACTGCACTGTATGTGTGTGTGTGTGTGCTAAGGTGTTTTTGCAGGTGTGTTTGTGTTGTTTGTGTGTTTGTGGGTTTGTGTGTTTGTGTGTGATTTCTTTACACTTAATCTCATGCAAACACACTGATGGTAGAGATCAGTTGGAGGGTGAACCTTTTGGGTCGACGCCAAGTGGCCAAATCTCTACGTATCACAAAATGTATGTGAAGAGACACTACACATGTTAACCCAAACACTCTAATATCTTTCCCACAGACAGACAGACAGAGACAGACAGACAGACAGACAGACAGACAGACAGACAGACAGACAGACAGACAGACAGACAGACAGACAGACAGACAGACAGACAGACAGACAGACAGACAGACAGACAGACCGACCGACCGACCGACCGACCGACCGACCGTGACATGTGTCATGAATGATAGAGACTACACATGTAGAGGCACGGAAACACAGAGGAAGCCAAGATCTAATTCCAAGAAGAGGATAAAATGACAGACAGACACACACAGAGAATAAGTAGTAGGGCACAGACAGAGGGATGCTTTCATGCAATCCCCTTAGTTTGTGCCTTAATTCATTACAGGAAGTACAACAACAGGTGGCTGTGACACACACACACACACACACACACACACTTCACAGAGGTCCTCTCAGAACATTCTTTCTGGTGGAACCTTCAAATTAGGTAAAACATTCACTATAATCCATCTTCACAGGGGTATTCATACACAATTGACCTACTCTTAATTTACTCTAATCTACTCTTGATTGTTCCACATTAAGAACCAGGCGTTTAGTGGCCCATAAACAGGGACTGTGTGAGGTGAGTCCGTTAACTAAACAAGAATACAAACTAAAAATATTTCCCTGGGTCTAAAAACTACAGTGTGATACAATCTCCTCACAACCATTTTACAACAAATCTTGGTTCTCAGAATAATTTTGGGCCTCTGTAAACTGCTTTCATTCTCTTCATTCACAGTGTTTGAATGGCGTTACAATGACTTTTATTAAGTTACAGCTGCTAAATGTGAGACATGCAGCTCTTAATCTTAATTCCTGACGTAATTTACAAGACATAGTGTTTCCTCTGTCTACTCTCTGAATTTGGCGTCTGCATGTAATGTGGTTGGTGTCTCTGTGCTGAGAGCACACGCAACCCTCTGGACAAATGCTGAACTGCTCCTGCAATCTTAATGACCCACAAACAATTTAGGATTGTAAATCCAGTCTGCCACAGGGGGGAAACACCTTCCAAGCAATCTCACACAATACATGTACATAAATGTGCACATGGATTTACGGTATGTTTGTCATTATCAATGTGGTGACCAGTAAGGTTGGTGGTTTTTAATAGAGAACTCATCAACAACAAAAACATTTGTTTAATCGAGATGGGAATGTCATTATTGAGGTCTTAAAGACTGCATGTTATTAGACTTATGCCCTATCCGGGATTGGATTTATTCCATACATAGCCGGCATTGCTGTTAACCACTTTGTAAATTACATCGGCTAGTCGTTCATTACAGAAAGTTGACATATGTCTTTTATTTATTACGCTTTTTATTTATGAATCTATCTTTGCCAAAGCCACATTGCCTCTGCCAAGAAAGGGGACAATACTAAAAGATCAGGTCTGGAATACAAGAACAAACTTTTCAACCTGATGAACTTTTAATGAATCCATTGATTATTCTATTTAAGGTTTGCAATTCCTTTCAATTTAGCAATCCTGTAACTGAATGCTTTGATGTCTGATTAAACACATCAGATAACTTTGATGCCCTCGTTTAACCTTATCAGACGTGTTAAGGTCATTAGGAGTGTGTGTTCATGGCTAACTGGGGACATTTGTGTTAGCTAATGAGTTCTATCAGGTTTGATAGATCAGTCGGCCACATGGTAAGTAAGTAAGTAGGTAAGGTAGTACTCCGTTGCCACAGGAGGCCTACAGTTGGAAAACACCTTACTATGTGGTATCCTTTGATAAGATGTATCTTAGCATGAGTGTTGCATGCTTTATTTGCTGTTTGTGAGATGTAAGACATAATACGGAAAGCCATGGGCATTAGTGTCAGATGCTTTATTTGCTTATCGTAAGATATGATGGAAATCCATTTACAAAATAATAATAATTAAGTTTTGTACACTAAATATTGTTTTTGAGAACTTCAATGGAAGTATTCAGGGCCTACTAATTGGTGGGCTCCATGAAGAGCGCTGTTTGACAATGGGCCAGGCTGTAGCAACATGCAACAGGCCTATTTTGCCAGAATGCTGATGGCCTCACTGGTTTAGGACCAGGCTGAAAATAATTTGGATTAAAAAACTGTTCCTTGCATTATTATGCATTGTATTTATTTAAACTATGCCTACAGTTTTCGACATTTCATATACTGTATATTTATATATTTAATACATATATATTTATATTATATTATAACGACACTCAGTGTGGCATGCTTTGGGAACCAGTGAAATAAAGCTTGCTCTTGGCATCCGATAGAAACATAACATTGTTAATAATGACCCCGTGAGAGTTGTTGTATCCAGAACTAGCTCATTCTGTTCGTGAATGAAAGAGTGGGAGAGGGGCGGTGGATTTGGTCCAATGATGAGCTGCTACAAGTCCGGGCGGCTCTGCGTTAAAAAGTTCAAGTCATTATTCTCAGCACCGCTATTCAGACCGCAGTCCCGTTAGCTCATTGTTATTCAACCCGAGAGAGTGAGCGAGGGAGAGAGAGAGGGATAGTGAGGGGGGAAGAGAGAGAAGACATTGTCCGGGAAGAGGGAGAGAGGTAAAATGCATAGCAGAGGTTTTGCCCGTTAATGATCGTTTTCTACAGATTACTAGTTAAAGTGGGAATGTAAATCTTGGGATTTAACCGCGATTTCTCTTCAATCTTTTGACCGGGCTGTGTGAACGTGGAGGCATGAGTTTAATCTGGCCAACAATGAAGAGAGGTACAGAACGGCACCAAAAATCTGACCTCAATTTGAGTCAATAAGGCTTGAGAGAGAGAGAGAGCGAGAGAAAGAGAGAGGGTGAAGCGAACGAGGGCACTGAAGGGGGGGAATTGAGATTTAGTGCTGTGGTGGGTTCAACCATCCACCCCCCACAAACGACGGGGGAAAGTGGAAGGCTAGAGAGTCGAGTGAAAAAAAGTAGACAAAGCCGAACGGAGTTATAACGAATCGTCTTTTTCTACGATGATCAGAGAGACGGTAAGCACTCATTGAAAGTCGGATTGCAACCATCAGTAGTGGCTGTGAGTTGATTCGGTAGGCAGTTTGATACAAATCAACAGGTGGTGTCAGAGCTAGTATCTGGATTTGTTTCCAGTGCCCATGTTCAAAGTTTTCTAACGTGCTACATAGGCTTGCAGCAAATCTTTGATCTTAGACTATTTTCTTGTTTCCATAATGACATTTAAATCAGATTTTGTCTGTCTTCTTGACTGATCTTGCTGCAGAATGTCCAAAATGCTGATGCAAAAGGCCTCTGCATTTAGTCCATGAAAAGTGCAAGATCAAAACCAGGAGAAAGGCTAAATTACTTATGTAAACATACCGACTAGACTGATTTAAAATGTAAGTCATGTGTGAAATTGTATAGTATATCTGCTCAACCATGGGTTTGTGACTTTTTCTGTGCAAGACTAACAGCTGAAAGACTCACACCCAGGAGTAGCTTACACTCCAATCAGTGATTTAAGGCATGTGTTTTTTTTTGTCCTGCAGTTTCATCAGCACTTTCAGCGTCCAGAGTGCACAAAGCATGTTTTCTTGCAAAAGCCCCCGTGTTCCCCAAATATTTATGTTGGTTGCATACCTGTACTGAGTCACAGAGATTTATTGCAGTCCACCAAGCACCAAAATAACTGTGGTTCAGTTCAAGGGAAAGAGGAGCTTTAACCCAAACACCAGGGCCAAATGGAGCCCTGTTCTAAAACCTTGGAACTGCTCAGGGTAGATGTAAGAATCAGTGCCTGCTAATGAAGCGACTGAAAGGGTTCTACCACAGAGAATGTTGGTGAGCATCCTGTTAAGTTTGGGGGAGAACAGTACGCTCTGTGTGAGTGTGTGCAGGGGTGGGGGTGGGGGTGTGGGGATGGATTGTCTGTGTCTAAGTGAGTGAAATAAACAGGGAGAGAGATAGCACTGGAGAGGGAGTCAGGGTGACTGAGAGAAAGCTGAGTAGTGGGAATGTTTTCTTTCGGCCTTGCTCTATTACGGTGCGGGCAAAAGTTTCCCCGTAATCTCACTTAGATAACACGCACACACACACACCAACTGTGCCAGATGTGTGAACCCAAGGAGGAGAGGTTGTGTGAGATCCGATCGTGTAATCCCGGCTGGAATTTCGGCTTTGGCTGGCATATTCCAGCAGATCTTTCCAAAGGAAAACGGTGTGACATGCTGGGCTGTTTGTTCAGGAGTTTGACACTTGTGCCGGTGTTTTCATGGCCATTGTTCTCATCAGAGACTCTAGGACTTGTCTGACAAAGTATAATAAATAACAGCATTAAAGCTCACTGATAATACTGGCTGGGTCATCTAATCTTAAATGAAGATAACCTTCCATAGTAATGTAAGCAGAAATGATTACTGAACATATCATGTTCGTTATTTAGTGACCTTGAATACTTTTACTTGAAAAGTATACTTGTTTTTAATGAGTATAACATTTGCTAAAACTTTCTTCCTTTTGTAATATGTTTCTTTTTTTTATGTCCTTTTAAAAAATCTAACTTTCTCTCAAATTTGTGATATTTGACAGTTCCCATGATGCTGTGCTGGTAATTGTTGATAATAAGCCGATCACAAGGAAATGGTGTCGTTGTGACATCGCACATGTAATGTTTAAATGTCTGTCTTTAATTTTATATGAGGGGCTGAAACATTAAATGTTTGAAACTGTGAGTGAAATTAAAACGTTACAGACTCCAATCATTTGCTCAGAAAGGTGAAAGACTGTGATACTTGTGCTATCAGGACAAGAGGCGTCTGGGAAACTGTCTGGTTTATGTGGAGTGCTATCAAGAATTTGCTTGTTGAAAGGCTTTTGTCAGGCTCTGCTGGTTTTGTCACTCTGAATGGGACTTTTCCAGTCAAGTGCATTTGTTAGTGATTGTCAATGTTCATTGCACAGAGACACAGCATCATAAGAACTATCTGCAAGTTGATTTCTGATTGATTGATTGATTGATTGGATGGCAGATTTCTGCTTTCCTATGGGTTGCTTAAAAAGGTCCATGAATGTGTCATACTAAATTGGTTGATTGGTTAATGGTATCTAGCAAATAATCACTGCATCAGATTTTGAAATTAAGCGATCTGACTGTTCTCTGTCTGTATGTCCTATTTAAGGGTTGCACAGTCCACTACCATAACGTCTAATTTAATTGTCTGAGAGGCTGCTGGGGGCACAACAGGGGAAACACCATGTCTCGCTCTGACGAGGTCAACAAGATGACTGAAAACGTTTACAAGGTACAGATGTCTGATGTCCTGTCTGATGACCTGCATGAGGGTTTGAATGACTGATTTAATGTAGTAAAAGTACAGAAATCACTGCCGTTCAAAAAAATGAAACAAGTGAAATATGTTCTGTAGCATCATGTTATTTCAGTAAAACCTTACTCTCCTCAAAAGAGACTCCAGTTGGCATTATAGTACAGCCAAAGCTCTTAGAAACAAATCCTCCAAAGAGGTGTTTTGCCTTATTTGAGATTTATAACAGTGGAAGCAAATAGCTTTATCCTCTTGGTAATTTATAAACTAATCATGTTAGTTCAATTTTGTGTGTACAGGGGATCCTTGACCAATTCAATCCCAGTCTGAAGAACTTTGTTGCCATGGGGAAGCATTATGAAAAAGCCCTTGCAGGTAAGGGCCTCATCACCTTACAAAAGCTTTACTGTACATCGCTATATTAGAGTTATAGTAGTTTGCAGCATGTAAAGTGACAGTGGCTGCCAAGGTGGTCTGTTTTACAAAAACACTAGGTGCATTGGAGGCAAGAACCCCATAACACGGATATAAAGTCCCGAATGTGCAAGTATCGGACAGCTAATCAGGAAACAGCATATTCCAAACCATAGCAGATATCATTCCTTCATGTCACTCCTCAGTAGAGATAACTCAACTCAGGAACACTAGGAACTTGTCTCTTTGATCTGGACACTATCATGTTGGGATTCCTTCAGTTTCAGTTCAGTTACTCTTCGTCACAATCTATTAACATCCTGAAGAGACTCCAGCCTATACAGCACTTGCACACAAGAGAAGTGTGATGAGTCAGTGGGAACTATTTAAACATATGGGTCGGGGGTTCCAGGTCACTGCAGAATACTGTGTTATATGTACTGTATTTTAAATGTTCATACAGTATATATTCCACGATCAGTATGCATTCTCATTATACGCTCAGAATGGTGTTTGAGCCATTGTGGAATTAATGTATAGCTGGTTGCACTGTTTGTTTCGTTGAGGAAGCTTTTGTTGTTGTTCATTCAGACAGAGGCTTAATTGCTGTTATTGTTGATGTTGTTTACTGTGGTTTGAAATTAATGGTGCCCTTGATGTTCTATGAAAAGATAAGAAGAAAAAAAAATGTTGGAAACAGAAAAAAACAAACATTGCATGAACAAGTGGTTTTATTGAAGCGTTAGTCACAGAGTGTCCTAAACTCTCTCCTTTGCCTTCCTTACAGGAGTGACTGTGGCTGCCAAGGGCTACTTTGATGCACTGGTCAAACTAGGAGAACTGTCCAGTGACAGCCAAGGATCAAAGGAGCTAGGTAAGAAAAAGAGAGACAGAGAGAGAGAGAGAGAGAGAGAGAGAGAGAGAGAGAGAGAGAGACAGAGAGACAGAGAGAGACAGAGGGAGAGAGAGGGAGCGAGAGGGAGGGGTGAGATAACAAGCGAGGAAGGAAAGAAAATAAAAGTGAGAGAAATTAACAAGTGGTAAATAGGTGAAAATAATGGAAGAATATGAGAAGAAAGAGGTCTCTATAGATAAGGGAAGAGAGTGAATGAAAAACCAAGGAAGAAAACAGAGAGTGAGAGTGAGGGAATGAAAGAGAGGGAGAAAGAGAGAGAGAGAGAGAGGGGACATTGTTGAGAGATTAACAACACCACATGATCTCATTGTACTGCTCTAAACAGTGGGGGAGGGAGAGAGGGAGTAAGAGAGGGAGGGAGGGAGGGAGAGAAAGAAAGAAAGAAAGAAAGAAAGGGAGACATGCCAAACCCCACACACAGCCAGTTCAGTGGGAGCCTCGCTGCTCGGAGCTCCCAGCTAACCGTCCAGCCCAGCAGGATGACACCCAAAACAAACTGGCCTACAAATGAACGCTCAGACAGCCTGGGGTCCCAGTCAATGCACACAGCACCCTCCAGACTGGGGCTATAACTCTGGATCCCATGGAGAGAGCTACTTCCATATGGAGGCCTCTGAGTGCTCTAAATCAAGAAGCAAATACAAATTGGGGGGAAAATAATGCCTCTGCCAAAAACCTTTCCTTCTTATGAAGGTTAGTTAGAGTTGGACCAGTGACAGAGTCCTGACTAAGTTAAGGTTAATTTAATATTGTTCACAAATTATCCGCAAACAACAAGTGGTTTGAAGCAAGCAAATTACTGGCTTTGCCGTTCAATTTGTTTGGCTTTCTTTGAAGTCCTGACAGGTTGCTTACATACCATGCCCCTTTACAGGCAGGGATTTTATAGTACTTCAGCTCTCCTAGTCGTGGCTAGACACACACTCACATGCTCTGTGGTGTAAACTCAGCTATCTGGTTAGAGCAGTCAGCCACGCTATAAGCAGATGTTTGAGACACAAGTTAGGACAGTAACATTGGAGCTATGGTGAAATCATCATTTCCACTGCAAGCGCAGCAGGCTGTTTTCATGCCAGTCCACCATCACTGTGCTCCCCAAAATAGTGCTTAGCCAATCAATGCTAAACAATGCAGAGCAAAGAGGGACTGTTGCTTTCTAATGCTTCACTGTTGGCCTGCATGTAATAATTCCAATGGCTCACTCGTACGTCTCTCCCTGTCTGAGTTAATTTCTGTTTTGCATGTTATTTTTTTCTTGTGTGTGTGTGTGTGTGTGTGTGTGTGTGTGTGTGCTCCAGGTGATACACTGTTCCAAATGGCAGAGGTGCACAGACAAATCCAAGTCCAGCTGGAGGACGTGGTGAGTATCATCTGATGATCTGTCTTATGTCTTTAACAGACTCACACTCACACTCAGGCCTCAGTCGTGGTCATGTCAGGTTTAACCCTTCCAAAACGATCTGCGCCCGTGGGGCGTTTGGTGGTATTTCTATTAATAGAATGTAAAATCTCCGCGAGTTTTTGTCCTCCAAACATAAAACCAACACCCTGAGAAAGCTTGAATCTTCTAGTTTTCAAATATATCCAGTTCGAAACAAACAAATGAATGAGCACTTTGTAAGGAGAATACAGGTAAAGCCTTGCATATTTCTCTCTCAGAGTGTATAAGCAACCTGTGATTGCCCACCCATTAGCGGATTAGGGCTATTCATATGATAAGATCATGGTAAATCTCCGATCGCTATTGGGTAATGACGTTGCAGTAAAACGTGAGAAAACGCCCCATTTTTCCGTATAAACAAGGCAGCATGTTAGGATGTTTACATTTGGACTGAAGAGATACACGATGGCGAACTCCTTCTCTGCTGCCGAAGCCTTGCGCCAAATTCAAGAAGACCTAGTCAGCGAGGAGGAAACCACATCCTCGGATGAGAGCGATGACGATATGGAAGATGAACACATGCACTTTGAGCTTCGTCTTTACCCCGTTGAGGATATCCCTGTTGAGTAAGTTTTATTTGTTTATTTGTTCACCTAGCTCTTGTAATGAATGCTGTTGATTAACTTATAGGGAGTAAAATGCTCCTCTGAGTTGAACGAAATATTTTAGTATGCTACTGTTTGCATAGTGAATACATTACTTTATGCTTCTAAGACTATTGTGGTAGAATATAATTCTCAGAGTTGCGTTAATGATGTTAGGCTATATCAACGATTGTTGTTGACGTTTCGAGTTGGTTGTCTGTGCTGATATACAGTAAGTAAAACATACTTGGTGACTATATTGCAGCCATTGATGTAAAAATGCAAACGTGTCTTACTGTTATAGCGAGTAAAATGCACGTCGGTATGCTATGAGTTGAATGGAATGTTTAGTAGCCTATGCTACTATTTGCAGAGCGATTAAATCACTTTATGTCGCTAAGACTATTGTATAGTAGAAAACATATTTAATTAACAGAGTTGGGTAAATGATAACAGGCTGCACATATAAACGATTGTTGTCTGTTCTGAGATTATTAAAACATAGAACTACATGGTGACTATATTGCAGCGGATGATGTAAATTGAAATCGCTAAAAACGTGTCTTACTACTGTGGGTAGTCGTTAGTGTAATTATGACGCGTATGGTAGGTGTGAATCAAAACTAGGAGGTGTTTGTGATCGAAACTGTAGTCGTTTGAGCGCTAAAGTGATATGTGTTACAATGCCCGAACATAAAATGAAAGAGCAACAGTTAATTTTATTTTACTTTATTACAGAAACTTGTAGAACATTGCACCTACACCGCCAAGGAAGAGATCACGCTGTCAGCCTAACCCAGATCTGTCGTCATGGAAGTCAGAGGGTGACAATGATGCAACTCCATCAGCACTGAGGTTTTTTCCTGCAAGGGAGCCTGGTGTGCAGCTGAATGCAGCAGACAACCACACTCCTCTAGACCTCTTCAAGTTGTTCTTTTCAGAGGATGCTGTGGAAACCCTCTGCCAGAACACCAACAAGCAAGCTGCTGGGAGCATTGCCAGAGGTGTAAAGTACAAATGGGTTGATGTTGGAGTTGCTGAATTCTACAGATACATTGGACTGGTTTCTGCATGTGCATGATCAAGCTGGATCACATTTCTGACTACTGGAGGAGAAACACCAACTTCTCCATCCCTTTTGTGGCAGATGTGATGGTAAGAGACAGGTACCAAACCATATCATGGAATGTGCACATGAGTGACCCAAGCGAGGACATGGTGAATGATGCCTACCTTTATGTACCTACTTTTATGCACCTGATTTTATGTACCTACTATGCCTTTACTTTTATGCACCTTATTAAATTCACCTTCTTATGCACCAAGCTTGTTTGCAATTTCTTGTATCTACTTTCAAAGCTGATGGTTGTGGGGGAGAGATAGCCACAATGACAGTCCAGGGCCATTGACAAGTGGGCCACTGACAGGTGAGCCATACTGGGGAGGGGCACTCACAGGGCAGTTTACACCTCTTTCATCAATATGCATAGTGGTCTAGGTGGAAAAAAGTGTCACCTTGTAAAATTCTTATAATAAGTGTAGAAATCACACACACTTTCTGAATGCTAAACTCACCTATGTGGAGCAAACACATATGTTTACAAGGTTCAGAGTAAAAAAGAAAACTTCCAAAATATTTACAATGTGTTTTTTGTAAAAAGTCTGAGCACCTCTAAAGCTAGAGTTAATTTTAGTGTCTTTAGATTTAATTTTAATAAAAAACTTTTTTTACTACATTTCTTTTACTCTCATTTTATTATTGCTGAGTTGTTCTAGAATATAATCATAAATTCCACTTTTGCCTAATGGTTTTTAGTTAGGTGAAATATACACAAATATCAGGCATGGCAGACTACCTAACAGAGTCAAAAAAAGCCCTCTGGGTTGGAAGTGTTAAGTCCACGGAGAAGGCCTGTCTGAGACAGGCCGGCCTAAGTAACAGATGATACCTGACACAGCTGCTCACCCGGGAAAAGACAAAGCCCATAGCAGGGCTGGAGTCAAAATCAACTGCATTCTGGGTAATACAAAATCAGCTGCATTCTGGGTAGTAAAAAGTGATGACAGGATAGTGTAGCTTCGAATAGATTAGAACTTAAATCCAAATATGTATTTTTAGTTGGTCGTTTCTTAAGGGATCATGTGTAGTACAGCTGCTATGTGATTTCCATCTGGGTAATATGGTTCTATAAAAGGTATATTATATATATATATATTATATATATGTCGGTGGTAGTCCAACCAAAGACTTCATTACCCACAATTCCCTTATCACCTAAACTTTCTAATCTGCATTCTGCAAGACAGCATTGGCTGCAACCAAGGTGTTACAAACCGTGACGCACTTTCTCACTATAAACTGCGTTGAAATGATACATTCATTTTCTCTTTGCGCACTCTCTCTCCACTGGCTTTGGCCAGGCCCACATCTGTCCTTCCACCGTCATCTGGTGAAGGCCTACTCTTATGTTCTCAACAAAGACAATCTCTCGTTAGCCAAACACTGCCCGCTAACTGAGACAAAGTAAATTTAGCAAGGCAGCTAACATTAGATCTGCCAGCTAACTCTGCAACGGGAACAAAGCACAACAGAGACCTCGCGGAAACTGCAACATTCCGAGCGATCAAAATCCTCCGATCTAAGCTGCAGTGTAATACCGACGACATCACAGCAAGGACAACTTCTCCATCTCCGGACAGCATCATCTCTTCTCTGCCTCCTCAGCGTCGGATACGCCAGCACAACACGTTTCCAAAGGACTGGTAAAATCATCGACTGGGCAGCTAGCTATCATTTAGCTATTCACAACCTGGCTTAGCATAGGACTGTTTACATATGCCATTGTTCATGTATTGTATCTGTTTTGTTTACCGAACATAACTGTTATATACTTTCATTGTTAGTTGGTAGTTGGCTTCGCCACACCATCTAAGGGTTAACGTTATGATTGCTTCTCATATACATCGGGACTTGCATGCGTTACTAACCACTTCCCTCTTCTAATATGGCATCTTAAATCACATACGATTACAAATACATTGGCCTTCATATAGCCACACACGCGAAGCACTATCTCGAATTTCGCGGTGCATAGGCTCGTCCCTTACATACCACACTTGTATGTTCACGAACGTGCATACACATGCACGCGGAACTACGGTAGTCAGGACAAAGGGACACACGCACATACTTTCAGGCGCGCTCCTAAAAGCGCAACACCGAGTTTACAAGCTCGCTCACACACACACTCCCTCTCCCTTACACATACATATACTTCTTCAATTCATTAGTTAGATACATTTAGCTAGATTACATATTGTGTGTTATTTTCTTATCATTGTGTAAATAAATACTTTGATTTATATACGCTGGTTTAATTAATGTTACACAAGAATGGACGTTGTCAACCTCTTCTATTCAGAACTCCAATGACCTTCAACCATACTATTAATAAGGTAACTTTGTTTGTAGTTATTAATGTAATTATTAATCAGAGTTCCAAATTGATAGTATAATATATTTTATGAGACTGATATATTTAATGAGACTGATTTGTGGATTATCAACTTAATTGATCTGCCTTTGTGTTGAATGGTTGATCCCTGTCCAATCGGGTGAGATTACCAACATATTGTTGCTGTTGCAAGGACAGCACCAGTGTGTCTTGGTGGCCCTCGTGGAGACAATATCACAATTCATACAAATTGCACCCACATTCACCCGGCGCCTGCTCACTGGGTCAGATACCTTCATAATCTGGTACTCCCAAATGAGAATGGTACCCATTTTACCCACATAATATGGCGCCCCTGCGTGAGGATAGTACTGTTGGCAATCATTCATTATTTGTGTAATATTAATGACCGCTTAATTTCAGGCCGAATTCAGAATTTGATATTCTAGTGTTAAACTAGTCTAAAAGTCGGAACACTCACCGCCACTAGTCTGTCATAGGACTAAGCCCTAGCTGTACTTACAAATAAGTGCAAAGCTTTATATATCAAATTGAGCTTACAAGCTCTTTGATATTTTATTAGTGAATTATCATTTTTTCCAAACCTTGGAAATCTTAGAACTTGCTATTGCTGCTAGCCATTCAGGTTAAACCTACTCTGTAGGAATTGTGAATTTCTGTCCAGCATTTGAATACCACGTATTCAATGCAACATTGTCAAGCTGTCAGCTGTAACTGTGCTTAATCAAACTGTTTCCCTTATTTTTAATTAATTCACAGCGTGCCACCGGCCCTGTGAAAGAGAGCTTGTACCTGACTGTTACTGCCACGCATTCCAGCCAGTAATCGGAATAGAGACTGAGAGAGAGCCACAGCGAGCTACCGGCCCTGTGAAACACTTGTGTACCTAGCTGTTACCACCACGTGTTCCAGCTTGAATTTAGGTAACTGTGACTGACCCTGACTGTAATTGCCCTGCAAACAGTTAGTGTGCCCAAACTTTTATGCCCACTAGACCCACTAGATGGTGCTGTAGCTACATCTCATTCACAGGAAGCTACTCCTCATAGCGTAGGTAACTACACTTCTAGGTTAGGCTAGTGTACTGCCCAAGTTACACTACAAGGTGTCTGCCACTGCAACACCATAGCCAAGTACCTAAGTTAAATTCATAACCTACCCTATTTTTACATTACTTTAGCTTACCCCTCTAGCTAAACATAACAATGGATAACCCCTGTGTAGATCAGTTTATCTCTTCCGTAGCACAAAGCCTAAAACCCGGCTACCCTGAACTCATTAACAGTTTGAGTTTCAGTGAATGCAGGAAGGAGATAGACTCTCTACTAAATAACAGGTATGATGCGCAGACTGCATCCAAAGACCCATTGTTAATATGCTTGCTACTGAACCTTCACAGGCAAACCAGCCTTGCCTTTCAGAACAATGCAGCATTAGAAGCGCAGAATGCTAGTCTCCTCCAAGAGGTACAGACAGCTAACAAGAAAGCTATGCGCTACCTAGGAGACCTACACTCAACAGAGTTAGAACTCTGTTCACACAAGGAGGAGCTACTGAAGGTTAGGTCAGAACACCCTGCCCCACCACAGTCGTTCAGCCGATGTGAGTCTGGTTACTCTGATTCACACTCCTCCCTTGGCGAAAGGTCTACCCCTCCTTCATTCAGATGGGAACACTTCCCAACTGACCATCAGTCCTTGGGAATGAAGTCAGCTCCTCAACCTCCACTGAGAGACCGAGTTAACAGCCTGACTTCCCATTTGCCCCTAACAGATACAGAAGAAACAGGTAGTTTATTCCCCAGTAGATATACTGCCCATCCTTCTTCTCAGCCCCTGTTAAATAACACTTTCTTCCGTGCCCTTCCCTCCGAAGGCAGGACTAGGTCATGTACAGACTGTTCAGCCTCCTCTCCATACATCCACGAGAGTGAGTACCGCTGTCCAGCATCTGCCTCTCACCCAGAGAGAAGCACATTAGAATGTGATAGACATGTCCGTTCCCATGCTAGATTAGTCTCGCCTTCTTCAGAAAAGACCTTACAGACTCCCCGTCTAGAAGAGCTTGAGCTCATAGCTAAGGACATTAAAATGTTTGACCCAGACCATCGTGATCAACACATTGACGATTACTTTAGGGAACTAGACATTAACATGACTGACCTACCCAATGCAAACCAAAGGGAGAAAATTAAACTCATGTGGAAAACCAGCTCTAAAGCAGTCCACAAGTTTATTCAGGCACAACCTCCCCGTATCAGAAATGATTACGCCGAGCTCTGTCATGCTTTAAAAGAAGAATACTCTTCTCCTGCTGACGAGATCACATCATTGGTTGCTGCCTCCCAAGTCAAACACACCCGTCGAGAACACCCTAGGGATTTTTATAAACGTTTGAGACATGCATACTTCCAGGGCAAGAATGCACCAGGCTTAGAAGAGAGTTCCACCTTCAAGTCTCTGTTCTTGCGCAACCTGCACCCATGTGTGCGCACTCACGTTTCCCTAATGACGCATGAAGGTAACCCCTCAATGAATGAGATCAGGAAGATGACACAGATGGCTTGGGAAACTGTTGTCAATTCCAAAGAAAGGGGGAAAACAACTGAGCCTACCTGCTCAGATACTAAAGCGTCTCCCAAATTCACGGCCTCACAAGTTCACCCTCACAACAGACCAAAGGGGGGTGACAAACGGCCTCATAGGGACACTGAGCGTAACCGCCATGTCCATCATCAGCGTCGTAATGGAAATACATCCCCTAGAAGCAGCAGAAGGCCATATTCCGAAATCATGGCCCAGAAACATGACCTGCCCCTAGATTCGACGGACGATGACTACCGGTACACTGACCGACACTCAGACCATGGCCGCAAGGCTACAGACAGTGATAGTGCCTCTGACTGTCCCTCTGACTATGGTTACCCCGAGCGTTATAGCCCTGAGCCACGAGTCAGCCGACACTACAAGCGCATGAACTCCAGAGTTCGCCACTAAACTGTCTGTTGAGCCAAACAACACAAGCCACCCTGCACTGACAGTAAGACAAATGCTTGCTCAGGGATCTCACTTTTCTTGTAGTTGTATAGGCCAAACTTGGATTTGTTAGCAACAGCAGCAACTTCCATTATTCTGAACTGGTACTTCATTTAAACTACCGCAGTAGCACACTAGCTTCATACATCGCAGACAAAGCTAGTCATGCACATGTCCACATCAAACACAAGTTTAGGACATTACCATACTGCCACACAAACCTTGATACAGCCATTTGAGCTTTAAGATTTTGAGATCATGATGACACCCTTCCGCAGCAGAACATGCCTGAAGGACAAAAACAGCAAAGGCTGCCAAGACTAGTCAGTCACTAGTCATCTACTAGTCAGTATTGTCATCCAATCTATTGAGTGATTCAACAAACACACTCTTGGATTCTCAAGAAATGGTTTTATCATTGTATCAGGTGCCACTATCTCTGCATTTCAGCCTAACAAGTTGACATCACTAACTTTTCCTATTCTCACTAACCCTGATGAGTAGAAGACCCACTGGTTTATTTGTTGTATGCTATGTCATTGTCATTACTGTTTATTTAGATTTTATCTTTGTAACTTGATGACCTTGTACCTGCTTAGCCAGAATAGATAGTATCAACAAATGCCCAGTACTGATGTTACAACTTTGACTGTCTCACCAATGAACACTTTCCACAAATGGACTATGCACAGTTGTGCTCACTGGATCACACATCCGGTGCAATCAACTGACCACAGGGGGGATGTCGGTGGTAGTCCAACCAAAGACTTCATTACCCACAATTCCCTTATCACCTAAACTTTCTAATCTGCATTCTGCAAGACAGCATTGGCTGCAACCAAGGTGTTACAAACCGTGACGCACTTTCTCACTATAAACTGCGTTGAAATGATACATTCATTTTCTCTTTGCGCACTCTCTCTCCACTGGCTTTGGCCAGGCCCACATCTGTCCTTCCACCGTCATCTGGTGAAGGCCTACTCTTATGTTCTCAACAAAGACAATCTCTCGTTAGCCAAACACTGCCCGCTAACTGAGACAAAGTAAATTTAGCAAGGCAGCTAACATTAGATCTGCCAGCTAACTCTGCAACGGGAACAAAGCACAACAGAGACCTCGCGGAAACTGCAACATTCCGAGCGATCAAAATCCTCCGATCTAAGCTGCAGTGTAATACCGACGACATCACAGCAAGGACAACTTCTCCATCTCCGGACAGCATCATCTCTTCTCTGCCTCCTCAGCGTCGGATACGCCAGCACAACACGTTTCCAAAGGACTGGTAAAATCATCGACTGGGCAGCTAGCTATCATTTAGCTATTCACAACCTGGCTTAGCATAGGACTGTTTACATATGCCATTGTTCATGTATTGTATCTGTTTTGTTTACCGAACATAACTGTTATATACTTTCATTGTTAGTTGGTAGTTGGCTTCGCCACACCATCTAAGGGTTAACGTTATGATTGCTTCTCATATACATCGGGACTTGCATGCGTTACTAACCACTTCCCTCTTCTAATATGGCATCTTAAATCACATACGATTACAAATACATTGGCCTTCATATAGCCACACACGCGAAGCACTATCTCGAATTTCGCGGTGCATAGGCTCGTCCCTTACATACCACACTTGTATGTTCACGAACGTGCATACACATGCACGCGGAACTACGGTAGTCAGGACAAAGGGACACACGCACATACTTTCAGGCGCGCTCCTAAAAGCGCAACACCGAGTTTACAAGCTCGCTCACACACACACTCCCTCTCCCTTACACATACATATACTTCTTCAATTCATTAGTTAGATACATTTAGCTAGATTACATATTGTGTGTTATTTTCTTATCATTGTGTAAATAAATACTTTGATTTATATACGCTGGTTTAATTAATGTTACACAAGAATGGACGTTGTCAACCTCTTCTATTCAGAACTCCAATGACCTTCAACCATACTATTAATAAGGTAACTTTGTTTGTAGTTATTAATGTAATTATTAATCAGAGTTCCAAATTGATAGTATAATATATTTTATGAGACTGATATATTTAATGAGACTGATTTGTGGATTATCAACTTAATTGATCTGCCTTTGTGTTGAATGGTTGATCCCTGTCCAATCGGGTGAGATTACCAACATATTGTTGCTGTTGCAAGGACAGCACCAGTGTGTCTTGGTGGCCCTCGTGGAGACAATATCACAATTCATACAAATTGCACCCACATTCACCCGGCGCCTGCTCACTGGGTCAGATACCTTCATAATCTGGTACTCCCAAATGAGAATGGTACCCATTTTACCCACATATATATATATTAGCAGTTATATTCAACTAAAATATTCATATCATATTCATATATTTTGAATATCATTTTTGAAGCGTGTGCAGCAGGGTTGCTATATATTATCTTGAGGTGAGTAATCCCAATATGCCATGTAAGTTGGCATTGCATTTGGTGCTGTATAATTTGTTCACACATGCGGGGTGACTCATGTTTCAAGTTATCAGATCTACTGGGAAAACTGCAAAGACTTTCCAATCCATAAGCCAAATCTTTCATGAGTTTATGCAGTGTACTGTCCAAGTCTCTGTTTTCCTCTATCCCTGTGTGTGTGTGTGTGTGTGTGTGTGTGTGTGTGTGTGTGTGTGTGTGTGTGTGTGTGTGTGTGTGTGTGTGTGTGTGTGAGCGTGTGCATGCGCGTGCGCGTGCGCGTGCGTGCGTGTGTTAATGTGCCCATATTATTAGGCCATCATTTTGCATTTTGTGTCTTTTGCCAGCTGAAGCTCTTTCATTCGGAACTCCTCTCTCAGCTGGAGCAGAAGTTAGACTTGGACATCAAATACTTGACTGTAAGTGTGCCTGAATCAATGAATACTAGTCCAGCTCCTCACACCAGTAGGTCACACACTTCTGAAAAGAAAAAAAAGAGGCTCTTCATTGTGATGTAACACTATTATAAGAAATTGGAACGAATAAAGACTGACCACATGACCTGCGGATAGATATTGTACTGTTTTGCTCTTCTGTAGTGCTACTCAGATATGTGTCACGTAGAGCTACGGTCCGCAATTGTAATCCAATCCTCTTTTTTGTCAAAGTCAGCGAATTGCTCCTTAAGGTCCTCCAGCTGTCAAAAAAACTCTGGTGTTTGGACACAGTCTTGGCTCTGTAAATGAGAATCAAACATAGTGAATCACATTGAGCCATAAACAATTGTAGCCAATCAAAACGTTGCTTCAGGAGCATGGAAGGGGTTGTTGTAATATTATTGGCTGTTGACTGACTCTTGAACTAAACATTTACTGATATTGATCATTTCTGACCCCTTACCAATCAAAATTATGAAATCAGGGATGGCAGGTTGTGAATAGAAGTACAATTATAACACATACAAAATAGAAATTACAGCACAAATTTCATAATAGTTTTGAGTACTAGAGATATCTACCATATCACACTCATCCCAAAGGCATGAATTATAGTGTTTTTCTGAAATTTGCCAATACAACAAAAATGATTGTGAAATTATCATACATTTTGTAAAATTATCGCCCAGCCCTAGTGTCAAGTATAAGAGTAAATGTTTATATAACAGGGGTATGTAATAGGTCTGTTCTACACAACAGTTGCTTATAATCCTAAACAGAAAGGCAGAAAGGTCACAGACACAGACATTGTACTTAAACAAATGTCCGTTTGAACTTGCTGTTGTAGTCTAGTTGTTTTTCTTCTCGTTGTTCTCAGATGGTCAGTTACACTTTGATGTTGGAGTGGGTGGCGGAACGTGGTGAAACATTTATGAATGTTCACTCAAAAACAACCAGTCGTGTTTTCCTTGCCTTACTTCAACAGTGGCTTTCAAACTGACATTTCCTGAAGTTTGGTTATCTCCTTACAGTGACATTTTAGCGTTCCCCACTGAATTGTACGGCCTTGCCAAAGACTCAGTATCATTTCAAGGGTCTTCCTGGGAAAATAAAGGAGAGGTTAAACAAATGAAAAATGTCCATTTCCAGGCGACGCTGAAGAAGTACCAGAGCGAGAGGAAGTCCAAGGTGGAGTCCATCGAGCGCTGCCAATCACAGCTGAAGAAACTGCGCAGGAAGAGCCAGGGAAGCAGACACCCCAACAAATATGGAGACAGAGAGATGCAGGTACATGCAAGACATTGTGGGAACCCAAAGTGGTTTTGTCACAAGTTTAAGTCAGCAGTTTGCCACTGAGACGTTTTATCCATAGATGTTTAGATGTTGTTAAGCCTGGACTTATCCTAGCTCTCAGACAGAAGTCAGCTGCAGGGTTTTAAAATGAAGGCCAACATTATTCCAACCTTTCACTGGGGCATGAGAAGATAATCGGAACAGGACACATGTTTTGGGGATGATCTGAATGGAACATTTTACAAGTGTCTGCATAAGCGTCCAGATAAGGGCAGTGTACTTTCACTCAAATGTGATTCACCTGTGTGTTGACGGAAGGTTAAAGGGTATTCAGGCTAGAGGTGGTTACCTGTTGAACTGCATTGTATGCCGTGTAATAGCAGATATCCCTTTCTTAATTCTTGAGTAAACCTCTAAGCTCTGGAGCTAAGAACAGTCTCTTTTTTCTTGCATTATGAGCAAAGGCTTTACTTTCTTGGCCAGATGTATTTGCCAAAAACTATGCCAACTCCCTATAAAAGTCTGTAATATTTGTAAACTCTCTCTCAAACTGTTGCCAAGAGTGTTTATAGTTTTGAGGTTGCAGGTTGGCAAGTTTATATATGGTATGACTTATTCTGTGTGTGTGTGTGTGTGTGTGTGTGTGTGTGTGTGTGTGTGTGTGTGTGTGTGTGTGTGTGTGTGTGTGTGTGTGTGTGTGTGTGACAAAGGCAGACAAAGCAAAGAGGATGAGATTAACCAGAAATCTAGCTCAGCTGATTTGAGGCCAAAGAGTGAAAAGCTGAGATTTAGAAGGAGTAAGAGTGTGTGTGTTCATGACAAAATGGACAGAAGAAGAAAGAAGAAAAGAAACAAAGAGAACAATAGTTTGTGCAGGAAAGAAAGGACTGGGAGAGGGAGTTAACCCTGTAAGAAAAGGTTACGTTGGGGGGGGTTGGTTGTAATAGAAATTCTGGTATCATTGCTAAACAGACAGGATGTGATGTCATATGTTCCCCTTAATCAGTTCCTATTTAGGTCCCCATCTGTAAAAGAGTATATTCCAGCCCTCAGTGTAAATGTTTAGTGAAAAAGAACAGGCATATCTGTTTCAGCTCTATGGAAGTTCTTATGGTCCTGTAGGTACATCTAATTATATGTGCTAATAGTAAATGTATAATCAATAAGTACAGCCTTTTTATCTTTCGTTCTTACCTTCCTTCCTTCTCTCTGTCTTTCCCCTTACTCTGTCAGTATGTTGAGCTGATGAGCAGACGACAGGGGGAGCTAGACACTCTGGTTGCCGTGGGTTACCGCTCCGCTCTGACAGAGGAGAGGCGGAGGTACTGCTTCCTGGTGGACCGGCAGTGTGCTGTCACCAAGCTGCTCATGAATTATCACTGTAAGGTGAGGAAAGGAACCACGGGAACCACCACACACTGCACACACAGGCACTGTCAGAAACCTAAAGAACCAAATAACTACTTCTATAGAATTTAAGGCTCACTATTCACTATTTGTTCATCATTTGAGAAGTCTCCAATACTAGATACTAACTTTTCACTTCAAGGCAGAAAACCTCTGGCTGGCTACCTCTATATGTAACATGATGTTTGGTAATGTAGATTGGCAGCAGGGTGAAAGGTCAAGTAGGACTTATTCAAAATGCAGAAAGATTGCACATCCTCTTTGGAGGTCAGTTGACCTGGTCAATGTTTCAATGTGAAACTTTACTGCCAAAGATTTCCCAGCATTCTGCACTCAGCCCTTTCTGGTATTGCTTAACTCCCACCAGGTGAAAGAGCTCCTTTCTCAGAAACTGTCATCATGGCAACAGTCATGCTCTCAGCCCACAAAGCTTCCAGAGAGAGCGCTGAACCTGCTTCGTCACACCGCCCATCAGACCCCTGGGGCTTCTGGGATAGCTGAGGTCCTCCGGCATGCTAAGTTGGGGGCAGCACAACCAGGGGAGCAGGTGAGATGCCAATCAGTTCTCTTCATTTCCTGTTTAATTTAGGTTTTAAAAACTGATCATACCATATTTGAATGATGTTTCCCTCACCTGCACATTCCTTCTTAGAGACTATCTGTGCAGGAAGTCCCACCTCTACTCAATGGTGATAGCAGCAATCGCTCTCAGCAACAACAGCAACAGCGTACCACCCAGTCCTCCCAGAGCGAGAGTCCTTCCCAGCATTCCCCTGGGCCCCAGTCCTTCCGTGCCCTGACAGCACCGTCCAGCAGCAGCCCACTCCACACCCCCTACAGCAACAGCAATGGCAGCAGCACGACCGCCAGTACCAGCCCCAGCAGCTCTGGAGGACCCAGCATATCCCAGCATGTCCCTCTGCACATCACCACCTCCTGCAGCTCCAGCCTGCAGTGTCCGCTGACGTCTATGTCTACCGTCCTGACCCTGAGCCCCGGACCCCCATCCTCACACAGCTCCCTGCAGGGCCTGTCACTCACCTCCGCCCCCCACAGTCCTCCGCTGCCTCATAGTGCCCCTCTCTCCAGGGCCATGACCCCAGTGCCCTCTGGGCACCATGGCATCGGAAGCTCTCTGCCCATCAGTAACCCCCAGGTGATGAAGGGGGAGATGTACGCCACCTCCACACTGCCTCTGCCCAGAAGACCCATTAGTGAAGCACGAATGGGAGGACTGGGTAAGGGAATTCTCTAAATATCCACATGTATCTTTAAAACAGGGAGCAGGTTGTGAAATCCTGAGGGTTATCCTGGCAAAGCATTCTCATTTAACAAGAATACTGTTCTTTTGTTTTTCATCCTGTTAACGTAAATGTGTCTTTCTTCCTCATTTTCTCCCTCTCTCTCGCTCTCTCTCTCTCTCTCAGGCTCTACCCTTCCCAGAGTGCTTCCTCTGTCGCCCCCTGCCCGAGTGGAGGCCCTGTTCGCCCACGCCCCCTCCACCACCATCGGGGCCGGACCAGGAGGAGGAAGAGGAGTTGGGGGTGGGGGCTCGTGTCTGCTGCCCTTCCTCCCAGGAGACATGCTCATCCTTCTCATCAGCGAGCCCAGGGAGGGCTGGCACTACGGCCAGAATGAGAGGACAGGACGGTACAGGGCCCCTTCCCTTAACCACACAAAGACACACACACCATATACAAATATCAGCTAACTTAGACACATACAATATACACCCAAACAGCTATCACATGTAAACACAAGCATAGAATATATGTTCATTCAAGCACATACTACCATAAATATATGCTTGAGAGTTTGTGCAGTTATATGCACCTACTCCAAGTATCAATATTTAATATGATAAATGTTTTGGTTCACACATACATAATCACACAGCATGGATGTTGTGTAGATACCATAGATTTGAATCAGTTGGTTGTAGATTTTGGACCATTTGATAACTTGAGCCAATTTAGGTCCGGTTCAGTACTTTTAAGAGGCCTTTAGTGGATACGACTGCCAATCCCTCACCCCAAACCCAATCCCTCTCCCCAAACCTAATCCCTCACCCCAGTCAGGGAAACCAGTGTGATTAGTGAAAAGAAAATGTATATCCAAAGTTATTCAAGAGCTTTTTTGTGTTTCAGTTGACACGTTTTGAAATGCTGTTGTTTTGTTTACTAATCTCACCTGCAGGAAAGGCTGGTTTCCCTTCTCTTACACTCGACTTTTGTCAAGCTCAGCTGATCAGCAGGAGCAAAGGTACGGAAATACGTAAGTATGTGTGCATTACTGTGTCTGGTTTTAGAGGGTAAAACAAGGGATGGTGAGCAGCATTCTTTATGGAGACAATAACACAGCTGGATAAATCACTGTATTTTGTCATTTCCATCCATGGGAAAATAGTTGAGAAATCTGTAGGTCCTTCTCAGTGATCTCTGCTGAAACAGTTTTAATTTCGTGGACCAGGAGTATGGTGGTTTCAGTCTCATACAGTACCTAAATACTGCACTGTATTACTAATTTATTGTTGTTATCAGAGGACTGCTTTAACCACCTGTGTCCTCTCTGGATACCTCAGCTCTCTTCTGCTGCACAAGGCTTTCTAGCAACGCAGCAGTACTTGGCTATCAGGGGATAGGGCCAAGGCAAAATAAACCACATTATCATTCCCTGTGATGCAGAAAATCAATTAAAGAAAATGTTAGCATGGAAAAAAAAGTTACTACTTACGGAAGCGATAAAGCTCCTTGCCCCGTAGGTTTATTTTGATACATGATTTTCTAGGCCAGGGGCGAAAGATTCTCCCTAGGCTTTTTCTTCCCTTATTTACGTATCGCCTGTTTTTGTTTTGTAAAGCTAACCACTGTATAAAACCTCTGCTCAAAACTCCCATCTCTCCTCCCATCTCCTCTCCCCTCATGCGCTCCCCCCAGCTCTCTCCTGCTGTCCAAGGTGAACAGCACCAGCACCGGGCAGCTGGATAAACTGGAGAAGCTGATTCCGTCCGGCCCGATGCAGCTGAGCCCAGACTCGGAGGACGAGGGCTCCGTCTCCTCCCAGCGGATCAGCAGCTTCAGGCCCCGGCCCTACAGCATGGTCAACCCAGACACCAACCAGGTATGCGCCCGCACCACGTTCTAAATCACCCATCCAGGGCTGGGCAATGTGAATTTTTCAAACTCAATCCTCTTATATGACTGGATTGAACTACAGTTTGCATTACCGTCTCCTTTAAACACTTTAAGATGCAGTAAGTAATTTCTCTTAATGTGTTTCTGCTCACACCTGGTAGACAGACATTGATGTGACCCTCCATGTGCTGCACTCGTGCAAAGTAAAGGATGCAGGGATTTTGGAAAGGTTCCCTTTGGAAGTGTTCTGATTAGTTGATGCATGCACATTAGGCCGAAACGTTTAAGTGCTAAAGAACCTAAGAGTCCCACAGACCATCTTGATCTATTTTAGAGGTAGATATGCATAGTGTAAACAGAGCCACCATCAGATGTATTCAGGATTAAACAAGTTACCCCTAACAGAATTATTCATGATTAAACTCATTGCACTGTAGTCCCATTTTTTTATGCATGTCCTTAATTCTGTGGGATTATCTTTGCCAGAGGCTGAAGGAAACCCTGGTAGCATATTCTCTCTCTGCTTTCTCTCCCTTCACTTTTGCCCAACAGCAACAACTGCTAAAGCAGCCCACAGACTACAGATGGGCCAAGTAAGAGTAGAAGGTGATACCATTATGTATCAGCGCTTTGGAAGAACAGCAGATATTTGATTTGCATCTTTTGTATGATTTACTGTCAGCAAAATGGTGGGATAAGTGTGTGTGTGTGTGTGTGTGTGTGTAATGCTTTTTAAAATGTTAATCCAGTATATTGCCCAACTCTATTCCCTAGCATACCACTAATGGTCACCAGAATTCTTGCTGCAGTATCCTACATTAACATGAACAAACCAAGAGGTAATCTAAGCCTTTGTCCAAATCTATCTCTCCCTTCCTCTCACCATAGATCTCCTCTGAGTTTGCCTCACCACCTCCCTCACCAACCAGGTATAGTTACACAGCAGTTACACACACTTTCGTTAAACTTGCCATTCTGGTCACTGTCTCTCATTTCTCCTGTAACGCACATATCCTCCTGTACACAGGACCAATCCCTTTGCACACGTCCGCCTCAGGAAGACTGTGACCAACGACCGTTCTGCACCTGTCATTGAGTAGGAGGAGAGGGATCAGATCGCCAGGCTTGAGAAATCTTTAGAAGAAACTGCCACAAAATAATTAAGACTAATACACTCTAAATGCTTGTTCTGTGACTAGAGTGCTTTGAGATGTGGTAAGAGCTTCTCATGCTCAAGTCCAATACTGACAGTGTCAGTCAAATACTCTAACTTTGGTAGAGAAAGGAATCAAGTATCAGAAGAGTTGATTTTAATCTCCAAACTTAGCTCAAGTTGAAGTTACTTTCTTTCCCAAACTGGGAAAATGTTTTGAAAATTAAACAAATCAAGCAATTGTACAAGAAAAGAAAAGACAAAACTAAATTGCTATTAGGAACCATATTTAATAATGGCTAACAGTATTTGCTATAGAAGCATAATATCTTTACTTAATTCTTTACTGTCACACTGGAATTAGCAATAGACATCACACTTTTTTGGCCTAATCTTACTGTATGGCTGTTTCATTAACATTTCTTATTTCCATGGAACAGTAGATATTGTGGAGGGGCCTGAAGCCTGTCAGCTCGGGGACCAGGCCCTGAATGGAGCACTGAGCAGTTTGTCAAGCTTAAGAGCCAGTGTATAGCATAGCACTAAGGCTGGTGAGCTGTTGAAAGTAAATATATGTTTTTGTTTTTGAGACACTTTCATAAACGAGGCTTTTGCCCTCTGGGTTTTTCTTTTTCGAAGTACATGGGTCAGCGACAAACCTAGGTAAGTTAACTCAGAGTTAGTGGTAAACCAAAACAAAGCTATAGGGCTTTTCTTTTTTTGGCAGTTTCCCACTTACTCTGAGTTAACTTTCTCAGGTTTGTCTCTAAACCACATACTTGGAATACACCCCTGAAGTGTTGCATATGAAATGTACTTATCTTGTTTATGTCCACTACGTATAGCCTCATACTGGGTAAATTATAAATATATCAATCCCCTATAAGGTTTGTTTAAATGTAGCACATATATTTAGCTTAAGTGGACAGTATTGGAGATAGATATGAAATTGTTGAGCAGTTTTCATAACATATGCATTATTACTTTTTTGTCATAATTATGTTCTTTGAAATGTTTCAGCATAAGGCGCTAATAGTTTTGTTTTTTTAAAGCATAGATGTCAGAATTCATAGGCCAATGGTAGGCTAATATCTTCTGCTAATTTCCTCATGCTTTTTAGTGTTGACTTCAATTTAACAATAATGATTTTTATTACCCACACAAGTAGAAAAGAGACTAAATGGTTTAAATGTGTTGAATTTGTTAAAAGTGGCCAACCAATTTTTTTAAATTAATTATTGTCTTGTATGGTTGATGGACTGGGAAGAAGCAAGTTGATGGATGTGGAAGGATGCAGTTTATCTGGCTGGAAAGGGACGTTTGGACATTTTTATTGGTTGTGGTGTTGAAAATGAAAGCAAGAAATAAGATGGATATCAGCACTAGTCTTTATGATTCCCCCCCCCCCCCCCCCCCCCCCCACTGTCTCTGTTGTTGATTCTTAGCTTGTTTTCAGATCACTATCATAGGTCAGACCTGATAGATCATCAACTGTGTGGACTGAACAGAAACTACAGACCATATTCTATCTTCCGATGTACAACTGTATATCACATGTGGCTATCTGAAGGTAGACCATGGTCAAAAGCTAGTGGTAAGAGGGCTAAGGTTGGAGATGTGTAATAAATGGAATGTAACTCAGAAAGTGTGGAATGTTCTGGAATGTTGAAAAGTGTAGACGTAAGTGTATAAGGTTAAGTAGAGTTCAGATTAGAGTCACTAGTAGGATGTATATGCATTCTTATTCTCCCTTCATTGTCAGTGTTCTTCTCTCCTGTCCAATGAGAAAGCTAAGTAACATTCATGAGTAAGGTAAATGTACTGTTTTATGATGTAGTGTGCAAGCCTTCTCGGCAGGTTAAGAGTTTATGCGAGTGAAATGTACAATCCGTCCCGTTGATTTTGAAAGAGCTTCTCTGAGACTCTTAAATATGTACAGTCTATTTACCGTTTTCTTTTGGATGGACAGCCACCTTGGGCTTGTTGCTGGAGCTCTCATGACTCATAAGAAAACAAATGTTTAAATATAAGTGTTGTGTGTTTAAGCTGATATGACAGTGTCAAAAGCAGACAGGTGAATAATTCATGTAACTGATCATTTTGCCTTAACAGTCAACAAAGTCATTTATTTAACAGTTAAAAATGTAACAAAACTACTAGAGGTCATTTCAGAGTTTGTATTTAATGCCAAGAAATTGACTTGGATACAGACAACCTATATACATTATGTTTTCAAGAAAGGCCAATAGATTTTTATTATTCTTGCTGTGTGTCTTTCAACTTAAGCTGTTGAAGTTTCTAAAGAATGGTTTAGATGCTGGGCTCGATAATGTTAACAAATATATTTTATTGCTTACAGGGCTTTTAACTGAAATTACAATTACAAGGGCATTTAATGAAAATGGGTCCTACAAACGGATGGGTTCTTTTAACCAGCAATCCAGCAATGTCATTTTGCCCATTTTCTCCATCTCTTCAAGGAAATCCTGAGCTGCAAACAATCAAAGTCAGACAATACGGATTTTCCTCAAGATGCATAATTTGGGAGTTTGCATAATTCTGTGCTTTGCATCTGTTTGAATTTGTAGGTTAAAAACACCATACCTATATCTATCCAGGTCCATGTTACAGAGTATATTTAGTGTAGATTACCGGTCAAGATGACATTTAGCCGATTATTTTTTATTGCTCTTAAATTGTATGGGAATACCTATTTGCATTTTTCTCTGTGATTACTCAGCTCCCTCTGTGTAGAACCCTGAATGCTGGATTTTTCTTAATATCAAAGGTTTCTTTACAGAGTTTTTATCATGGTGTGAACTTTCTGTCCCTAATTTACTAAAGATTTGCCTGTATGAAAACACTAACAGAGTGTAAGAAACATTCTATCTTTAAGTTGAGCAAAATAACACGCCTTGTATACACCCTGTAAGTACATGCATTTGGATTAAGAACCCTTTGCAAAAGCATGCCTTTAGTTAAACAGGATCTGAACTTTACCATTTTAACGTACACATTTCTTGTCAGTTTTTTAATGCAATGTAAAGGTGACATAAAAAAAAACTGACGTATGATAAGCTATGCAGTGCACTCTAGAGCACAAGGCTTCGTTATTTTCTGCACTGGGTCACACAGATACTATAAGCACTCTAACCCAAGAGTCGGAAACCGATTGTTTTATTCCATTATTTCTGTATGTTTTTTCTTTTTTTTTTTTAAATGAACTCAAATAAAGTATGTTAATCACTACAGTTACTGAAGTTTTGTTGTGAATTTACGTGAGGACTCAGTGTCAAGAACTCAAACCCAGTGAATGTATTTAAATAACAGGAACTTTATTCAGCATCACCCAGTCACAAACATTTAGCGGGGGCGGGGGGGAAGGGCATGTGGTCTATACAGAGTCAGTATGTCAGGAACCTTAAAAGTTCTTCAGCCAATCCAGGTTAGGGCCCTGAGCATCAGTCGGGTGACTGGGGACATCTGGCATGTTTCCGTCGTCTCGGACTGGGACTGCACAGGGACATGGGTGAAAGACAGTTGAATCAGCCACAGATATCATGCAATGTTTTCTGAGTCAAGTTTTACACATGAAGTATGGCCCAATAAAGGGAACACACAACGCATTTGGATCACAGGATAAAGCACATAACGAGTGCTCCACTGATTCATATACACGAGCTGGACGCTGAGAGGCTTTCCTCTTTTACTGTTAACATTACCTTAACCACTTGAGGTTAATGAGGTTGATGTCAACATGCTATATACACCTCACATATTCTTCTTAGCAACAAGGGTACTGTGCAATGTTTTATAAACTAAACACTACATCAGGTGTGCATTGCTTTACTTGTTATACAAGAGACATAATTTACAAAATAGTGTAAGTAGTGGCAGCCACTTACCAAATCAAAGTCATTGTACAAATTAAATACATGGTATTTCTTTAGAGGACACCGTTCCAGGTGTTAATGTTCTGAGATGTTCTAAGATAATGTTCTAACCATTAGCTTTGTGTAAACACTTGGTGCATGGATGACAGCGCTTACACCGTGTTATGTGTGTGCATTTTAGGTAGCTGGAAACATACCTGGATAGTTGTATGGCGTTGCTCTGTTTATCATGCCAGAATACTTAGTCCAGGGGCTCACGAATGGAAATATAATCGCTGAGGAATGAAGAAAAACACTGTTTTAATTTTCAATCGTTGAGAAATTATTTCCTTGCTATGCTGCCTGGACACCAATGTCCGAGCCAATGCAATATCACACTACACAGAGAATATACCAAAGGGACCTGGTCTACTACTAAATAACGGTCCGTTAATCCTAATAACAGATGTTTCCAATGGCAACTCACCTAATAATCCGATCCCACAGGAGGCTGTGATAACAGGTTCCTTATTCCAGGCATTTTTAAGGAAAGCTCCGACTGAAAGTAACGTTAGATAGCTTGGTTAGCCAATGAAGTACTGCAGTGGCAGCTAGCATTCGGGTCCTCTCTAATCAACATTAAATAGACCGTTCATTACTATTGTAGTATCTCGTCTGTCTTGATTTTACACGTTTAATTTGCCCATAAAGTATATTAATGACAATATAAAGAGCAAAACTGCAAGTACTATTTAATCAGCCGACATAAGGTAACGTTTACGTCAACCAACGAGAACTAGCCCAAGGTCACCAGTCAAAACATTTAGATCTCACAGAATTCTGTTCGACCTGAATAGTTCAATCTTATTATCCAAGCGTAGTGAGTTCCATCACTCTGTATTTTCAGCAACTGAACACTGTCTATTCACACAAATGTCAACTTTACTGAAGCTAACTTCCGAGCTTATACTCACTGGCCGCCATGTTTCTTCAGGTTGGTGATGACGTATAAACAAAGCGTCAGTCAGATAGGTCGTGTGTATTCGACGCGAAGTGTGTGTAAATGATCAAAATGAACATTTCCACGTCTTGGGAAATAAAAGGAAGCTAATTTTAATCTAATCTAATCTTTTAATTTGTTAGTTGAACGCATTCACGTTCATTTATCTGCTCATTATGACATCCTAAAGTGTGGAGAATGGCATTGTTTTGAACATATTGTGAAAGGACGAAGTGGTTAGCGGTAACGTTAGTCACGTTAGCTCGGTAAAGGTAGGCAAAATAATAATATTTCATATTCGTGTATTTATTATATGTATATCAAATTGTGGGTAACGGTCAATAATGTTCTCAACTTAATATTAATTTTCACGTAGATGATGGAAGACTTCTCTGGACTGGCTTTGCCCCCTCTTTTTGGGGGCCACATTCTCGAAGCGGAGTTGCCTGACGAAGTAGAGCTCGGACCAGGGGAGGTAGAGCTGGGACCTGGAGGAGAGCTCTTAGATAGTGGAGAGCCAGGGCCAGACGAAGAGGAAAGAAGAGAGCTTGACAAGAGGAAATACCTTGTACTCAGCAAGAGATGCAAAGAGATAGAGCAGGTAAGTGACAATAACTTTCTTTTATTGAAAACCAGACCTAAAGTGTTTGATAGTGATCAAATGAAGAGACATAAGGCGTTGCAACGGTGTCTCATCCCTGAGGATCACATAACAACTTTTTGCAATTTTATAGTAGGAGAGGGAGTAGTCTTTAAAAGCATGCAATTATTTGTTGTGGTGTATGATGTTAACATACTGGCAAGCGTTGTTGGCCACTCACAGTCTGAATTTACTCCTGATTGCAGGTGAACGAGAAAATTCTCGGACGCCTCCACCAGGTACAAAGAATAAATCGGCGACTGAAGAAAGAAAGGAGGTGCTCCAGATTTTTTTGAAAGGAATATGCTTTAACTCATCCTTGAATACTGTGTTCTTCAGTCACTACTTTAAGAATCTGCTGGTCTCAGTTATTTGCCTCTTCACAGGTATTTGATGAAAACCCTGGACTCGTATGGAGACGACTATAGGAATGCACAGCTAACCATTCTCCTCGAGGTGAGACTTATCAGACCACTGAGCAACCAACACAACCCTAACCTTAGTCTTAAAACAAAAAAGCTTGAAAACAATATCCCCTTTCCAATACCCTGAATTTTAAAGCCGTATTTTTGCAAATAATGTATGTAAATGAAGTACTTATGATAACTTGTTGACTTACAATCTGCAGTATGGATCACTGTTCATGTCTTAAAAAGAGGTTGAATACTGATTTAAGTGATGTTGGATGTTATAATACAAACATTTGATGGTGTGAGATTGCCCATTTGTTACATACATTAACTTTTTAAGCTTTGCTACAGCCAGGCATGCGTATTGAATGTTAGAACTATGAACTACGACTTTTGTGATTTACAGGATGATGTTGGAGCCACATTAGAGTGCCTGCCAGGAGCAGAGGATGACAAGCCAAACGGCCACGCTAGTTCCTCTCCTTCTCTGCCACAATGCACTGCGGGGACAAAGAAGAAGAGGCATCGCATTCCCAAGGAGAAAGAGAAAGAGGCACAGGTGATTATAAAATAACATCAGGCGTAACATTGTCTTCATTATTAATTATTATTATTAATAACCAGATTTGTAATCAAACTACTGTGGATGATTATTACTGTGGATTATTGATGATGATTATCCCCCCCCCCCCCACCGACAGGCGGACACAGATCTCTCCATGCTTGCTGATTCTCAATTTACAGGGTTCCCCAGCCCAAACTCACTTTCGCACTGACCTCCTTAGGACAAGTTAGACCCGATGTGCCACCTTCAAATCTTCCTGCAAAACGCATGGACACTTAATGCATTGCTGAACATCTTGTGTGTGTGTGTGTCTGTGATTTAGATTAAGATGTGCTAGAATAACCAGTACAGAAAGTCTATTTTTTCACGTTTAGTGTATTTAAACTAGTTTTGACCAGCAGGACAAGTGAGGACATCAAAAGCTGTATCCAGGATAAAACTACTTTCTGAACTGTGACTGATGTCCAGGCTTGCCAGTGGTTCTATGAATTTTGAAACAAAAATGAGTCTTTTGTACTCATCTGAGTTGGTATTGTTTGTTATCCACCTGTTAGTGACCAGTGCTTCTACAGTGGCGTTTGCAGTATTGTTTTAGCTGTTGAGCACTAACAAAGGTTTTTTTTTTCTTTTCACTGTTTTTGTACTATGTAAGCATGTAGCCACATAACATGACACAACCCAACAAGAAGCATAGATAGCATTGACACTTCTGTTAACAAAACTGAGGATTAAATGCAATATTTTTCTGTCAGTCTCCAATAATAGAATAAATATGGATCAGATTGACTTGTAATAACCCTGTTGTAATTTATAAACTTTGCATTTGTAGAAATTGTTTTGACATTGTACAAGTATAATGAAATACTGACACTTCTAACAATGGCTGTGATTTTATTTACAAGACAAATATAAAGGACATGTACATCAGAATCTTAATTGCAAAACATGCAAGAACATTCTGTAATAAACTTGAAAAAAAAAAATATCAGTCCAATTCATAACCACATCCTTTAATAACATTAACGGTGCTTCCCATAACGGTTGAAGTGACGGTACAGGTGACGGATGCGTTTTTCCAGGCTGTGCCGATCGTCTGTCATCATCCGGTCTCCAACCATCTTTTTCTTCCGAATCAACCGTTCCAGTTCAATACCACGGAAACCTTTAAGCCAGACAGGTGCCCTTACGGTGTCCTTGGGGTGCACTTTGAAATCTCCTGTATCAACACAAATCCATTCAATAACTGATCAGAATAGTGAGGTTTTCCTCCTGAGCACAGTGAACAAAATGAAGCAAGTTTATAGTACACCTTGTGGCACGTAAAACATGGCACTAGGTACTTCCTACAATCTGTTCAGTATTAGACATCATTTATTAGTATTAGATATCCCTATTCCAGGATCCAGCAGCATGAAAATAATTGGACAGGTTAAATAACCTAACACACAGATAAGCCAAAACGGTATAACCAGTCACAAGTGTACCAACTATTGTTGATTTGTATGTTATAATGTCTGTCAAGGCCACGGATATATTAGACTGTAAGAAAAGTGGTAAGGACCTGCGTGACTGACAGGCTAAATCGTCAGGGCCACAAAACGAGGTCAGACCATTACTGAAAGCGCTTGTGAGGGACTCCCTTTCAGCAATGGCGTACACCTACCAACACAAATGGGGGAACAGGCAACATCCTGTAGATGGGTCAATTGGCTGCCATGGCAACATAGTCTATCCTTGGTCTGAACTGACTAAAGGCTTAATGTTGCAGTAAAATATGAAGCGTACGTTTTTTTTAGTGTGCATTGTTTAATTTTAGCACCAAGAAAAGGAAACTGGGGAGAAGACAAGCTGGGAGTGTGATGTTCTGGGCAATGTTCTGCTAGAAAACCTGGATCCTAAACATTGTTGCTGACCACTACACCCATTCATGTTAGGGAGTGTTCTCCCATAACAGTTGGCTCTTTCAGGAAGATTATGTGCCATGCCAGACAATCTTTTGGGAATTGTTTGAGGACAGTGGCAGACCGTGGGTTTTATGGTTAAGACAATGGATGTTTTTTGGGATGGGCAAACAATGAGAAACACAAGTAAAACAATTGAACAGAGAGACATACAAAATGTAGTTGTTTTTCAGTACTTGAGTATTATTAGCCAATTATCCCTATTGCTTTTACAGATGTCACTGGAAATAAAATGTAATATTAGATGGGCCATAGTAAGACAAAAGTAAGCGGACAAAAAGACAACTAAACCAGAGCGCTGCCGACTTGCACTTTCCTTCTTGCGAAACCGGGTGGGTTTATGAAACGCTACCCTATGGGAAAGGTTGGTTTATGGGAATGAACATGAACGATTATGTGATTGATGACTTTGCAGCAAGGAAGGCCAGAAGGATTGCACTGTAACCCATGAAGTGTGATGATAGGGAGTGGAATGTAAATAGTCCGTGAGAGAAAGTTCATTTGTACTATTTATTTATTTATTTTGTATATTATATATTGGTAATTTAACACATGCAACATATTTTACAAGTTATAAGTTTAAAGCAAATTTGCATATATTTCTTAATTGTTTGTTATTATTATTATTTGTTAAGTAAATAAAGGTGCAGTTTTTTCCTGATAATGTGATAATGACTGGTTAACAAACAATCCTACCACGGTGGCTTAGTGTGTACAGTATTTCCACGATTTTTGTACGACAGACCGCTTGCCTTCTTCAGCAATAATGAAACATAGCTCGGGAAATCGGGTAAACAGTGCCATCTAGCGGCGAGAACCGACAACTGATCAGTTTTTAGGTGATAATTTCTAAGGTCACATTTACACACAAGTAGCACTGTAGAGCAGCTTCAAGCTGATATAATAATGTCTTATCTGACGAGGTTAACTTAATAGCCTTACACCAATGAATGAAATTATTGACTGAAGGAAATGAACACAAGTGCACCTACCCAGAATCCCAATGTTGTCATAAATTCCAAACATGCTTCTTTTTTCTGTCCATCGGTCGACCACCTTTGGCGTGGGGATGGCATGCATCCGTATTCTAGCACACATACCTGTATAGCAGCAATTACAGAAAGTTAGTCACCCAGCTAGGACCTAGTCCACACAGTCTACGCCAAAGAACGTTTAAGGTCTTACTTGTTGAGAACTGTCTAGCGCACTGTTGTACTGATGACTGGCAGACGGTGAGTCCACCTCTGACCAAGGCCGCCCAGACAGACATCGTTCCTGTGACATTGTTAACGGAGTTAAATAAATGCTGGCTAGCAATCCAATCGCATACCTACTACAGACATCAAATCATGTAAGACTACTTTATCTCTGATATTAAATTCATTCATGAAAACAGAACACTGAATCGTCCTCAATTAACCAATCAATTAATGAATTAAACGGAACAATCCACACAACATGTATTACATATGAATATGAAGAGAGGTTTATTAACTTACTAAATGTATGACATATCTAGGCTACACCAGATGCATGTACATGTTAAAACCACATATAACCTAGCCATTTAGCCTACCAGCTAAAATGCTAACATCTCTGTCAAGCATGTCCCCAAGATGTCATCTATGCACGTCTAAGTAATGTATCTGAGCGAGCTATCTCTGCCCATTATGTTTGAAACACGATATAAAACTAAACCTACCTCAGGACCTCAGAGCAAGGGTAATATATACAAGGTTTTGCATACAACTACATTGATATCACCAGCACAGACATAGTTGACAACAGAAATTAGCTTCAAGACGATTTAGCAAGGGCATGTAGTTTAATGTCCAGAATGCATTGCGAACTACCGTAACTTTGCTAAAAGCAGATCTGTAAAAATGCTGGTCGGGTGAGGGATAAGTGGGTGGGCGACTCATAGACGTGTATAGGTAGACGCCGCCTCCAATGCTTCTCGGCGAAACGCGTCGCCGCCATTTTGGGAAAGGAGCTCTCTGCCGTCAGAGGTCTGTCAGACGCGTCAAACAAGCTCAAGTTGCCAGGAGCTGCGGTTTATCTGGATAAAAATCACGATAACCTTTTACATTTCGCAACCAATTTCATGGAGTATTCAATGGTTTATGCTCTACGTGAAGTGTGTGAAAAAGATTTGCCTCTACGTTACTTTGAATCTCGCTAGTTAAATCGCCAGTCATACATGTGCATGGGTCTATGATAAACGCTCACTTTTCTTGCAAAGCTCGTGCATTTTGAAAATACTGAGAAGATCTATAAACTATCGAAATAGTGCTTCTTTAGTTACTACGTATTGACCATCATTAAGAGAAAGAGCATACATCAAATAGTGAGAAACTGGCAGTCAGTGTGTTTTTCATAGTTTAATAGTTCCTTTTCAAGTATGTGCATTAAGAAACCTTGAACAGTGCAATTGGCAACGGGCTGAAGCAGTGGAGGCGGCGTCTATCTATACATGTCTATGGGGCGACTATACCGAGTGTGTGTGCTAGTGGTTAACCACTTCCGTCACCTTTACTTTTCGCGTCTTGTGTACTGCAAGGAGGTAAATGCATGACTGTTGTCGGAAAGCAAGCATAGAAATACATAATTTTCTGTAATATTTATATATTATAAAAGCTTCTTTAAACTAGTTTATTGTTTTGGCTATATATAAATACAATTGAATTGAATATTGTACGTGATGTTTGATGATTTTAAGTGTGTAAAACAGCAGCTACAGCTGTCCCTTTATTATGAAACTAAACCCGAGGCAGTCTACAGATCCTAAGACAGAACAGTTGTCTAGAAGGCTACCCACATTGATAGGAGAATAAATCAATATGTTGGACAGTTAAGCTTCCAGAAATATTCTGAATTGAGTATACTGAAAATGTAACTCAACAAATTGTTTAAATACCCAGTGTAAAGGGAAAATGTGATGAATTTGTCTTGAATTAATTCCTATGGTGCCACTATCTGTCTCAGTCAGTCCACCCACAACATGGTACAGATCATCTGTTGTCCTCTTCATCTTGAGATGCCAACCTCAAGAAACTACGCCTACATCTACGTCAGGGGAAAAACATGAAAGCATTAAATAATGCAAATCTGGCCAGACTTTTACTATCACTGGCTGTGAAGAGTTCATTTAACTTTTGAAAAACATGCGTGATTTGAAACAATTTTCTCTTTTCCTCAGTTTGCCTGATAAATAACAGAGGGCCTACGCAGCTACATCAGTTTCTTTGACAAGGACCTAATTGATGAATGTGACAAAATCAACTTCAGATCCAGCTACCTACCCATAAACTTCACTCTGCTATGGTACAACCATCTGTTATTGTCAGGTCAATGTGTAGGTCAGTCAACAGGCTCTCTGGCCACTGAAAGTGAAGCAGTGTGATCCACTAGAAATACCTTCTCTTTTTGGACCCGGTGCATGGGACGTCAACAAAATAAATTGTCAACACATTAAAGTTGAGGTCCTCGATCCTAGCAAAAGGTTGTTGGTATCTGAGCTCAACATCCAATCAATATACCCATCCTTCCCAGTGCCAGAAGTAACGTTGGAGCACAATTTCCCCTTGTCTTTTATTGGCTGGAATAGTTTATGGCTTGTTCTAAGCCACTTTGTTTGTTTCCCGTTTACAGAGACAGGATTGTACACAAATACTGGCTCTTTTTAGCACACACACTGGACAGCTAGAGGATGGTGAGGAGAATTTCACTTAATTTGAGGAATGGTGTGAAGGATGATTATCAAGGACTACCCAATTACTTAGAAAATCGTATTATTGGTCAGAGCTTTCTAGAGCACATTGCCCATTAAGTGTAGTGGTGTGAAATATGACTCACATGACAGTGAATGAATGAGCAGGAATGACGTGAAACTAGGAATTAAAAACAGTATTGAAAAATACATAAAAAGGCAGAATCATCTATATTTATATATATGTGAGTAATCTAACCCTGTAAAGACTGACACATCCAATGATAGCAAGAATATTAAAATATTTCAGTGTTTACGGGACCTTTTGACAATACACGAAAAAGAAAACATAGTAGTTTAGAGATCTGGGGCCGTATTCACAAAGAATCTTAGGGCTAAAAGTAGCTCATAAGTGGCGAATTTAGGAGAAACTCAAAAATAATGGGCGTGTCAGTCTTAAATTTAGGACTCCTATTTTTTTTTTACTAAGAGCAATTCACAAAGTATTTTATCCCTAAAAGTAGCACCTAAGTCTAAGACAGCTTAAAACTCCTCATGAGGACTCCTAAGTCACTAAGACTTATTCACAAAAAATCGTAAGATGGCTGCAGCCGACTTGGAATTGATAAAAGACATTGCTTAAACAGTGAAGGTATTAATATTGTCGTAGAATTAGCGCGGGATGCAATGACGCCTTTAAACAACGATGTGTCCCGAAGTGAAATGTTTGGAAACATAAAGATAGCCTATTTGGCTTCGCGGAAAACGCAAATGACGACACTGGGAATCATCAGTCAGACGTTTAATTCATCAAACTATCAAAGCACAGTAGACCCCACATCATCCAACAGTTTATCCAGTTGCCTTTGGACAATTGCCTATTACACAAGATCAAAGTAAATTCCATGGCGATCGCAGGAATGTCCAGTGACGGGACACACATTACAATAATTGCCCCATCAAAAGATGAGGACGTTTTCGTCTACCGTGGCCTGGATGTACCGATGACTCGTGCATTTCAACGGAGAGCGGTCTGCAGCAGGTTTTTGAGAACTTACCAGCTGGATGCCGCTGGGGTGACAGTGGCTATTGGTCCTGGGACCAGTAGGCTTTCGCTTAGTCTACGTTTCACGTTCGTTTCACTTTGATCAATTAAGATTGGAGGGCTTGAAGGGCCGTATGTGCTGATATTTGAAGTGGTCAAGGGCTGGAAATATAATAGCCTAACAGTTTGCTGGGTGCTTTAATTATTACTGCCTTGATTGCCATATTTTATATTGATCGCTTTCTATTTCTCTTAACGTGCAAAGTGTCATTCCCGTTGGATGCACAAACTTGTCATCATGCGTGTGCATTCTGCTAACTGCACTGTCCATAACTATTTAATATGACTTAATTTGAAGCCTAGGTTATTCTCTTATTTTCAGTTGATAAAGTGGGATTGTTAGAGGGACGTCACAAATTAGTTTTTAATGAGAGAGCCTGTCAACAACCAATCACCGTCCTCACCCCTTCTAAACTCGTGCATGAGAATCGACGTCATCCATAGCAACGGTGCTTTTATCTTAAGCTTAAAAAGGTTTTAGCGCGAGTTAGGAGCACTCTTAGTGGTAAGATAAAAAGCTTTGTGAATACGGCCCATGATGTTTTATTGTATCATATTTGATACATCAGGGGCCGTATTCACAAAGCCTTTTATCTAACCACTAGGAGTGCTCCTAACTCACGCTAAAACCTTTTACGTAGGAGTAATTTCTTAAAAGTGATTCACAACGGCTCTGAGACCTACTCATACTAAGGATAATACCAACTCCTAAGCTTAAGATAAAAACTCCGTTGCTATGGATGACGACGATTCTCATGCACGAGTTTAGAAGGGGTGAGGACGGTGATTGGTTGTTGACAGGCTCTCTCATTAAAAACTCATTTGTGACGTCCCTCTAACAATCCCACTATATCAACTGAAAATAAGAGAATAACCTAGGCTTCAAATTAAGTCATATTAAATAGTTATGGACAGTGCAGTTAGCAGAATGCACACGCATGATGACAAGTTTGTGCATCCAACGGGAATGACAATTTGCACGATAAGATAAATAGAAAGCGATCAATATATAATATGGCAATTGCATGTAATCAAGGCAGTAATAATTAAAGCACCAAGCAAACTGTTAGGCTATTATATTTCCAGCCCTTGACCACTTCAAATATCAGCACATACGGCCCTTCAAGCCCTCCAATCGTAATTGATCAAAGCGAAACGAACGTGAACCGTAGCCTAGGCGAAAGCCTACTGGTCCCAGGACCAATAGCCACTGTCACCCCAGCGGCATCCAGCTGGTAAGTTCTCAAAAACCTGCGACCGCTCTCCGTTGAAATGCACGAGTCATCGGTACATCCAGGCCACGGTGGACAAATTATTGTAATGTGTGTCCCGTCACTGGACATTCCTGCGATCGCCATGGAATTTACTTTGATATTGTGTAATAGGCGATTGTCCAAAAGCAACTGGATAAACTGTTGGATGATGTGGGGTCTACAGTGCGTTGATAGTTTGATGAATTAAACGGCTGACCTATGATTCCCAGTGTCGTCATTTGCGTTTTCCGCGAAGCCAAATAGGCTATCTTTATGTTTCCAAACAGTTCACTTCAGGACACATCGTTGTTTAAAGGCGTCATTGCATCCCGCGCTAATTCTACGACAATATTAATACCTTCACGGTTTAAGCAATGTCTTTTATCAATTCCAAGTCGGCTGCAGCCATCTTACGATTTTTTGTGAATAGGTCTTAGTGATTTAGGAGTCCTCATGAGGAGTTTTAAGCTGTCCTAGACTTAGGTGCTACTTTTAGGGATAAAATATTTTGTGAATTGCTCTTAGTAAAAACAATTAGGAGTCCTACATTTAAGACTGACACGGCCATTATTTTTAGGAGTTTCTCCTAAATTCGCCACTTATGACCTACTTTTAGCTCTTTGTGAATACGGCCCCTGGCCTTGATGTCAATTTATTGATCACAAAAAACATATTGTTCATCACATTTGAAGCATTTTGGAATTTCGTAATAATACGACCTTGAAACATTTTGGAATTTCATGTGGGTCGGTTCTTTTTCTATTTCACCTTGTAAAGTTTTTAGCTTATATAATTTAAGGAACTACACTTTGTTACTGTGTTAGTTGTACACTATATGTGAAGTAATTACACTATTTGTTTGTGCACACTCAGAACAGGGGTACATATTATCATAAATAAGAAAAATAGCCGCAAGCAGCAATGATCTGGGTCCAAGTATAACGTGCAAACTGCACCAAGTAGCAAATATTGAATGATTTTGTAAATGTTTAAATTGGATAAATAGCTTCTACATGCCATTATTAATGAGCCCAAAAAATTTCATAAAAATTGTCCATGTTTTAGCTGCTGAATTTCAGGCAACCATTTTATTTAGCAAGCCAAATGGAACTTTAGGAGATGTGAGCAAATGTAGCTAAACATAAGAATACCACATTTCCAAATTTAAGCTTAAGGGGTTCCTGAGATATTCAAATGTGTAAGTTGCACATGAACAAAATGTAACAATTGGTGTGCATCAAAAGAGTGTAGCCAAGCATAAGCATCCACATTTCTCACGACATTCTTTAGATACTGAAACTTGTCAGTTTAATCACCTGCTATAGATGAAATTCACAAGATATTGGCTAGTTAAGTGGTAGTTTATTGCATTGAACATTATTCACTAGGTGGCGCCTTCTCCACAAATAAGTCGTAATTAGCTAGGATAATGCACCTTCTAAAGGCCAGCCTGCCCTAAAAGTTTTGTAATTTTTGGCAAAACATCTGTCAAGTTGCAGTGCCCCTGTGAACGAAATTTTACAAAATTTGGCATCCAAAGAATGTGGTTGTTATGCTGCTTGTCAAATTCTGTGAGCTTTGGACCTTTATATCCAACATATTGGCCAACTGCTACATTTTCGCATTGGACATTATTCCCTAGGTGGCATTGCTAATGAAATGAGTTGTAATGGTCGCTAAGGTGAGGCCTCCAAGAAGCCAAGTTGCCATGAAAAGTTCCAACTTTTCAATGAAACAGTCTTGCTATTCCTGCTATTGCCCAAAAAGTGCTTTGAGCCTATCCCACTTCTAGGGGCGCTGGCACGAAGGGATACACCCACCTAGGGACACAAGCCTCCGTATCAACCATGTGTGGCTACAATCATGCCAAGTTTCGTGTAGATTGGTGAAGTCGAAGTATATAATATCGTCAACCAAAAATCGGTGGGAATTGTTTAAAACTTCGACAAACATTATAAGACCACCAAGCAGCAGTCATAATTAGCAGGCTGCTAAATAGAGGTGGCTTGAGTAAGCAAAAGCTGTACTCAAGTAAAAGTATTGTTACTTTATTATAATAGTGATTCAAGTAGAAGTAAAAGTACCGATCGATGTAATAACTTGGTAAGAGTAAAAATGTATCTCATAAAATTAGTACTCAAGTAGTGAGTAACTTCCTATGATTATATTTTTACACCATTGAGGCATATTTATTACATTAAAATGTGGGGAGATGCCCAAAATATAAAATTTTAAAACATCTGTCTAATAAACACAATGTAGCATAGCCACCTGCAGGTTCAAGTAAATCACATTTAGAAAAATAAAATGTAATTGTAGGCTGAAGCTGGGGCTGCTTCTTGCCGTTTGGGTGCCAACCCCAACAGATACATAAATAAAAATAAAAATTGTTATTATTATAGTTAGGGTAGTTATGCTATCTCTTAGCATACGTAATATGTAAACAATAACACAAAAAATGAATGTCACACGAATGTTAATGCAAACAACTAAAGCAAATAAAAGGCATATACCGAAAGGCTGTACAGATATTCTCTTCTTTATTCTGTTGATATGTCAATAACATATTTAGCTAATCCTTAGATCCTATGCATACTGTGCATCTTTTTTATATTCAGTTAAAAAATAAAAGTTACCAACTTGATGCTGTTTGATGATATGTTGATTTATGGTGTAAATTGGTTTAGGTACCCTAAATAGGTTCTCATATTTGGACTCTTACCAAGATTATAAATGGGAGGACTTGCTGATTTTGGCTGGAACATAGTTTAAGTTAGCTGAACCTAATAAGCTACTATTAAAGAATGTGCTACACTAAACAAAGTTCCCTGGTTCAGAGGCCAATGTGGCGTCTACGTATATGTTGTAGGCTGGAAGTTGTGCAGGTGTGAGTAGAAATTATTTTAAAAGTATATAAAAGTAGCGAGACCTGTGAAGCCTAAAGTATAAGCACATTTTTAAATCGTAAATGTTCTCGAGTAAGAGTGAAAAGGATTCTGCAATAAATGTACTCATATAAGTACAATTTATGGCAAAAAAAGTGGAAAAACTTAAGTGGGCCTACATGTACCAGAGTAAAAGTAGCTCGTTACTACTCACATCTGCTTAAAACTAAGAATGAAGGAGCGAGAATGGAAGACTGGGTGCATGCTAAAACAGTATCACTCACAAAGAGAGAGAGCGAGAGAGAAAGAGAGAGAGAGAGAGAGAGAGAGAGAGAGAGAGAGAGAGAGAGAAAGAGAGATAGAGAAAGAGAGAAAAAAATGATGGTTTCAGTCTTACTGTAAACAGTGTTTGTTATGTTCTGCAGATCAGCTGAACGGAATTTATCTTCAAGTTAAAGAAAATGAAATCTTGTCTATGTCAGTTCTCACTCAACCGTTGACGTCAATGGAAATTCAAGGAGCACTGCAAATTACACTGTTCATTTGAATCAATGTTATGCTCACCAGACATGCAAAAAATATGCATTGCATATTAAAAATGGTTAATGCTTCTGTAAAATAAAAAAATAAAAATGGTTTATGTTGTGTGGCTCAACTGTTAAACTCCTCGACTGATTAAATGCCCTAGTTTCCCTGTAATATATATTAAGAGATGCAGTCTATACTGTATGGATTCCCCTTAACCAGGCATTTTCCCTTTGGTGAAAGAGTGACACCCCTGGTCCCGACTTGGTCGTTTGCCATATTATCTAATAGTGTCGTGGGAAGGCCATTGGCAACTGTCCATGCCTAATCATCATAGCAGCTCAATGATGTATTTAAGTCCAAGTTAAAACCTGAGAGGCTGTGTATGCGAGGAATTTCATGGCAGAAGTATGGGACTGGGTACTGGGCTGCAAAATGTTGCCATTCTAGCACTTGGAGCATGTGTGACAGTGGCAAGGTAAATTGTTAGTATAGGTTTAATTGTCGACTACGCCACCTAGGTAGTCACCCTAGGACAGATAAAGACTAAGCTTTGCTACTGCTCTAACAAGGCAAACACAAGTTCGTAACACTATTAGGCCAGAGACATGGAAACAAAACAATCAGGCAGTGCAAGCCGAGATGAGAGGTAGCATACCTTAATATGCATTTTGACCGTACAACAGAACAGCAGCCTTCCTTGGTGTAAAGGTATTTGGCGATTCCTCACCGAGCCGCATTGATGCATGCCCAGGAACAGCGAAGCACGAACAGAGCTTTGTTAGCTCGGCTCCAGCTGATTCCCACAAGCACTCGGCGTCAGAGAAACAGATACACTGGCTTAGGCAGCCACAATGAAACTATCACGCTTCGTTATCAGCGTTAGTCCAAACAGTGCACCTTGCCAGCCCACACCACCATACTAACGGATGGGCAACCCGGAAGCAAAACAAGGTCCGGAGAAAGTACCTCCCGGTGACCTATGCTGGGCTTATATCAAAATACAAGCCCACCCATTAATCAGTTTTCCTAATTACACTTGATGGATGGACTGTGGAGGCGTAGCCCACTCTGCCACATTCTACCCTCCCCTTTTTGAGTCGTCGCCCCAACGACAATCTGTGAACCATGAAATCGCCTGGCTACCACTGGGTCCAATGGTGAAGGTACCTACTCTACATCATTATTTGCAGCGGGCTTTGGGAGATGATGAGCATTCGAGTGCTGACTGGCAGTGGAAAGCACAGTCCGACGCAGGACCGGTTGGGCGGGGCTAGGAGTTTCCAGAGGGGTTTCAGGGGCAAGCAATGTTAGGCTCCCCTCCTGTATGAAACAGTCCTCGGAAATCGTCAGATCTCCCAAAGGTAACGGCTCAATGGCCCCATCAGGGGCAGATGAGCTGGGGCCAGCCGAGGAGACTGGGGGTGAGTCCAGAACCCTGAGCCATAGGTCCTCCTCCCTAGAAGGGTCAGCATCAACCGTCGACATCAAGGGAGCATTGCGTGGGGCCCTGTTATATAATGGGGGGTTCTGCATTGAGGTGACAGTCTGGGTGAGCTGGTTAAGCTGCTCCTGCTGCTCTTTCAACTCTCCCCACTCACCACCCCGTGGAGATACAGGAGAAACTGGGCGAGAACGGCCTTGCACACCATACTGTAAGCCATAGGCCGTGGGAAGAGAGCAACTACGCGCCCTAGCCCCACCCGGAAATCCCTCTTGTTCCCATCTAATGGCCTCCCTATGAACGTACAGCAAAGTAGCGAGTGGCTGACGGCGTACAAGCTGTTGCAGCTCTCTACGGAGAGCACTGTCCATGACATGCTCAATGAATTGGTCATGAAGGAGAACATCAGCATTAGGCACACCACTGGGGGCACGCTGTTTAACCTGTTCCATCAAAGCCATCAGAGCTAGGGAAAATTCTTGCAGTGTCTCCCCTTCCTGTTGCCGTCTAGAATAGAAAGCTTGCTGGAGGGTCACATAAGATTGACTACACCCATACAACTCCTTTAAAATAGCCAGAACCTTAGTGGGATCTGATCGTTCTGCACTGGAGCGATACTTAATCTCCTTCCTTGCCTCGCCTTCTAAATGGTCAAAAATAAAGAAGGCCTGATCTATAGCAGAAAGATGGCTAGCATGCATACAGGCCTGCACTTCCTCTATCCATTCTGCTATGTCAAGGCCATTGAACATTGGACATTTCCGATTACGAGGAATGACCAAAAGACGCTCAGAGACAGAGGGTGCAGCCCTGGGCTCGGGCTCAGGCGGGGGATGAGACTCAGAATCAGACGCAGACCCCCCAAGCAGAGGGCGTTCTTGACGAAGGCGCTCATTATCCGCCATAAGCTGTGTGACTAAATCCTTCAACTGTTGCACTTGCTCCTCCATGCTAACCAGGAAGGCTGTGCTACCACCCAATACAAACCAAATGTAGCCTACCCCCGAGTTGTATGGGGCCCCTGAAAAGAGAGACTGCTGTTCTGTTGCTGCCAATAAAGGGAATTTCAGCCTGGGTGAAAATCACAAAACAATTACACGTAAACAGCACCAATAAGGGAACTCACGTCCCTGCCTGTATTGAGTGAAATCCTGCCGACTACGCCAAATGTGAAGGTGGCGAGGTAAATTGTTAGTACAAGTTTAATTGTCGACTACGCCACCTAGGTAGTCACCCTAGGACAGATATAGACTAAGCTTTACTACTGCTCTAACAAGGCAAACACAAGGTCGTAACACTATTAGGCCAGATACATGAGTTCCATAAATACATTTTATTACAAGAATACAAACAGTAGTAAAAGAGGTCCAGGTCAATTCTAGTACAGGCTGTTGCCTCTCACACATCAACCAAACAGAGTTATTTCCAGTATACACAGTACAATAACACATACCATAGACACATACAATGGTAGCCAGTGGGCTATGACCCTAATATGAGCATGTGGGATGGCCGAAGCCTTACTGAGATGGACCAGTGATCAGGACTAGTAGGGCAGAGGCTTACCGCAGCAAGCAGGACTTTCCGAGAGGGGGGACAGGAGAGGCCCAGAAAACACACTCACACACGCAACACACGTGCATAAAACAAATAAGCACTGCACTCCAAAATAGGGCAACCGCTATGCACACAGCAAGAAAAAGTGAGGGTGGGTGGTGCTCCACCACCTGGGGGTCAGCCTGTCGCTCAAGTGAAACCCTCTACAACTGTTCAGGGAGAGAGATAGAGGCACTGGGGTTAGCAAAACCCTTGACAGTAAATGGGCAAGGAGAGGATTTAATAGTGTGGCTATCCTACTGAGGCTACTTAGCTTTAACGGAGGGACTTAGGTCTGGTAGCTCCGACGGTCAGCGGGAGTAGCAGCCCTGGTCACAGTAATCTGGGTTACCTTAGCTACATGCACACACACAGATACACAGGAACGTAATTCAGCAATGACACGGTCAGGCTAGTAACAGTCACATTCAGAATCACCACCACCGTAGTTAGCATAGCACTAGAACAAAACAACAAAACATGCAGGCCACGCGGAGAGGTAAAGCAGCAGCCCACTGCATAGCCCCATGCATCAAAATCTAATGAAACAAAAAAAACAATCAGGCAGTGCAAGCGGAGATGAGAGGTAGCATACCCAGCATAGCCCCATGCATGCAGGAAATCCAAAAAACACATAAACGAAGATTGAGCATGCCACGGAACGAACGGAGCTTTGTTAGCTCGGCTCCAGCTGATTCCCACGAGCATTCGGCGTCGTTATCAGTGTTAGTCCAAACAGTGCACCTTGCCAGCCCACACCACCATACTAACGCATGGGCAACCCGGAAGCAAACAAGGTCCAGATAAAGAACCTCCCGGTGAGCTATGCTGGGCTTGTATCAAAATACAAGCCCACCCAGTAATCAGTGTTCCTAATTACACTCCATGGATGGACTGTGGAGGCATAGCCCACTCTGCCACACATGCTTACAGATCCTTCCGATTCCCTGATCAAATGAAATCAAAATCCATAGCTTGGGTCTTTGCACGAAGCCGAAATACTTTGTTTAAATTAAGTTTCACATGTAGTAATGCCTTTGCAAGTTGCCTCGGATGGTCCATCCGAGGCAACTTGCAATGTTTGCTGAGACTGTAATGATTTGCATTGCAACAGTAGAACATGATCCCTTTTTCTTCCAATTTTTAAAATCATTTGTGTGTTTGTTTGAGAATAATGAAGTTGAGGTTGAGTTGAGGAGTGGCATGCGTCCTTAATCATCGTGAGTATGGAGCGGGTCGGCTCTGGGATGCCAGACACCACTGTTGAGCCTTCTGGAGGTGTCATGGGCCTAATTCAATGAAACACTGATGAAGGAAGGGGCCTGTTTGAAAACCCCAGTGAAATGCTCACAAAGGCAGCTTTGTTGTTGTTGCATCCTGCTGCTCAGGTTCTGTGGTTGGGCAATCACGTTATTGAGTTTAAAAGTTTTGGGCCACAGACAGCATACGTAGCAGCTCGTATTGCGGCTGTCACCAGCCAGTTGTGCATTGTTGTATCTTGCTTCTCAGGATATTTGGTTGGTTACCAATACCACAAGGAATTTAACATTGTGTGTATAACTAAAATGACTTGCTGGGATGCCCAGAACGAAAATATATTAAAACAACACAATTTATAAATCAGATCAGAGGGTTATTCAAAGAAAAGCATATTGTGGCCTTGTTAAACTACTTTGAATGATGGATGCTTTCACAGCAATATAGACTAGTGTATCATGCTGCAAATCTGGTATTTATACTTAGGTTTCCTAAGTAAAAGATATCCTAGGTATAAGCAGCATATCATTTGTATACTATTTATTTAAATTATCTGCTTTCCATCAAAACATCTACTTCTGAGTCATTATTTTTTCCATTCTTTTTGTCTTTGTTGAGGCTGAGTCAGAACCATACATTCGGAGTCCCCATTGTGGTTGTATGTTTGATGCATGAAATTATAATATCCTCTCAGACAACATCATGCACAGACACACACACAGTGCTGATAGACTGAGACAATAATCTGACATATTTTGACATAATCTGTTATGTCAAACAAATAGCACTATCAGCGATGTGGTCTTTCTGGTGATTTGATGAAAGCTCATATCAAATGTTTGTTCCGTGACACAAATGGCACTGAAAGATCTCCCAGGGTATTGTTTTGCCTGCTGACATATTTAGCCTCTTGGAGAGTAATGTGTGTTTTCTTGTTTATGCCACGTACAAAAGCCTGAATGCATTTTCCATGTTGATGTTTCAGTTATGCGTGCGCTGCAAGTGGTGTAGAAATGAGGCTGCGTGCGGTAAGCGTCACCAGTAAACGTAGGAGAATTCTGCTGACCAGGCTGGAACGTCTGCTTGTGCACACACCGAGGCCATGTCCTTATCGAGTCATCGAGATAACACAGTCCCACAGTTTTCCACCCTGCTCTACAGAAACATCTAGAGATGAGATTTATTGCAAGACCAGTGTTACAGTTAGTCTGCAAGACCAATGTTATAGTTAGAAAGAAAATGATCAGAAAGACGGGAAGTAAGAGAAGAGCTAGTCAGTGAGTGACATAGTGCTTCTCAATGTTCAATGTTGGCTGATATTTTCCGTCCAAGGCGCTTTTTAAATATCTTTGTTATTCATACATTCTTCTACACGCACATTCATGTTTTTCCATAATAGGGAGATCTCTCCCCGGGGGCCACCCTGGTAGCCCACCTCACTTTAAATTCAAATTCAACAAAAGATCAGCTGTAGGAAAGACCCCATCATTGTAACAGCTCACTGTGCCCCTCCTCCCCCTCCACCACTGAAACCTCATCAGAGGGAAGAGAGGAGGAGAGAGGAGATGTAAAGGGGTCAGAGAAGAATCAAAACAAGCAAGGAAGTGAAAGAGGTGTTCTGGGGAAATGTTTACCAGATTCTAGAGTCTTAAAGCTGCTGGTCTGTTTATCTAGCTATCCATCTAGCACTGTCTGTGTAGTTATTTGACTATCAGTATATCTGTCTGTCTTCATTTTAAATGGAGTCACTTCGCACACAGAGTGCACCATGCTTGTTATATGATGCATGTGAGATTATTGTTATAAGATTTAGAGATCTAGAGTACCCACACCAGTATGCAGATGCATTGAGAGAAAACAAATTAAATATGAGCAAAAAGAAGAGAAGGGAGGAGAGAACTTGAGTCATTCTCATCTGCATACTCCAAGGAAGCAGCAAAGCAGAGCACCCCTTCACGCCATGCTTTCCTGGAACAGGTGCTACTATTCATGCTGAAAGCACGTTAGTAAATCTATGCACTATGGTGAATATGAGGCTTCTCTAAGACAACAAGAGAAGCAATCCTAAATCAATACATAAAGGAAAATAGTTCTAATTCTACATTCTAATTCTAATCTCAAAATTCACGAAAAACATCCTTGTTAACCTGCTGTCATAGACATGTGACTTTGTCCATTGACTGAATAGATACTTTTAGACTTGTGCAAAGTGTGCAAAAAACAAACAAACAAGTAATGCACTCAAATGTGTGTACGTCCATTACCAAAAGTGACAGGCTGTGCGCACATGTTATTATGAGAAGCCTGAGAGAAGGAGGGATTCCGTGGGAGAGTGTGGGTCACCCTCTCTGCTACCCTCTAGTTTTCCGAGTTGCGTCAGTGAGAGATTCTCAAACCACATCAGGCGCATAGAAGCAGAAGTCATGTGACTCACACAGAGGAACTACCTTCAACCTTGCCGCCACCCACAGTCGCAAATATAAAATACGGTTCTCAACTGAAAACAGTCCCCAGAGAGAACACACGCACACACACGAGAGGAGAGAAAGAGTTCAGAGAGGAAAACAGATGCAAAGGGTCGGATTACGGTGAATTAAAAAGGAAAAATATAGGACTTAACAACTGAGTTACTGAGAGACAAAGTGCAGTCTTTAAAGATGCTGTTAATACTTCTGGGTGTTGCACTCGCTATGACAGGTGAGATGGTCACTAATGACAAGAAATAAATATAAATTGTAAGCTGAAATATAATTTGAATTTTTTTATTTAAAAATATTTTTGAAACATACTTAAAAAAATACTTAATAAAAAATAATGTTTGTACTTCTTGTTCTAAATGTTTAAACTCAAACTCAAACTAATTTGAAGTAATTCACAGAATTGCTCAGAAATAGTGGTTGCTGATGTGGGGAATCCCCTGCAGTGACTGATATTCCCTTCATTAAAATAATTAATCATAATTCTTCCATTGTGTGTGTGTGTGTGGAGAACAGGTGGGAACTGTGCATACATGGAACAAGCACTGCTTGAGGTCGTGGCACAGGAGGGGTCGCAGGCTGTGCTGCCCTGTGTCATGTCACTCTCACCACAGTCACATTTTGCTGCCTTCCACTGGATCAGGATACGTGAGAGGTAATTCTCTCTAAATCCCTCTCTCTCTCTCTCTCTCTCTCTCTCTCTCTTTCTCTCTCTCTCTCTCTCTCTCTCGCTCTCTCTCTCTTTCCCAACAAATACCATGCCCCGACTTGACTCTCCCTATGATTCTTTTCTTTCTCCACTCATCCATTCGATAATAACCCATAACCCCTCCAGCCCCTCACGGCAGACTTGACCGCTGTGATCCTATCCCTCTGTCCCCTCAGAGCAGAGAGAACGGTGTTGCATCGGAGGAAGAGTGGCCTGATCTACCGCAACACGGAGCTCGGCCAGCGCAGCCACTGCCCGGACTCACAGGTCGGGGACTACAGTCTGCACATTGATGCTGTCAGGGAGGAGGACGCGGGAGAATACGTTTGCAGCTCGCCGGGCAGAGGCAGGACTGGCGTCATTCTAAGGATCATAAAAGGTGAGCTTCGGTGAGAGGTCCAGTCATTATAATTACACCCAGCAGCTGGCACTGGAGTGGACCTGCCACTGCTCTACTTGATCTCCTCAAGATCTGGGACACAGTCAACCCAGAGGCAGCAACACTATTCACCATTTTAGTTTCCCCTCCTATAGACTGTGTCAGTCTAGCACGTAATATAAAACATAATTCAAAGAACCTAAATACACACAATGTTCTGTATGCTTTATAGAACGTAAGTGCAGATTAGAATTTCAAAAAGGGTTTAGGGTTTTATGTAGGCCATTTTTAATAATGAATACACTTAACAAAGGAGAAATCTTGAGAACTGAATATGGAGTTCAAAACCTGTAGCATTCCTGACTAAACATAGTTATATTATTTTCCCAACTAAATATATGATGCACCTGAAATGTATGCACCTGCAAATATAGTGAGTGTTTCTGTTTCTCCCTCTAGTGTCTTTCTCACCTCCTGAGGCCATAGAAGGAGGTTCGCTGGTGATGGCCTGCAGCGTTACTCCTGAACCAGACGCACTGATTATCAGCTGGAAGCTCAACGGTGTGGATAGCAAGATACGGCCTGGCTTCCTCCGGACCAACAGAGAGAGCAGGGTATCTCAGAGGCACCAGGGGAACTGGACGTGCCTCATCCGCTACGGGGCCACCACCGCTGAAGTGACGCAGTCCCTCAGAGTAAAAGGTACCGTGGCGATCACATCCGATGAACTATGAGAGCATGTGTTTTATCTTTAATTGCATTTTGCATAGTGTCTGACTCTTAAGAGTTTGCTTGATACATTTTGAACTTGTCTTTCTCTTCTAATGTGACGTCCTCTCTGCTCCATTCCCTTTTCATTCTCTCCCTATTCCATTCTCTCCTCTACCTCTCCACTCTCTCTCCCCACAGGCATAGAGAACCCACCATTTGACAAAGCCCTTGTGTACGCTGGCATTGGCTCCAACGCCACCCTGCCCTGCGTGTTCACACAGGGCGTGACCCTCAACTCATCCTGGAAGAGGCTTTCCAAGGGGTCCTCCTCCTCCTCATCTCCCTCTTCTTCTCGTCCTCGTGGTCTTTCACGTCATCTGTCTCTCCCTCTTCCACTCTCCTTCATTCGTCCGTCATCATCTTCCCTCTCTCACTGGGATCAGTCCGCGTGGCTGGAGAGGGTGGAGGTGGGTGATGAGGGGAGTTACAGGTGTTCAGGAGAGGTGGAGGGGAAGCTGGTGGAGAGAGAGATGGAGCTGGTGACTGCTCGAGGTGAGAGAGGGAAAAATACTATCAGCAAGCCTGTTACATAAATTAAACCCGTTAGATAAATGCTAGGCTATTCATTTACAGTTGAAAAACAATGGACAGTTAATAGAAAATACACAGTTCCCTATACTGGACAAGATTAACTAAACATTATCTTATGTTCTTTTGGACCCCAGTGCTGACTTCCTCCCAATCTAAGAGGACCACTCCACTGACTCTGACATGTCAGCTGAGCAATGACAAAGAAGTGACCAGGTATGAATGGGTCCGTGTCACCTATGACAACGGCTCGGTTGCCAAAGAGACCACTGTGGAAGAGGGGAGAACTCTGAAGCTGACCAAACTGACAGAGGACAACATGGGCGAGTGGGTCTGCCGTTACCATGGAGATAGAGGACCACTGGGGAACGTCACCTACCACGTACAGATCATGGGTAAGGACAGCAGGCCCACTTAATTTTCGGTCATGGCAATGCAGTTCACAAAAATGAAATAGTGCATAGTATTGCAAAAATAATAATTTAAATGATTATTATAGTAGGCATACTTATATTTAGCATATGTATATTATTTACCCCAAACCTAATCCAAACCCTAGGTTGAGGTACATTTTGTAATGGCATGGACATGTGTACTTGAATCAATTAATTAAGTATTAAGTGCATCAGTTACAGACACATAACATAATGTGGGGACAAAATAGCATTTCTTATTTGACATTAAATAAAGAAAAACTTTAAAATAATGTCACTGTAAAAACACTGTCAATATGTGCAAAATATAGTTCAAAGAAAATGAAATTTAAATGATATTCCATAGAACCACAAATAATTTCTCATTAGAAGATCCTTACTGCCTTTATGAGGGCCTAGATAGATTACTAGTTTCAGACTGTGTACTCGGGAGTCTGCTCACTAACTCTGGGCTTCCGTAGGTGGTCTGAAGTCAGCAAGGTCTGAGGAGCAGACCTCCAACAGACCGGCGCTGGCCATCGGCTCCGTGCTCCTGGTGCTTCTGGTGCTCCTCATCGCACTCCAGATGTACAGGAACCACCGCAGGGTGAGTGATTCCATCCTGTCCCTACACCTTTCTCCTCTTTATCTTTGTCTTACACTAATGCAGTTGTATGTTTAAGGAGGGCATATGCTGGGAAAGTTTAAAAAATCTCTCATAATGACTCAATTAAAGTTGAATTGACCATCACAAAATACTCACATTGATCTTAATCTTTAATTAATAAACAGAAAAATCTTTTTTTTTGTTAATCCTTTGTGCAATTGGACCTACAAATGACCTTAAACAGAACATAATTACATTACAATTGTTGGGAATAGTTTTTAAAGATGTTGACATATGTTGATGATATGTGACATTATACACATTACGCTTTGTTCATTTAGTTTATTTTTATCTTAATATTCATTTTTATCTTAAAATTCATTCAAGCTAGTTAAACAAATTAGATGGCTAGTCTAATTTGTGTTCATTGTGTGTCTTCAGAGGAAAATGATCCTTCCCTACCCAGCCCTGGAGAACATTGCTCATTCACTCGCCAACAAACGAGAAGAGAGAGAGAGGCGGCGAATGAACGAGAAGAAGAGCACTGAGCCAATGCAATAACAGCCGTGAAGTAGATAACCTCACACCAGCTTCAGCGTTACAAAACATTTATATCAAGTTTATCTACCCAATGCGTTGTTATATATATCACATAACCATATGTATATGTGTGTCTGTGTGTGTGTGTGTGTGTGTGTGTGTGTGTGTGTGAGTGTGAGAGAGTGTGTGTGTGTGTGTGTGTGTGTGTGTGTGTGTGTGTGTGTGTTTGAGCGAACATGCATGCGGTCTTTGCTCATTATTAGTATCCTGAAACATAAAGCTCAAACAAATGTAGCAGGCATGTATTTTATACCTTGTCTCTAACGGTTTAATACATGTTCACTCCAGAAATGTTGTTATGTATATACATTTTATTTTTTTTGAAAATCGAATAACAGTGAACATTTATGAGGATATTATTTGTATGTATTGTTTTATATCTTATAACACCTGTACATATATTAATTAAATAAATATATAATTTTCATGAGATTTATATAATGTCGTTATCATACTTTATCAAACAGCCTGCATTCTTTTCTTATTTTTCTAATCAAAGGTAATTGTAAGGATGATCCCTAAATAAATTAGGGTAGACATAGTATGTAAGCATCACACTGAGAGTAACTACATTTTCTGTTTTCAAAGTCAATATAATTTGAAAATCTTGAGGTTTATCCTCGAAAAGGGTTAAAAATGACATTCATGTGTGTGTGTGTGTGAGAACCATCATTATAAGTATGCTGAAAGAGGTGTGTGTGTGTGAACCATCATTATAAGTATGCTGAAAGAGGTGTGTGTGTGTGTGAACCATCATTATAAGTATGCTGAAAGGGCACCCGTGGTGAAATATTGCGCTCTGACATCCCTCTTAGTCATAAAGGCCGTTCATATTCATGTGCAGTTAATGACCAATATGTTCATTTATTCTGAAAGTGTGCGAAATAACTTTATACAATGGCATCACTTACACTCCTATAAGTTCCTGCTGTATTAGATGCATAAAAAAACATCCACAGATATATACAACATGTTTTATTTGACATCCAAGATGTACAACATTATATTACAAAAATAGAGCCACTCAGAATATTTACAAACATCTTAATATATACAAGGAAATTGCAGAAGGTGTTAATGCACATTAAAAGTGAAAGACAGCTGAAGATACACTCTAAAAACACGCTTTGATATAACACATCTTTCTGAAGACAAACAGATTTGAAAATAATTTTTCTCTGAACATTTATGGAAAAATTGACAATGGTCAAATGTTAACCCGGGCTAGACAAAGTGCTTTTGTAATTTAAACAACCTCTTCTTCTTCTCCTTCTTCTACTTCTTGAACTACGAGGTCTATACCATCTAGACCTCACTGCATTGGACCTCTTCCGGTTCTACTTTGTAGCTGACGTCCATGGAGGTCAACGTTCTCTCTAAGTCGCCCCAACCATCGTCGTTATCTGGGGACAAGTGAATGATTTCTTTATCATCGAAGCACCAACCCGGCCAGTCGACGCTAGCCCCCGCGGGGCTGAAAGAGGAAAAAACAAGATGAGAGAAAGGGGGGTGTTCAGTTTAGGTTCCATCAACGTGACATTTAACAAAAGACAAAATGTCTACAGATGTCTTCAAGGCGTGACAGTTTTAATAAGGGTACATCTTAACAAAAAAAATTACTTCCACTGTCCATTAAAACCGGTATTGTTAGAGTCATATTATCACCAGTGGAACAGGCAGACAATGTGATCTGAGAGCTATTTCAAGATGATTTCCATTCCTGACATAATAGTTTCCCTTCATGAATATACATATAACTGAGTAACTGTGACACCGTCTCTGTGTTTCCATATAACTGCATATCCTGTCATTGCCAGTACACTGCAGATATCAAGAACATTTCTACATTTTATTATAATTTCAGAGACAGATACATTTTTTTGCCCATGATTTCTGCAGCTTACCTTTCCTAGCCTGTACTGGATACTGACATATATTGGTCTACCGATGATTTATGCAGCTTACATCTTGCAGCTTACCGAAACTGACTTATGTTACCCATAGAAACCTGCAAGTACAAATCCTACAGAGTCCAACTGAAGACTCCAACTGTCTCACAGTTCTATATCATATTCATTCATGTAGTTCCATATGTTCATTCTGGTAGTTTCACATCATTCATATATTACATATCCTGTTCATTCATAAAGCTCTATACTATGTTGATCTGATCTCACCTGCTCTTCCTCTCGTCATCACTTCCGTCTACATTTCCCTCCCGCCACCCGTGGGAGAGCCTGGTCACCTGAAGCCTGGTGAAGTCCACCTCCTCCCCCTCTTTCTCTCGGCCCCCATCGCTGAGCAACGGAGAGGGGGTGGTGGAGAGGGAGCAGGGAGGTGCAGTGGGCTTTTCTTTCCTCCTGTCACCTTTTTTCACACCCTCTCGCTCCTTCCCTCGCCCTTTGGCACGCTCCAGGAGGCTCTGCAGAGGAGAGTCCTTGAGCTGGAAGTCGCCAGATGGCGGGGAGGGGGCGGGCGGTGGCCTAGGGTGCTTTTGAGGTGGATACTGGAGTGGAGGTCCGTGGTACATCATATCCGGGGTGGACAAGCTCCTCTGGGTCTTCAGTGGAAGTTTATGAGGTTTTTGATCAGGCACTCTCTTGGGCAGTTCTGGGTCTGAGAACGTGTGCAGTTCAGGGGACAGCCTGGGCTGTTCCTCCACGTTCCAGAACACACCTCGGTTCTTATTGAGGGAGCTCAGCTTGAGCACGCGGTGGGAGGGTTTTCCAGGCTGACAGTGGCTGCTGTCCGAGTCCGAGTTGGATGAGGAGTTTGTGTTCTTGTGTTTTGGAGCACGGCCAGAGTCCTCTGATTCACGCCGTGATGTCTCATCTGGGACATTCGGCTCGATGCTTATTGGCCTCCTCCTTCGTAGCCGTGGAGACTTCAGTTTACGCGAAAACCTCCGCAACTCAATCAAAGACTCATCCTCACCTGATTGGCTGTACCATGAGTCGCGGCTTGATTGTTCCTCCGACTGGTCTGATTGGTCGGATCTGACTGATCTCTGAGTTGACTTCACCCGGAGGTTGTCTGACTGGCTGAGGTCAGGCTCAACACTGACATATTCAGTGATCACTGAGAAAGTGCTGGGCACTGATTCACTGGGTATGATGGCCTCTTCAGGGTATCCACTCAACAGCAAAGTATGGGGGGTGTTTGACGCTGTTTGACGTGACTGACTCCAGGTGACCCTCCTCTCCTGAATGCCAGGCACGAAAATCTCAGTCAAGCCCGCCAGCTGGCCCTCGCTGTTCTTCCGTGTGCCTGGATGTGTCAGCATCCCTGCCCTTGGATTAATTTGTCCCTTTCTCACTGGCTGTCCAAGATTGGCATATACTGATTGGCTGCGTGAGTCACCAAACCGTTTTCCCGGAAACACTGTATCTGTGTTTTTTACTGATGTAACTTCCTCTGTTAACTGCTGAGGTGTTATCATTTCCTCTGATTGGCTCTCTATTGGACTGACAGCAATTTTATCCAATGCAGGGCTGGGACTGGCCTGCGATTGCTCCTGCTGCACCATGGAGTCTGACTCCAATGTGTCCATCTGAACAACCTCTGGGCCTTCACTCACTCTTCTCCCTCGCAGTATCCTTAAAGATTCCTGTCAGTAAAAAACAAACCTGTGTCTAATCATCACATGCTTTGCCCCATGAGTGGTTTGAGGTAGTGTTTCATTTTTTATTGTAAAATTCAATGTGAAAGTGTCTCAGTGATTAAACATGCTTCTTTCCTGCATCAGTATTCGGTGAAACCTGCAGGATATTGTTAAGGTATTTAGTGTTTGTTATGTGGTGGTGCTTACCTGGGCACTTTGTATTGCAGAAACCCAAATTGAGCAGCACTCGGGGCTGGAGGTGGAGACAGCATACACACTCACAGCACAACTCAGATCACTCACATCCACCAGGACAAACGAGTCTAGAGAGAGAGAGAGAGAGAGAGAGAGAGAGAAATAGAGAGAAAGAGAGAGAAAGAGAGAGAGAGAGAGAGAGAGAGAGAGAGTCATCATATTTGTAATCATATTTATATTTTGTCATCATATTTGTAAAAAACTTGGAAATATTAAAATAAGCAGCGATACAGATATGATCTCGGGTTTTCTACTTATTCAGTCATTTTACTACATTTTACTACAGTCACTGTATACTATGATTGTAACTTCATACTGTTACTATGGTAACTCACAGCCGTCTTTGAGGGCAGAGCAGCGTGTTCTGTCCAGGGACAGTGGGGGGCGCACTACCTTCAGCTTCTCTGACCTCCTATGGCCTTTGGTCACCAGCACCACATCAGTGAAGAGCAGAAGCAGAGCTTCAGCCTGGACGGGTCAGACAGACAGCCCACAACATCAGACAGACAGCCCACAATATCACAACATCAGACAGACAACCCACAATATCACAACATCAGACAGACAACCCACAACATCACAACATCAGACAGACAGCCCACAATATCACAACATCAGACAGACAACCCACAACATCACAACATCAGACAGACAGCCCACAATATCACAACCATCAGACAGACAACCCACAACATCACAACATCAGACAGACAGCCCACAACATCAGACAGACAGCCCACAATATCACAACATCAGACAGACAACCCAAAACATCACAACATCAGACAGACAGCCCACAACATCACAACATCAGACAGACAGCCCACAACATCACAACATCAGACAGACAGCCCACAATATCACAACATCATTCACTATCATAAATGCACAGGGACACTAAACCTTGTGCTTAAATATTCTACAGTCCTATGTGATTGACAGGACATTCAAAGAAGCTGTACAATTCTTTTTTTCTTTGACTTTGTAACTTGTAATGTAATGTATGGATGCCTCACAGAGGACATGCCTGCTGTAACCAACCCTGCTGTCTTTTCTTCCTCTAATCTTGACGGTGTCCTCCAATAGAAGCTTGCGGATGACTTCAGGGCTCGCCCCCCGAACAGGACTCATCAAATCAAACTGGCAGAATTCCCTGACATGCTGTGAGTGACAGGCACACATTGGTCAGCATCGTTACACAACCTCCAGGCTATACAGAGGCCATGTCTCTTTCTATTTCTATGTCTCGTTCCACTTGTTTACCTTGTCGATTTCTTCGCTCATCCCCTCCATCATATCAAACCCCTCTATTCTCTGGGCGCACTGAAACAAGGCCAGCTCCTCGTGTCTCTGTTTCAGGTGATTGTCGATGTTGTCCACAAAGTTGTTTATGCTGGACAGCTGCAGGAAGTACCACACAGAAGGAGTCAGGAGACATTGTCAGTCTTTTTACACAGACATTACACAGGCGGTCCTCTGATGGCTGCAGAGAGATCAGTCTCAGACCATATCGACCTCTTCAACCACCAAACACACTGACCTCAAGACAGAACAAGGACTAGTTTCCTTACAGAACTGTAGCTACATGGATGACTCAGTTTCATTTGTGCGCATAAGTTGTCACATAAGGTATGCGTGAGTTCCTATTAGAACATCATGAGGATCAGATAAAGATCAAATATGTTGTTGCTCTCCTGACTTGCTTATACCAAGCAATTAATTTCCCAGTGAAAATCTCCATCAGTCACAGAGATGGGAGCTGAACCACAGAGCATCACAGTCAGGAGATTCCCCAGATGTTAGCAAAAAAGTACTAAATCACACACTAGTGTAGTGCTGTAGTGTACTAATATAATACTGCGCATAGGAACGTCAATACTGGGCCTTCACATTACCATCCTCTTGAGGGAGTCCTGAGTCTCAGGGTCCTCTGTGGTTTTCAGGATGGCCTTCAGGAGGAGAGGGTACTTAGTGATCCTCTGATGTGGCTTCGCCTGCATGTCACCCAATCGCATGCGAGAACACTGCGGATGTGTCTCCACCCACTTACGGAAAGAGGAAGGTTAGGATTAAGATCAGCTTTTGAACCAGTTTCACTTATTTATCTAAGTAAGGCACAACCCATGTATCAGTGTGAGCTCATCACACTCTCTTCATCTGTCCTGTCTATACATCAGGGCCACTCAGAATTGTGGACATAAAATGCATAAATAAATTAATAAAATCCTCTAACAAAGAATCAAGAATCGAGTATGAGCTTTTCAATATTCCTTCAGTCTCACGTCATTATGAGGGGTCTGAAATCATTCTTATTTAGGATGCCTTAAAGGTACTGTGTGTAGTTTTTAGTGGCATCAAGTGGTGAGGTTGCTGAATTGCAACTGGCTGACAACCTTTCCCTTCATAAGCGTGTGTGAGTACCTACGGTGGTGTCAAATGGCATAACAAAGCCCTATGAAAAGCCCTATCTCGAGCCATTGTTTTGGTTTGTCCGTTTTGGGCTACTCTAGAAACATGGCAGACTCCATGAAAGAGGATCCGCTTCCTATGTAGATATGATGGGCTCATTCTAATCTTGCAAAAACACAATGATTCATAAAGACAAGTAGTTATACACTACTGCAAACATAATTGTCAGTCCTATATTCCATGTCTACTAATACAGTAGATGCCACTAAAATCTACACACTGTACCTTCAAAGGACCATTATTTAATATCTAGAAATGTTCCATTGTCTATTCTGTAGGCAATTATGAATGTGTATCAAAATACCCGCAGTCAGATGGTGCTAGATTAGCACTTCTGCACAGATTACCTCCACACTGGCCACAACATGGAGGCATCTGAATGTGTTGGTTTGTACAGTTTGGCTGTTTCACAAACAGTGACTAACATGTTAACCACGAGACCCTCAAGGCCCCCTGTTAGAAAGAAATCTGTGGGTTAAACTTGGCCAAGGCTAATTATAGAAGCAGAATCAGTCTGCCAGAAGAAACCAGACAGCACAAACAATGGAACAAAAAAGACAACAGGAGTGTCAAAATGAAAATAAAATTGCTTCACCCAACACCTACACTCGACCACAGCTTCGAAAACCACAGCCACCAAGTCCACCAGAATCAAGCTGTATGGCGTGAGTATGGTTGCTAAGTCATTCTGTTCCTCACAGCAGTGAAGTAATGGCCAGCAATGGATGACGCTGAGTGCTGCGTAATGTTTTGTCACTGCAATCTTGAAACTGAGAAATGTGTTTTGACCCCAAAAAATCTCCCTTCTCCTTCCATTTCTCTTATTTCAAGTAAAGCTAACTTTGGGAGTTTCAGTTTGATCAACTGCCAACTATTTATTCCTACAGTCATGCATCATGACGTGTGCATTTTAAATAATATAAAAGTATTCCAATGCATGTGTTCACATGCATTTACACAGCACATGCATTTACACATATATTTTTGACTTTCTTGCCAAACCAGTTTGGCTGCTGCTACATGCATCTTAACAGTGAACTAATTATTGAATTGCTTAATTAATTAAAGTTCATTTTACTGTTAGGAAGGCGTTGAAGTTGGGGTTAGACTCCATCTGTCTGCGCGTAAAATCCACTGCCTTCTCCTCTTCCAAACAGTACTTGAAATAGGAAGGGAAACGCTCCTGAAACTGGGGGACGGGGGGGGGGGGGACAGGAAGGTAGGGAGACAAACATGAAATAACACAGATAAAACAGACTAGACAGGAAATTAGAGATGGTGCTTTTTTATGGTGTCTGTATGAAGTTTTCTCAGATTTTTTTTGCAGGTACCTGCAAGCAACCAGGCTCCAGCATCAGGGGGTCAAATGGACGCCCCGTCTGTCGGGCCATCTGTAGCATGGGACGCATCACTTCCTGCCAAAACCGTTGGTGAGCAGCAAGAATGGATGAAAGGTTCGAGAATAGTTTTTCTGTCGTGACCTGAGAAAAAAAGTTTATAGATGAAGATGAAGAGGCCTCACACCTACACACCCTGAGCTTATTTTCCACCCTTTCTGCAGATGTGTGCAGTGTGTGAGTTTTACTTTTACTTGCAGAATCAAACATAGTAGCACAAAAGAACAAAAAAAAACAGAAAGAATGCAAATGGAAATTTGGGCTCAACTGAGATCTTGACAGAAGTGTGGTTTTAGAATCATTTTGACATGGAATTCCATGCAGTCCAATGGTGAGAAGTGATGTTCAACTGACCTCCAACAAGAACCCATGCTGGTGCAGGTTAGACAGTGCTGCCATCACCAGCTAGAGACCATAATTCATGTGTTGAAAAAAGACAAAAGGCAGCTGCTTAACTTGAATGCTGATAAGATATTAACATATACAGTCAATGGAAATTGTATTTGAGTCCATTAAGAATCACAGAGTACAGTGGCTAATTGTCTGTTAATGATTAATTTGCAATTTACACATTTGTGGCAGACAAATCTGTGTTACAACTAAGTCTTGATGTCAATATGATTAGTGCTAAGCCTTTCAAAAAGAAACCTCACATCGGTGATGATGGAAATCTTGTTGATGTACGTGAGCTCAGTGTGCATAAACTCCCACAGCGCCTCCTGCTGGTGTCTCTGTGTCTTTGACATCATCTAAACAATATAAAACAGGACATTAGGTTACTAACAGGCCCTGAAAAGGCCAGGTCTCAGGTTTAAACAAAATATATGTTTCAGTCACCCCTGGGCCCATACAACATACAATATGGTTTCCCCGCATGTAAAAGTTTGGCACTTATAATCAGAAATGATAAAATATTGTATAGATGAAAAAGAAATCAAAAGTATAATAATAAATATATTTATATTATAAGCATATAAATAATAGTAATAGTAATAAGAGGAGATTGAATACGGAATGCATAAAAGGAGTAAAATATATACAAATAAGTGGCTTTTCTTTGCAAAACAGCTTTCTTTTTTATTACAGCTATTTCCCCTTTTTAGCATGGAGTTCCTTCTTTTGTTCCTTGCTGTTCCCCAATCATCTTCCCTATTTCTTGGTGGCGCTGCGTGTTACCCAGTGAGAATGTACAAGTTTTGCAAGGGTTACTTTCAGGGTTATTTCAGGTCGCTGAAACATATTTTTCAAACCCCCAGATAAGGGCCCTTTTAAGGGCCTGTTTCACCCTGCATCTTCCTTATTCCTTTGTGGTGCTGTGTGTTACCCTGTGAGAATGCACTAGTTCTGTCCAGTTGTCCTCCAGTGTGTGGGCTGTCTTCTCTTCTTCTTCCCATCTCCAGGTCAGATCTCCAGGCACTGCATAGGACTCCAGAGCCTGTTTCAGCCCCTCCAGAGATGCACGGTCCTGGAGAAAGGAGGACCAGGCACAGAGATAATTACTAGGTCACATTATTAATCTGGAAAGTTTTTATGCCATTTGAATTGTATTTATTTAAATAGATCCATTAATAGTATGCATTGCTTCAAGGTGCTGCTGAACCCAAAACCCAACCCTCCTAAGCCTGGCTAAGGACAGAGATAGAAAGAGAAGACACACACACACACACACACACACACACACACAAAAATACACACAAATACACGTTGCCTACTTAAAGCTGCACATACCTCTGTGAGTGTAGTCTTGTCAGATGTTCCTTGTGCGAACAGGCTCTGGATCAGCGGTGTTCTGGGTTTGACACTGACAGCCGACGCCTTGCTTACAGTTCCAAAATCCACAACCTTCTGCCTGTGTTTCTTCTGGGTTTGTGGCAGAGGCAGCAAAATAGTTAGTCAGAAATCAATGGCAAGTATGCAAAAACTTTATAGTTGTTAACTTAATTGTTGTTACTGGGTTTATAGTAAAACTTCACAGTAACTGTTACAAAATGTTATTATTTGATTCGAATGGCTTAGCTCAGGTATTAAGATAAACAACTTTTATGAGTATGCAGTCACTTACAAGGTCCCAAGTACATGCAATGCTATCAGTTGTTACATATTCTTAACCAAGGCACAAACTTCTCAGGGATGGTTGGCCTTTTGGCTTTGTGACTTTTATTTGTCATTTGAAGAACAAATGCTTACCGTTCTTGTTAAATTTAGTTAAATAAATACATTTAACTGTGAAATGATTTGCTTTGCACGTCTTTTTTTATACAGGTGATCAATACTAGTCAATACAAGCTTAACATGAGTGCACCTGTGGGCCCACTGTGTTGGATCTGTGCTTGTCTAGCGCCACTTGGTGGTCATTGAGTACATCTGCAGCTGGCATGACTCCATCCAACTCCACTTCAGCATCTCTGTCTCCCTCGGTTGACGTGTCTGGCCGGGCATCCATCCTCTGGTTGATGGAGGTCATATCCTCCAGGGGAAGGACACCATTTCCTGTGTTCTGGTTAGGTGCCCTGGAGGGATGGCTGTTGTGATTTGTTGTGAGAAATGCAGACAGATAGTTAGACTGTTAGAAGCCTCCCACGGGGCTTACCTTTCAGACAGGTGACTAGGTGCTTAAATTTCAAGAGTCAAGAACAAAGATGAATATGACGTAGGGTTGAAATCAGGAAAAAACTGCTGGGGCCTACACAGCAGCACCTCAGACACACACTTACACACACACACACACACACACAGCCCGAGGTAGAAGCAATCCAAAGAGACCAAAATACCAGAGGTGCTGGCGGAACAGAAACCCATTGTGGCGGAAAAAATCAATGTAGCCTGAAGCCAGAAGAAGTCAAACCTTTGAAAACATCCTGTGGGAGTAAAGGTTACGTATAGGCTGTACATCTCCTGACACATGATTAGTTTGCTCACAGTGATCGCACTCATTGTTCAGGTCACAACCCTCCACGAAGCTAATTAATACACTGTCTCCATCCAGTCATTAAGACCTAGGGAAGACCACAATCAACAATCAGTCTACCATCAGCCTCTCAAGCTTGCATTCACAGCCCTGGGTTCTGTGGCTAAGGCCTGGGAAATACTTTGGTATGCATCTGCAGTTTGTGATTCATCGTCTAAAGGTCTCTGAGAACCATCTGTTTTTGATTGACGCAGCCCACACAAGTCTTACGCTCGTTCCTGAATGACAAACTTAGAGAAGAAATAAACACCAAAAGAATGAAACAATGAGAGTTAAAGTGATGAGTCAACTGAAGTATCACAACACAGACATGAGCTGACAGACGTGACGTAGAGAAACGTCCTCTCTCGTAGTGTTGTGTGGTCTTTAATGAAGCAGTTTTTAGATTAAATTAAATTCTCTCTCTCTCTCTCTCTCTGTGTCTCTCTCTCTGTCTTTGTCTCTCTCTATCAAAACACTCTGTGTTGCTTGCATGCCAGATATCAACACGACAGGCTTATACCTGACAAGACACCTCAAACTCACCAGAGACCATCTGTATCGGAGTCAAAGACACCTCCATGTTTAATCTGAAGCTTGGACCTCAAACAATCATGTTGGGGAAAAAAGAACAAAGCCCCCTGCAACTCACCTAACACAAACCCAAGGCTCTCGTGGTGCCAAGACACCAAGAGATGAACATGATGTATTAAGTAGACCTTACAGACAGACAACAAAGGAACCTAACCAAACCCCTATTCCCTCTCTTCTGATTGCAGTCACTGCAAGAGAAGCTGTAGATTACCTGGTTTTCAACGTGTCCATGTCGCTCAGGCGATCATCTTTTCTCTCTAGGTGTCAGTGCTCTGTCCCTGTCCTGTACCTAGCTTCCTGACTCTCTTCTCCTCATTAATTGAACCCTCCCTCTTTTCCCCCTCAGATCTCTGCCTTTCTCTGCCAACTGGCTGGACAGGATCGACAGGCTCTGGGGGAGAAAGCCCGCCTCACCTCTCCTGGTGCTCCTTAGCCAGGCAAGAGGGTTTGTCTAGTGAGGCGATGGGTGTCAATGATCTGCTCAGTCACTCGACAATGGCACACGTCCAACTTCCTTCACAATCTCAGCGAATCACAGCAGTCAGGAAGTAATGCTTTTTGCCAGGGCAGAGTGACCGAGCAGCCTAGGTCGAAGCAGACCCTGAAACGGAACCTGTGAGAACCTGTCTCAGAACCGACCCGGACTTCCAACACACAATAACACAACACAAGGCAGAACCAGTGCCAGTCAAGACAGGCCGCATTGAGCACCCCTGGTGCGTCACACAAGTGAATCACAGTTCCAGACACTGAGCAAAAATGCTGAGGACTGCCAAAGGCTTCCAAAGAGCTTATGAGTCACTCAGGAGCTGGAAGTGGTGGAAACCACAGTGAGTGCCTTGTCAGCTCTTCCACCTGAGCTTGTGTTTTAGGGCGTGGCTGAAGAAAGGAGTGAGGACCATTACGTTAAATTGTTAAAGATTATACAAGCAGAACAGGGCAAGTAGCACAGGCGCAGAGACACACACAAACACACACACACACACAGACACACACAAACACACACACACACACACACACACACACACACACACATGGACAAACACACACATTCATATACACATTTCCTATGTGTATCTGTGTGTGTGTGTGTGATTGTGTGTGTGTGTGACAGAAGAAAGGCCAAAAGGGGAGGAGAGACAGCCAAGAGGGTGCAGAAGTGGGCAATTTGAGGCGGTAACAGCCGGAAAAATGTAAATTTGTCACACAGACAATAAACAGTAATGCAGTTGGACTGCATACCTCTTGGAGTACACCCACAGACACAACACACACACAAAAAAAATATAACTATAACTTCACAAATGCAATCTCTCAAAGTTTTAAATAAGGCTGTTTATTTTACGTGGTAAGTACAGATTTTAAACAATATTGATGCTTCAAAAAAATATGACTATGAATAAAGAACACTGCTCTGATGCGTTCTTGGGTCTGCATGGAACATATATGACATGAAAAAATATTGAATAGAATGATCACAAATTCTACATTGCACCTGGCCTACTGAAACAGCACACTCATTTTGATTAAATTATCCAGTCCAGTACTGAAATACTTGTTTTCCACATACTCACAGTTTTTGGTGGAGTACTAGCAGTATAACTTAAACAACTTTACACATCAAGAGGCCAAAGATCATTCTATTCATATTCCTGAACAACAGAGGAGGCTGATCATTCCCCAAACACCATAAATAAATACAATTGAAATGAATTGAATTGAATCTCTACATCCCGCCTAATATTTCTCTGTGACTATAGTCTGGAAACTCTTGGTTGAAAACCAGAAAGGGGAGGCTGATCCAATCCCTTTCAGCATAGTTTTGACTCCGCAACACATCAGACCCAGTTCTGGCGCTGCTCAGAACCGACTATAAACTGGGCTCAGTTATTGTCTGAGACAATACAGAGTGTGTTCCCATGCACCATTATAATAGACTTATAGGTATTAGTCAGGGGGAAAAAAAGAAGAAAAAAATATATAGGGTATATGAGAAACAAATGATTAACATGTAATGCTTACAATTTTTGCCCAATGGACAAAACATCACAGGGACAACTGATCTTTAACAGATGAATCTGGCATCACCCCTTCAGATCAAAAAGTGCAAAGAGTATCTAACAAGCCGGTTTTATATCTCAGTAATTGCACAAAACTCTGGTAAGGGTGCCAGGACTAGATCATCATGTCCCTTGATAGTTTGATCATTCATACGTTGGATAAAAGATAGAAAATACATATATGCAGTACATAAAAATGCATCGCTGTGACAATTCAGGAACACAAACATTAGTGTGGAGTGTATTCATTTAAGAACACAGAACAAAGATTTAAAAGGTACAGTATGTGATTGCCTGAAAATGTCTTGGCTAACAATAACAATCGTTCAGGAACTTTATACTGTTCCCTCAATATGACTAAATTAATATTGTATTTGCTTTGGTATGTTAGTAAAGAATAAAAGTAATGTTAGGATATACTTCTTACAATCCTACGGTACTGTATATGAATCTTCAAAAATGTATACACCAAAAGATTCACCACAGTGTATTTACAGTATTTACAGTAGCTATCAAAATTGAGGTTTGGGATTCAGGTGGGTATATTGACTACAATATCTATTCTATCCCCCCCCCCCCAACAAACAGACACATACACACACAATTCTCTCAAGTCCACTATATGTCCAAAGCAAATTCTAAAATCTTGGTGCTGAGATCTCAGAGTGTATGTTCCATGAGAATCAGTTGGTGAGAACGTAAGGGTATGGTGTCCCTTTACTTGATCTGACAGAATGTTTATGTGCACACATTTTTGCACACATGCCTCTGTGAGTGTATGTTTCCACACATGTGTGTCTTTCTGTCTGTGTGTGTGTATCTGCCCCGGTTTTGTATGAATGTGTGTTCATCATGCCTGCACTAGGCCGTATTCGATCTCGAGGCTCTCTCCGCACCCTCCCAGTCCCATTTCTCTCAGGGTGTCCAGCAGCTCCTGCAGTAGAGCCCAAGGAAGGGTGGAGGCGCCGCCTCGCATGCCACTGTTGCTCCACAGCTTCAGCATCTGGAACTGGGCATCAGAGATGGAGATGACGTTGTCCCGTCTCGCCCTTTCGATGTCCTGATCATTCACGCCGAGGAGACGGACCAGTTCTGTGACCCGACCCACAGGAACCACCTTCAGAACTGAGTAGATGAATTTGTTGGCTGAGGAGAGAGAGAGAGAGCGAGAGAGAGAGAAGAGAGAGTAATCAGAAATAAAACATGTGCAATGGTGATAGAGAAAGAGAGAGGAGTGATTGGGAAAGGAGTATACATTGCGAGTGAAAAAGAGTTTAGGAAAACAAGCGAGAGCGAGCGAGAAAAAAGACAGAAGAGTAAAGCAAAGGAAGAGAGAGGGATAGATACAGAATGAGAAAGCACGAAAAAAACTTGTTAGAATTTCAATTAGAAAAAGTGGGGAAGTGCTCAAGGCTTGACTGTTATCTTCTCACATTCAACATTTCTTCCAAAGGCAACACAGGAAATGATGACCACAGGAAACATGGGGTTCCTCTTTACCATGAAATACATAAATACCAGCACACACACACACACACACCGTAAATCATATTCTATAAATATATACATCTTGCTCTGTTCCTCACATATACACCAAACTACACTTACAGACACATTTACAGACATACACACTCACCTCAAGAAGACAAACCCACACCTAGAGGCACACACACACACTTACTTTTGATCTCTCGAGGTACGCAGTCAGGTAAAGCATTCTGCATCTCACTGTGGACTTCAGTTGGAAGAGGAACACTCTCATTGTCATTACTGATGTTGCTCTCAGCTGTGCTGAAGATAAGAGACTGAAAACAGAAAAGGCAACTAAGCATCTTACCACAGACATAAAAGACACATCTCTCAGTCTGGACCGCATGATACTACAGCACTGACAGAAATAATTTGTGAGATTGAGGAGAGAAACAAAATCCATTGAGTGTTATCATCTATGTTGGCTTTTTACCTCAGAGGAAGTGTCTAATTCACAAGACTCAGGAGACTCCGAGCCAGCCGGAGAGTGTTTCGACTGTTTCAATCGGCGTTTGATGACCATGGAGGTCACCAGAGCAAACATTATTGACACTGCAGTCACCACTACAGTAACCACAACTACCAGAACAAGTGGAAGGGACACTGTAAACAATAGACATGCCACAGATTAGAACAACACAAGAAGGAATTTAAAACTTGATTGATTGATAAGACTGACAACATTGTCCTTCTGTGGCTGCATTGCAAATAATTCAACTTCTCAAAGAGATCCCCCACTTGTCTTTATTTTTATATAATAAGTTGACTTGTGTGCCATACTGAGTGAGAAGCATATTATGAATCTTTCACACTCATATAAACATTACTTACACTCACACTCTCTCTCTCACACACACACACACACACAGGCAAACACCCTGTGAAATATCATGGCTCAGGTTTGAGTGAAGAAATACCTGTATCGGCAGGCTTCTTACTAACAGCCGTAGTAGCATTAGTTGGATCAGTGGAACAAAGGTGGGAGCATCCTGTGCCACACCTATGGAGACACACAGAAGAAAACAGGTCAGTTATATTCATATTCAGAATCATTGAGGTGTTTGCATGACATACAAGTACAGAAATTATCAAGAAGAAAACATGGATATGAAACCAAACTGTGTCTACTTGTGTTGACCAAACACCCAGTAGCAACAGCCAGTACAAATAGCTGAAAAATGAGAAGAACAATTCTGCAATCACAGCAAAACCTCAGACATGATGAAATATCTGATGGCATCTTCCTCTGTCACACTTTGGGTTTGGCCCAAAGCCAGTCCAGAGTAATTAGCTGGTTTTCCATCCAACATTTTACTGCTAATTTTGACTTTTTGAATAGGGAATCCTGAGTGGCAACACTTAAAATGCCCATAAAATCGAATAAGAAATTCATTTGCCAGAGGGAAGTGGATTAACTCCCAATTCGCATAGGGCATAATGCAACTAAGGCTGATGGAAACATTTGTTGAAGTTTTAGAAACATGGTTCCATTAAAGTTACCCTGACAATCTCACATTTTGAACACACAGCTGTTCAAAACTACTGCCTTGATTAGGAGAATGTCCATTTTCAATTTGCATAACACAGCGGATGGAAATGTGAACAGACTCACATTTTTTAACAGCCATTTTTTAATGCACTTAAAATATTAAAATTAGCTGTGTGTGTGTGTGTGTGTGTGTGTGTGTGTGTGTGTCTGTGTGTGTGTGTGTCTGTGTGTATGTGTTTTGCGTGTGTGTGTTTTGATACCCATCACTCTTTTCGCACACTGTGGTACTTACTTACTACAACGTTTACAGGTTATGGAGTCTCGATAATGTCCGTATTCACACTCGCATTCTCTGTTTTGCTCTGATGTACCTGTGAGGAAAACAATAAACAAATGAGGTCTGAACTAAAATGGCTGTCAGCATAATGTCATAACTCAGCATCTCTCTCTCTCTTTATCTTTCACACATACGTATAAACACACAGACACAAACATGCACATACTCACAAGGCACTTTCTCTCTCTCTCCAGAGCCGCACTTCTTGCAGAGACGACATTCGTGGGCTTGTTCAGTAAGTTTATGTTTGTAGTAACGATCCTTACATTTACAGACTCTGTCCTTCTTGTGGTTGCATTCGCCGACTTGCTTTTCAGTATCTGAAAGAAGAGTAAAGAGAGGGACAAGGAGAAAGAGAGATTAAAACAGAAAGAGGGAGGGAGAGAGAGAAAGCGAGTGGGAGATATGAATTTCAGTTCCACTTACTACAGCAGAACATCACTGGTTCAGGCTCAGACACTTTCCCATCTTATCACCCCTTAACCAGGTCAAGACCTGAAAGACAAACACCCAGGCCACACCTGGCACTGTCCCAACTGCCAGTGATTCGGGTCAAGATCCACCCCAGCCCACATTCCTCTCTACACTCTCTACACCAACCGCTGAGCCGGGCTCAGTTGAGCTTGAACTTGAATTTCCAGCTGTTAGAGTACAGTTGAGGAGTTATAAACTATTCACATAAGTTGTGCAGCTGCTGAAAGAGTCCAGCTAGTCGACATCCTACTCTAAACAGCTCCATCTGTGCACCTGCAGAGGTGCAGCTGTACACAACAAGAGGGGTCCTCGAGTTGTTCTCAAGCCTTTTTTCCTCACCTGTGCATGTACTCCATCTGTTGCAGTTGGGATAGTAGTTTGCTGAATCCTGGAATGTCCCATTCTCGCATTGTTTGCACTTGGTCTGCCTATGTTCCTGGCATTCCTCAACCAATTTAAATCCTTTAAAAGAGCAAAGAGAAACAGTTACACTAAATCACCAGCATGTTGGTCTAAACTTTTTCACATAACACAGATGCACAACAAGTGTCTTTCTAATAAACTAAAAACAAACATGTAGCCTCTAACACAATTTAAATGTGTAAAGCTGTAATGTACAAAGGGCAGGGCCTAAGCCAGTTCATTTTGATAGCTGCTGCAGTAATCTCCTTGAACTTTATTCCAAGGTACCAATATTAAATACTCACAGTGCAAACAAGATTAGTTTTAAACTATTCACATGAGTTCAACAATACAATACAACTGGTCAGTATCACGTGGTAATCACCGGTGTATCTGCAAGGAAGTGACCACAGCTATCGACACACCCCACCCCTAAATGTCTTCCCCTAGATTGAGATCTGGCTCAATGACCAATTATTTTTACCCCAATGGAATAACTGAGCTGGCTTGGTACAGTGTTTGCATACTGATTGCAGTTACCCACCCTTATACCAGAAAAGAAAGCCTTCATGTACTAAATTTAGACGCCTGCTCAAGGTGCATTGAAAACTGTGAGGGGAGCGCACTCTTACCTGGATTGCACTTGGGACAGCAGAACTGTTTCCCAGAGTGTATGTGTTTATCTTCGTCACAAGTAACCCCGTGGCTGGTGTTGGTGGGGGTATCTGAGGGCGAGCTCGGCCCTGGCCCTGCAGCAGCCTCCAGTTTTATCAGTGCATGGGACTGGAAGACCAGAAGCTGTCGAGCAGAGGTTAAACAATTGTCTGCATTAGGAAACTAGATAACTTGAATTAAAATGTTCCCCTCTGTTGCCAGGTCTACAGTAGGCCTTAACTGATAATGGTCACATAAGAGGCATGTTGAATGATGATTTGTCGTTAGCATACTGCAGCACTGAATTTTTAAAAAAAAAATTGGAATTGTTGGCATGGCTTGATATTTAAGATAACAATAACAATCCATGATTTACCACGAAAAACAGAGGACACGGTCCAAAGTTGGTTCCCCATGGTGAAATCTGGCAACCTCTGTCCATCCTTGCATTATTCTGTCACTTTCAATCCATCTGCCAAAATACACCAAAATTGAGACCGATTGCCAACATATAGGCTACGTTGGCCTACACGACAACACAATATTGTTACTATGTTAGTTTCAGTTGAAATGCCTTTACAGTTTTCTATTGCCCAGCCTGCTGATTTCCTGATACCGCCAAAGGTTTCGCAATATCGCAGAAATGCAAGCCTTGTTCGAGATTTTTCCTATAACGTTACATGTTCTACATAAATAATAGCTAACGGTCTGACAATAAACTTTAACTTCAACTTTTTAAACATTGTATACCAATACATAGTTACTTTCACGTCGCTACATCTTAAAATGGTTTAAAAAGTTGCCGTAGTTATTTTCTTTACTTTCGATATCTTAGAGCTACACCCACACAAACCACATCTAGATATATATCTCTACTCCCACAGAAAAGAGGTAGAAACAACCAAATTTTACCTTTACAAAATATTGATCCCTCAAAGAGTGACTCCAAATGAAAGGTTAATTCAGCGAAGAAAATTCTAAATGGCAACTGTCACTGAGTCTCTTTAAAAAAAGTCAGACGACATGGAAGCACGGGCGTTCGGCTCAATTCCTGTCTCAGTGCGAAGCGAGAAACGGGGGCGTGCATAGACGAGAAACAGGCTGGGGCAATTCGCGGGACTTCTCGCCAACAACAGTAGCACTGGGAAGAAATGAGAGTGCCTTGTTTACTTGACAATATGGCAAAGGTGTGGTGCAGTTCATGCATTACATGACACAAGGCTACACTTATTAATTTGATCTACGCTTTCATCCAAACTTTATCTCCTGATTCATGTAGGCTACTCGATAGGCCTATATCTGTCCTGACCAATACTGAAAATTAACTTTGAACTCCTGGCCTTGTTGTGGAATAACGAAGTCTTGCCTCAGACTGGTACACTTCGCGTCATAATTCCTACCACCTTCTTCCTCATACGTTTCTTTTCACCAATTATCTTTATGTAGCTACTTGTTCAAATCGTAAAAGCCTTAGTTGTGTAATATATGAGGGTGACCAATGAATGCACCCATTTGTAAAAGGTTGCATATTCTATAATCCTGCTTAGCTTTTATACATTTAGCTTTGTCAAATAGAAAAAGCACAGTAATATTACGTTACGTTTTTAATAATTAAGAAGGAAATTCATTTAAATTAATACAATTACTTTTCCAAGAGTAATGTTCTGCAGTAACGCAATTGTGACATTTAATTGTAAAATGTAAATGCTAAATACTAACTGTAACAGCCTTATCTGGGCCCCTAATGTAAGGTGGGGATGTCTATTTAAAACATCCCATGATTGTCCAGTGGGCGGCTGCTGTCTGACTGTCGGTACAACTTCAAATACAGTTATTAAGATCTCAAGTTGTTTGTGCCGGGTACAAAGACTGAACGAGTGAACTGTTTGTGAGATATATAATCTGCATTTCAGCAACTAGGTTATTTGCACCACAGAGAATACTGAATAATTCAGGGCCTCGTTTCCCGAACGCGCACTTAGCCTAAAAAGCACTTGAAATCGTTCGTAAGAGGAATCCTACGTTACAGACGGGTTTCCCAACGCGGCACTTAGCTTAAGTGTATCTTTCGTTGAGAAGAATTCTACGTGTGGTCAGGACCAGTAGTAACTTCACACTTAGCGATTTAATCCACCAGGGGCGTCGTTCGACCGTCGTTCGGAAGAAAGGGGAATTTAAAAAAAAAAAACATGGCTACTTGAAGCAGAAATATTTTACATTAATAAAGCTATCTACACAACTTTTTATATGTTTATAATGACTCGGTTTGATCTGAAATGTGCTACGCGACCAATGGAGAGTATGTAGGTCTTAACTGAAGCTTTCAAACAGTAGTTTTATGGCACAATTAGCGCTTATGCCACCACTCCATTGGCTTATATGGTAGCTTTCTAGCTAGATGGTTGTATACATATATATTTGCAACCATGTTCTTCATTGAAACTTTTTTTAAATCGCTAGTTTCATAGCTCATACAGTCACGCATGACGTACGCTTCAACCCCCTCGACACCTTATCCAGGGGTGTCGTTCGGCCTATTGTAGAAGAAATCCAAACGATGTTTCTGTGTATAGCACATCATGAGAATGTCATTGTTTCACCTGCCTATTCCCATCAAAATAGAAATAAAGAATATTGAGTATTTGAAAATAAAGATTAGGCTATACAAAACTAGTCAGGTTAACCTGTTTACGTTAATTGCTGTGAAATTAGCTAGCCTATGCGTGCATCGAACGTGCAATGTGCACTGAATTCGGGGCGGGGATAGTAACGCCATCTCCAGCAGAGTAGCCTATTTAATCTGTGTTCCCATTGTAAGGACATTTATTACGATCTGTCTGAGAGTGGGCTGTCAAAGCTAGCATCATCGAAGTCATACAGTACAGTAGGCTACATACATTCAATAAAATTAACCTACATTCGAGTCCAACTGCATGACCATTCTTACCCTACACTTACCCTTACAATAAAGAAGTGATCCTATTTCAACCATAACTTCAGTTTAAATAATGTCTTTCTTTATGACATTTAGTTTATAGTTTAGACAGCAACGTTGACATCTACAGTATATTCAACTGCATCCACTACATAATCTCAAACTTTATTTGTTGGTAACTCTCCAAAAAGGCTACCATTAACACATTTCTTAATGAAAAGGAAACATGCATCACAATAATACTTCAGTGTAACCTGTACCTATGTGGAGTGCAAATATGTCTTGCCATTACACTACCCAACAGCTCTACGTCTGCTTACACTACAGAATGCATAATTCCTACGGGCACTGCACTAGTTTTGTATAGCCTAATCTTTATTTTCAAATACTCAATATTCTTTATTTCTATTTTGATGGGAATAGGCAGGTGAAACAATGACATTCTCATGATGTGCTATACACAGAAACATCGTTTGGATTTCTTCTACAATAGGCCGAACGACACCCCTGGATAAGGTGTAGAGGGGGTTGAAGCGTACGTCATGCGTGACTGTATGAGCTATGAAACTAGCGATTTAAAAAAAGTTTCAATGAAGAACATGGTTGCAAATATATATGTATACAACCATCTAGCTAGAAAGCTACCATATAAGCCAATGGAGTGGTGGCATAAGCGCTAATTGTGCCATAAAACTACTGTTTGAAAGCTTCAGTTAAGACCTACATACTCTCCATTGGCTGGTAGCACATTTCAGATCAAACAGAGTCATTATAAACATATAAAAAGTTGTGTAGATAGCTTTATTAATGTAAAATATTCCTCGCTTCAAGTAGCCATGTTTTTTTTTTAAATTCCCCTTTCTTCCGAACGACGGTCGAACGACGCCCCTGGTGGATTAAATCGCTAAGTGTGAAGTTACTACTGGTCCTGACCACACGTAGAATTCTTCTCAACGAAAGATACACTTAAGCTAAGTGCCGCGTCGGGAAACCCGTCTGCAACGTAGGATTCCTCTTACGAACGATTTCAAGTGCTTTTTAGGCTAAGTGCGCGTTCGGGAAACGAGGCCCTGGTCTCTCAGTTTCCCCAGAGATGACCCTGCAGTAGACTTCTTGTCAGAGGGTCATAATTTATTTTCATGTAATCGTTCACTCAAACTGAGATAGACCATAAAAACCTTTTAAGACACTTAATTGTATTATTTTGCATATTATTTAGTTTGCTTGTTTCACAGCTTCGATTCTTTTCTTTTGTCAGATTAAGGGAAGCAGACAAATGGATTACCTAAAATAGAATAGATGTACACAGTGATATCAATTGTCTCTTACCCCAGATTACCATTAGTAATAATAATAAATAATAATAATAATAATAAAGCTTTATTTGTATAGCACCTTTCATACAAAAAATGCAGCTCAAAGTGCTTTTAGGACACACAAAGATGTCTTTTACTTATTTCATTATATTTCTTCCTTTGTTTTCATGATTGATGTGAGGAATATGTGTGTGTAATGTTTATTACAGGGGTCCATGTTAGGTATTTATATTCCACTTGATAATTAAGTTGGAGTTGACCTCTCCGTAACTGTTCTCCCTTCTTTTGAGTGATCCCCCTGCATAATAGGTAAAGGAGACCGCCTCACAGTTGCCCCTGTGGGCACCCCTGCTGATACTGTCAGCATGCAGTAACTGCACACAGCGCAGTGAATCGTAAGGCTGTATAGGCTGCATGATAAGTGTGTGTCAGGGCAAGGGTTGTTATCTTGGTGAATAGTTGTGAAGATCAGGATGTCAGTTTGGAGAGAGAGAGAGAGAGTTGGAGAGAAAATAGGTTTTATTGCACTTAAGTTATGAAGTTACAGCTGTTTTACAACCTATTTCATTAATTTTAGGCTTTTTGTAAAATTAATATTAAACTCTTATATTCAGTACCATATTGATCGCATGATACCACGCCATAGTGGACAACATGTTAACCCTTCCCTGTCCCTCACACCCACCAGTCTGTATGCTACAAAAGAGGGTAGACATTGACAGTCTGTAAAAACGTTGAGGTGTTAATGTGTTACAATCGCCATTAGTCACGTCTATTTTCCAAGAGTTTGTAACGTATAGATCTTCTGTATGATCCAGCATTCCTTGGCATAGTATAGACTGCACACACGTGGGCCGTGCCCTTGGGTCCAGCTGCCTTGAGCCTGGTTGCTGGGGGCTCTGGGTTCACCCGAATGTAAGCTGAACACACAGCAACGGGTGGAGGTTGGGGGTCACTACGGCCAAACATCTCCTTGCCAGATGACCCAGGACTTTCTGATCAAGGACTGACTGTCCCTGTACTACTCCTACTTCACCACAGGCATTCACATCAAGCCTAAAGCTAAGGCTGCTGCCAAAGGCCAGAAAAAAAGTGTTGTGTTTTGCCAGAGCTGATATATGTTGGGGCAGTGGGATGGTCCGGGCCAAGGCTTCAAGGCAGTCCTGGTTCTCCTGGCCCATGAGAGGTGATGGGTATGTTGACACTTCCCACCTGCTCATAAATGTATGTAGGAAGGACCTGCAGACAGTATAGAGAGGGAACTCATACCTGGGGTCCAAGCTGGATAAAGCCATCATTTCACCACAGCAGCAGGCCCTGATTGCCCATGAGGCTGAAATGATCAAACTCTTGATACTTTGACACACTGAACTCCTTCTGTTATTAATATCATAGGATAAAGTGCCCCCCCCCCCCAGCAAAGAATCAAGCAGTCTACCCTGGCCTTTAGTCTAAGCGATTCATTATATACCTTACACGAAAAAAACCACACAGGATGCAGAGGAGTGCCTTTTATTAATAGATCCGAACGTCAGCCTCAGCACACTCTATTTGCACACACACACACACAAACACACACCTACAAAACACAGGCCCACACACAACATTGTGCACCACACGAAGTGGAGCCAACTGAAAGTGGCTGCATCACATGCTACCACCAACAGTTGATGCCATTTATGCTATTACATATTTAGGCCTCATTCCTAATAGTTTTCATAATATACTAATTATCAGTGTCCTTACTCTTAACTGATTTTCATTTCCCCCAAGTGTTATCATATATATTTTTAATTTCTTTACTTCTTTTGCTTCTGTCGATACCGGTCTTTACCCGGGTCGGCTCAAGACTGAAGACACAGTGGTCATTTTGGAATGACACCAGAAAGAAATTTGGTCCAAAACCTCTCATTGGTTTCATCGTAAGATCAAGATCAAGATTGCGCCTCGTACAGCCGCCATAGTGTGTTGGTGCATACTTTTGTGTTTGTCTGTCTGTGTCTTTAATTCTGTTACACCAAGTACATTTCCTGTATGTGAAAATTTACTTGGCTGATAAAAGAATTCTGATTCTGATTCTCTTTACTTACTAACTCTCTTAACTAACAAGTTGATTCTGATTTGATAACAATGATTTCCTAAAGGGAAATCCACTCTTTCCTCTTGGATACCAGTGAATGGTGACATTGTATACTTTATTTATTTCCCTGGGTGTAATTGCTGCTATAATCTAAAGTCACTTTCATTATGTCAACAAAAAACTACATGTTGCAGCTCTAGAAAAGTGTGCTCGACCCCTGGTCCACTGTAACTAGGTTAAGATATTCTTGCTGGTTTTCAAAAATACACCTCCCATATGATGGAGGCTACTTATGGGTCTGTACCACAGCAAAACTCAATGTAAAGCCTAAAACGAGGCTCAATTTGATCAAATTCTTCCATCCATAATTGATATCACCGAACCTATATACACTTTGCCTTTCTCCCTGCAATGTGCCCTGCACAACAATCCACCTCATCTTTTTCACTGTAGTATAGCACTTAAGAGTACATTTGTGTGCAGCCAGTGCCTTCTTCTAAGAATACGGTCACCCACGCTGAAAAAAACAGTGAAGTGTTGACAACAACTTCCTTTTTCTGAAAACCCACATCCGACTCACTGACACTTTTCTTGGGCAACAGCTTTGCTGGTGTAAATCAACTCACTGACGCTTATCTTGGGGTAAAGCTTTGCTGGCGGAAGTACGTTAGGAGAAGAAGAGCCTAGACAATGTGTATTTTAATGCTTTTGATGATGAAAAAGAAGAAGAAGAAGATGATGGTGGTGATGATGATGGTGATGTTGATGGGGATAATGGCGATGATGATGGTGTTTATGATGATGATGAAGGTGATGGTGATGGTGGTGGTGGTGGTGGTGGTGGTGGTGGTGGTAGTGGTGATAGTGATGGTGATAGTGATGGTGATGGTGATGGTGATGGTGATGGTGATGGTGATGGTGACGGTGACGGTGACAGTTAAGGTGGTGATGGTGTTTATGATGATGATGGTGGTGATGAAGGTGAGGATGGTGTTTATGATGATGATGGTGGTGATGAAGGTGATGATGGTGATGATGGAGATAAATATGATGGTGGTGCTATTGGTGGGGGGGTTGCTGGTGTGAAGTTGTGGTGGCCTTCTCTGTTATGTTGTCTCATGTAATAATTAGTGTGCTTGCCCGAAGGGAAGCACAGTATTGTTATCGTCAAGTTTTCTTTATTCCGTACGTTTTTCTTGCAGCTAACTCCTCCTCGCCCGATTGAGCTAGAGACGCCATTCAAACACCAAAACGTCCGGCCCGATCCGGTGCAAGCTGCTATGACTTTTCGTGGCGGTACCCCTTGCCAGTCCTTTTTTATTCCTCTTTTTCATCCCCTTTTTTCTCCATAGACTTGCATGGCAGAGCTCCCTGCCATTATGACATCATAATAGGGTCATTAAACTGGCTTGCAGCTGTGCTTCTCACTTACCCCTTTTCCACCAAAGCTGGCTCTGGGCTGGTTCTGGGCTGGTGCTAATGCGGTTCGGTGCTGGTTCTTATCTTGGAACCGGCTCGCTTTTCCACCGACTGAGAGCCAGAGTAGGGCTAGCTACGTCTTTAAATCACGTCATACGCCTCCGTTGTCCTAACTGAACATTTTCGAATGTTTTGACATGTTACTAGTTATTCACGAGTGGTTTTCTTCCAGGGAGAAAGCAAACAAATGTCGATAAAACTTCTATTGTGTTTCATTTTTTAATACCATGCAGTACCATACAAGCTTAAGTTAATGTTCTGTTTACTTGGCAATGGGTTTTCTATATTTCCCCACGTAGATCAAACGACTGACGGGAGTTGACTAGCTACAACTGATATATGCTTACTAGTTGCCATAACTGTAGCAATACCTCACGGCAGCTAGCTAGCAAGCTGCTACATGAATTTTGTTTATGTTTTCAAGTGGCACGTCTTCTTCAGTACAAACAATACAAAATCAGCAGAACATTACGGTGTCAGTTAATGATACAACTACGGGTTTTCTATTTCCTCACGTAGATCAAACGAAAGGCAATGCAACTCATGATGGTTGACTAGCATAACAACTGTAGCAGTACCTCAAGGCAGGTAGTGCTAGTTAGCTAACTGCTACACAAACTTGCTAGGTCAACAGCTAATTTTAAGTGTGATAACAAACACAAAAAACAAGTCCGATTGAAAGAGTCAATGTATACTAGGCAGACAAACCAAAACATTTTGATGAATGAAAGCTTTCTTTATTATTTTTAATTTGTTATTTGGTCTGTTGTCCTTGGATTTTTCATTTACGTTTTCACCGTTTTCACTCAGTTGACGGTGGGGAAAAAATGGCGGCGGATATTTCTGTTTCTGGTGGGGTAGCTCCGCCCATAACCCAGGGACGAACCGCGACGTCACTGGTTCTTGTTTTCTGGCCCACCTAAAAGTTGGTGCTGAGTTGGAACCTGTTTTTTGGAACCGGAGCCAGGTTTTTTTCGGTGGAAAACCAAAGAGCCCAGAACCAGCCCGGAACCAGCCCAGAACCAGCCCAGAACCAGCTTTGGTGGAAAAGGGGTAACTGACACCTCCGCTCGCCAAATCCAAGGAACCGCATTTTCTCTGTCCCTCTCAATTCAACTTTGAAAAAGAATAAGAGGAACCGTATTTCTCTGTCCCTCTCAATTCAACTTTGAGAAAGAATAAGAGTAACTACAGTTTCTAACCTAGCTACCGTATTTCCACTTCGTTAAGGTGAGTTGAATGGCAGCATTTTCAGTGTACTGACTGAAATTTTAATGGAAACTGATAGTTAGCCGTAGCAGCTAACATATAAATTAACGTTACGTTAACGTTGGAGACGACATTTTCCGTAATTCAAGTTGTGAAGTAAACCTTTGAAGTAATTCATGAATTTAGTTGTGTGGATATAGTGACCTAAGGCTTGTATTCCCACTACGGTAACGTTAGCTGTGTTAAGCAGAGCTATCCTAGCTGTGTTAAGCAGCTGTAACATCTGAGTACGGGGCTAAAGGCTAACTAACACTACGTAACGGGAGTATCCACTGGCAGTTTCAGCTAGCCGTAACGGGGGATCATTTTCCTTAATTCAAGTTGTTAAGTAAACCTGTGAAGTAATTCATGAATTTAGTTGTGTGGTCAAGTGAGCTAAGGCTTGTATTCCTACTACGGTAACGTGAGATATCCTAGCTGTGCGGGGCTATGCAAAGGTTGCTTATACTGAAAGAATGGTTAACTTGTTGTGGCTGATAGCGTGAGTTAACATTAACCCGTGTCCTGGGAGTAATGATTCATGAGAGACCTTGAATCATTAGGTTAACTGAAAAACGTTTGAGGATGTAGCTGTTGTAGTGTGCTCAGTTTTCGAAAACTAGACTGAAACTAAGAAGGATAACTATGACTAAATGTGACTAAAACTAATATGCACTGAATTTAAAATAGCTGCTGAATCTAAAATAGCTGCCAAAATGAACACTGAGATGTATTAATTTTGGCAGCTATTTCAGATTCAGTCTTAAGACAAAAATGCATATTAGTTTTAGTCACATTTAGTCATAGTTATCCTTCTTAGTTTCAGAAGAGGTTTTTCATGGTTGCTAGCTCTAATCAGATGTACTATAGGCTTATAAGAGAAGACTAACTTTTTATGCCAACGAACACCAATAACTAGAACTAATTTGACAGACTATAAACCAATGTGATACACGTGCTCTCTAGCTATACAGTAAAAGTGTTGCTTACGTTTGATACTAGACCTACAGTCTAACTCTAACTGCATTAAGTCTAACATATAGGCCTATCTTACAATAAACTTTAAGTAAAGCTGGCTATGTAACCGCATTCATTCCAATTGTAGTGGCTTAAAGTTCCCTTCTTTTGGTCAGTATGTAGTTCTTATCTTAAACCTTAAGTAACCACTCTTAGACGGAAAGAAAACGAGTCTACGCGTGTACTGTATTTCAACAACGGTAGAAAAACTGTGTTCGCTCCGTCTTTTACTGAAATTCTGACAACATTCTGACAAGTGCAACAAAGTGACAGTTGATACATCAAAAACAAACAATTGATACATTGATGCGTGAGCTCGCTACGTCACAGCTCACCTCTGGTTATTCCAAGCAATGCAATGCTTAAGCACTTAAACATATTTTAGACTGAAATGCGAGCTATAAATACAAATATGCTATAACTATAATAAACAATCACTAAATATGAATCTAAATGATATAATGCCTAAATCTGAACAACAATGTAAAAATGGCACTAACATTCCGGCCCCTAATTGCTCATCATGGGGATGACAATTACCTAAATTAAACTAAAATCAATTTCTACATTTTAAGATTCTTCCATCTCGAGCAGGAGACACAACTTATTAATGGGTCTCTCTAAAGTGTTGGTCTTCGTTTTGGCAAGGACCCGACGAACCCTTTGGCGTCAACCAGGATCATCTTGGAGCCATTTCATCCATAAGACCGCCTTCTCCAGGCTGTGCCAGTCAGAGTAGTGATGAATCAGCTTGAAGAGAGGGTCTGTGTTTGAATATACGGTCTTGATGATGTTCACACTGATCATACGATTCACTTCAGCCTCGTCTTCACTTATCTCTCTTGAGAACTCTGATAGGACAGTCCAGTGAGACTCACTCTTGTCTAGGAAGTCAGGACCTTCAATCCAGCTCTGACACTTCATGAAGTGCTCTGCCTTCATCCCTCTTGATGCGCAGTCAGCTGGCCTCGTATTCTCTCTGATAGTCCATACTCTGTTTGCTACGAATGTTTTGAAACGAGCGCTGTCGCTGTACCGGAGGACGGTGGTGCTATCTGTCCATAGCACAGACTCTTTGAGGTCCATCCGAAGCTCTCCCTTCATTAGCTTATCCATTTTCACCACAATGGTAGCCGCGCTGAGCTCAAAGCGTGGGATTGTAACTGGTTTAAGCAGAGTCACTCTGGATTTTCCTAGAAGACATGAGCAGTGGACTCGACCATGGCTGTTCTCGGTGTGGTGGTAAGTGACAACGGCGTAGCCCTTCTCGCTAGCATCAGAGGAATGGTGCAGCTGTGCTGACATCACTGGACCAAGTCCCTCTGGCTTGATGCACCTCCTGACGGAAAAGCTGGCGAACTGGCTCAGGTCAGACAGCCAGGCGAACCATCTGTTTGCCACGTCTTCTGGAACTTCTTCATCCCTGGTAAGTTTCATTCGACAGACACTCTCGACGATTGTCTTTGCAAGAAGAATGAACGGCGACAGGCGTCCAAGGGGGTCGTATATTGAGCTTACGACCGAGAGGATACCCCGTCTGGTGATGGGCATGCTCTTCACACGAGCCGGGAAATTGAAGGAATCTGATTCTATGCACACGTCCACTCCAAGGGCCCTTTCCATGGGTGGTTCATCCCTGTCCAGGTCTAGACTCTTGATCTTCTTTGCTCTTTCTTGTTTGGGAAGTGATGACAGCACTTTCCGGCTGTTGCTTGACCGCTTAGTAAAGCGGAATCCTCCACTCTCACACACTGCCTTCTTCTCGTCGGACGTTTCTGACTTTTCTGCGCAGGCTTGCTCCAGAAAGTCGTGGTTGTATTGCTGCAGCAGCATGCTGTCCACGCCACTGACTGAGATTCTGTTGACTGAAGCCCTTTGACTGCAGTGGCTGGACTTGAATTGTCCTGACTTGTGGTGATCGTCACATTTCTTGAGAGGGCCATTAACGACCCATCCCAGAGTCGTCTTTACTGCGTAAGGCCCGTCATCTTGGCTGTGGATTATCTTCCATGGCTCCATTGCAGAGTGAGCGTTCATTCCAATTAATATTTCAACATCTGCGTTGATCTGTGGTAACCGTACTTCTTTCTGCAGATACGGCCATCTTTCCAAGTCCTTCTCAACAGGAACATTGTCCTTCGTTACAGGTATGTCTGTGTGGGTGTATACGTCTGGCAGGCTTATGTACTTGTTCTCTGTCAGACCGCACACTTCTAGATCTGAGAGCACGTAGCAGGACATGGGCTTCTCCTGGCCCATAGTACGGAGTAGCACTTCAGTCTTCTTACCATGGACGCCAAGCTGTCTCATCAACCTTTCGGAGCAAAACGTAGCTGAACTTCCTGAGTCCATGAAGGCATACGTCTCTATTGTTGTGTTGCTCCTCTTGGATTTGATGCGCACAGGCACGATAGACAGGATGCAGTCATTGCCTCCGGCCCCGGTGACTGCCGTAACTTCACTCCTAGCTGGCGCATCTTTTTGTTCAGCTGAGTGTCTACTGGCAGAACCTTGACCGTTCTCGTGCTTGACGTTCTCTTGGTCGGTGTTCTCGTCCCTTTGGCTGTGAAGCAGGCTTGGGTGTTTCTTGCTGCAGATTTCACAGGTGGCTCTCTTGTTACAGTCTTTTGCCATGTGCCCTTGGGTCAGACACCCGAAACAAAGTCCTTTACCTTTAATGAACTCAATTCTCTCTTTGTTTGGCAGACTTTTTATCTTGTAACATGCGCTCAGGGTATGTCTGTTGTTACAGTACAGGCATGGCTCTTGAAATGCGTTGCTTGCCTGCTTGTACTTCCTTGGTTCTGAGGCATCCCCTTTGTCTTGCTTAACACTAGTAGCACAGCCAGTGGTTCTTTTCAGTCCGCCTTCCTGGGCAGAATTAAAGCTTGACCTGCCTTTTTCTTTCAATTCGGAGTACTCGTTTATATCACCGAACAGTGGGTCTGAAGCTATCCTAGCTTGTCTGTTGATGTACGTTGTTAAATCAGAGAACTTTGCTCTTCTTCCTTCCTTTTCTTGTATGTCGAAAGCTATGACTCTCCATCTTTCACGAAGTCTGAAGGGCAACTTTGAGAGGATGATCCGAAGGTTGCTTGGGCTGTTCATCTCTTCGAGGTATTCCATGTTCTTCATGACATTGTTACATCCAGTGAGAAAGATGGAGAAGCTGTGAAGTGACTTGGCATCTTCTGCTTTGACTTGAGGCCATTTGAGAGCCTTGTCAACGTAGGCTGCAGCTATTTTGTACTCGTTGCCATAGTGATAGGTCAAGAGCCTTCTCGCTTCATTGTAGCCTTGTTGTTCGCTCATGTGTTGGCAACTTCTCACAAGTTCTCTTGGTTCACAGCTGGTGAATTGCTCTAGATAGTACAAGCGGTCTTCATCGTTGTCTGTACGGCTGTGGATGATGTGCTCAAAGGCCTTCAAGAATGGCAAGAACTCAAAAGGATCGCCACTGAATACAGGGACTTCTCGTTGAGGTAAGTTGGCTAGTCTCTGTTGTGTGACTAACATCTCTGTGATATCCTTCTGTTTCAATATCACTTCGCCAAGTTCAATCTGCGGTCCATTGGAATTTGTACTTACGAATTTGTTGTTGTTGTTTTCTTCCTTTACTTGCGCATAAGACTGGTGTGTAGTTGGAAAATGAGAAGCACTGTTGTATTGGCTAACTCGAAGACTGCTGGTCAAGTTTGGTCTGACATCTGGAGCATGATGTTCGATGGTTTCTGCTGTAGGCATGTTCTTGAAGAGGTAGGAATTCATTCCGTTGTTGTCCATGTTATCATACTCTTCAAAAACTTGTAGCTTTGCTGTTGACTCTGCGATAGCAGTCTCGACATCTAGTTCCTCCATTTGAGCCTTCAACTGCATCTGCTTGATTTTCATTTGAGCCTCCAACTGAATCTGATTGGCATTCAGTGCCTGTTTCTTCTTAAGTGCGGCTGCGCGTGCGAGTAGGGCTGCGCGGTTAGCTTCCTCTTTTCTACGCACAGAGGAAGCAGTAGATGACACAGTGGATGACTTTGAATGTCTACTGCTTACACTGCGTACAGTGACTGAACTGTATTTTTCATATACAGCTGATGCACTGTCGTCTGGATCCACATACTCAACGGCAGACTCACCTTGCTGTGTCGTCGCGCAAGTCTTTGGAGTCACATATTCAGAAGCAGCCTGTTCGTAAGCGGGGTTGGCGTGCCGTCTTGCTTCTATTATCCAAAGCTCTATATTAGTCAAAAAGTTATCATACTTCATAAAGTTTGGCTCACTCCAATACTGCTGATCAGCTTTCCTTTCTTCTTCTGATAATAGTTCACTTACTGTATTATTCACTTCAATAAAATCATTCAGAAATTTGGAGTAATCACTGAGATGAATCCTTTCCACTAAAAGTGCATTAGAATCATTTATCATGAGGTTTTCAATTTCCTCTGCTTTGGAGACAAGGCGTGCCAATATATGTTTCCTAAGTTTCATTTGTTCATCACATTTCTGTTGTAGGGCCTTTGTGGTCAACTTGATCTTTCTTCTTTTGTCTAGCTCCACATTGCCTTCCATCCTGGTTTCATCCAAATCAGACATTTTAAATTGGCTACTAATGATAGACAAGTCTCTTATAGCAAGCTCTTACAAACTTCTGAAATCCCGTTTAACAGTCCTTTCAGCTCAAAACATGTAAATGCTTTCCAGAGAAAGATTCCAGGGCTGTCTTAATTTTCAGAAACAAACTCGAGCTTCTTATGGGCTTATATGACAAGTTAGCAATAGCACTTTTCTCAAATGTCCTGTGTGGCCAACGGCAAATAGCACGTCTTGAAAGTTCTAATGTTTTCCTTTGTTACTTCGCAACGTTACTTGGCTACATTGAGTACAATGACATAATCATCCTTATTTCGCCAGCAAGATCTTTAAATAGGCGTATCAGTTCATTCAATGGTTCTTTGGGTACTCATCCATCATCATAGAAGTTGTCTGGAAATCCGGTCGGCTGCAGTTGTAATCACCGCTAATGCTTCAGCTGGCTAGCTTCCTTCATCAACTGGTGTCCAGGGCAACGCAGCTTTCCTCGGCTTACGATGATCCTCTCTCGCCTTCAGCGATAGTTTTTCTACTTAATGTAGTGGCTTAAAGTTCCCTTCTTTTGGTCAGTATGTAGTTCTTATCTTAAACCTTAAGTAACCACTCTTAGACGGAAAGAAAACGAGTCTACGCGTGTACTGTATTTCAACAACGGTAGAAAAACTGTGTTCGCTCCGTCTTTTACTGAAATTCTGACAACATTCTGACAAGTGCAACAAAGTGACAGTTGATACATCAAAAACAAACAATTGATACATTGATGCGTGAGCTCGCTACGTCACAGCTCACCTCTGGTTATTCCAAGCAATGCAATGCTTAAGCACTTAAACATATTTTAGACTGAAATGCGAGCTATAAATACAAATATGCTATAACTATAATAAACAATCACTAAATATGAATCTAAATGATATAATGCCTAAATCTGAACAACAATGTAAAAATGGCACTAACACCAATATTGTTACAGAGATGTTTCCTTTTACCAAGATAGCAATTTCAACAATTCACTTAGCTCAGTAAGTCAGTATAACGAAACTCTGAGATACCCTCATATGTCTAAACGTCAGTGGAGCCAAAATATAATGGTTGAGCTTGGTGGCTTGCTAAAATATATTGGAAGAAGGCCCCACTACACTGATTGAGTAGATGTAAATACATGTTAATTCATAGGCACTTGTTCTCTCTGTCACAGAGCAAGCACACTCTCGCAGTTCGTTCACGAAACGCATTCTAGTTATCATTACTATCTGTTTACAGTAGAACCACACCTTAAGAGTGGTTAGGTTCACAGTTGAGAGGCTGGGTGGTTGGTGAGACAGTATAATCACACGTTACTTTCTCAGAGTTCTCACACGTTACTTTCTCAGCTCTCAGCCTGAAACCAGTTTGTATTTTCTGCAATGATTCTACAGGACCGCTCGTTAGATTTAAGTCTGACCCACGATTAAAATGAGTCACCTGATTGAGAGGTTTGATGGTTGACGGTGAGTCAAGCCACTTGCGGGACGCTGAGAGAAGAGAGGAAGAGGTCACATGAGGGGATGACTGTTCTGCAAACACTGAAGTCATGCCACGAAAAAAAAGCACTTGTAATTGTAGGTTATCTGAGACGGAGACACAGAGAGAAAGAGAAAGAAAGAGAGAGAGAGAGAGAGAGAGAGAGAGAGAGAGAGAGGGAGGGAGAGAGAGATGAAACAAAAAAGCAACACTGGTCCTAAAGAAGTTAAGAGTTAAGGTTGCTTACAATGCAGTCAGGCTGTAGACCATTTTTACTTATAGTTCTATCTGAGCTTTGCTGCCAAATACTGTCAGCTCTCTAACCCACATGTCGGCTGAGATCAAGTCCCAAAATGACTAGTTACCATTTTCAAGTCGTTCTGTATCTGAGTCAGCCACTCTAGAAGAAGCAAGACCCTCAATTGAAGTACAAGATGAGACAAAAGTAGGGGGGGTGACGGGGCTGTACCACCAGAGCACCCAGACTGTTTTGGAACTTTTAAGCTCAATTTCAGTTAAGAGTCAAAATACTGAGAGGATGGGGAGCATGGAAACAGTCTGGGGGAGGGAAAGGAGAGACTGGAGGGTACTCACTGAGGTACACTTAAGATATGCGGGGTCCCAGAGAACTCTGAGCCATTGAGAGTTGTTATATGACTCATCACTTGACATTTCTGATAAAGGTGTAAAATGTGACTGCGAAATAGCTGTAACCGTCACACGCACACACACACACACATCATCCACACACAGTCTCTCACTCAGGGGTCTGCTCTCGGATTTGTTTTTCTCCTTCTGCTTCACACAGGGTAAGTCTTGGGTTTCTTTCTGTTCCCTTGGGTTCTGGGTTCTGGGACATCTCACCTAGGTTGTCCCAGATGTGTGCTGAGCTTGGGTGTCTTGTTATTTCCTCACTATAAAAAAAAACAAAAACAGGAGAGACCCTCACATGTTGGTTTCTGATTAAGGTTGACACTCTGGTTAGAGTGTTACATATTTTTAAATGAAGTGTTCCTGTAGTACAACTGGTTAACCATTGAGCTCATCAAACCAAGATTCATGGGTTTGATATCACAATAAGCCTTAATGTGTGATGGAAGTCACACTCGGACTGCTACAGAATACATGTGAGATGTAAGTAGGCATTTGAACCAATGTCTATACAGTAAGGTCTGTTCGCTGCTGATGAATAGGCTGTGTCACGTCGTGATTGGTTTGCTTTTTCTGATCAAGCGGATTGCTTTCTGTTGGATGGGTTGGTGAAACTGTGAAAAGAAACAGTGGCACCGAAATGCATTGTAATTGATCTTCCAGACGGATGGTGATTTCTAATAGTGGTCTTAGAACCAAACAGTAAGCCCCTGGTCCTATGCAGTTGTGCACTTGGTAGAGAAAATGTCATTTGAGAAGGGGTGAAGACCCAAAGTTGTAGCACAATCCCTTCGAATAGAGATCGGATGAGTGACGCAGTTTGACTATCATTTTTTTTCGAATCGAGGTCTCTCTTGCTCTCTCTCTCTCTCTCTCTCCATCTTTCACTTATCCCTCTCTCCGTCCCATTTGCACCTTCTCAGATGGGAGTCTACTGGACAGCTGTTCTCATCTGCCATCTCCTACCCTCTTTAGTCCACTTACTGTCATGCGATGAAGGAAAACAGTACAAGTGGCCAACCAGCTCTCCCACATGGTGCTGCCAGAAATGCGAACCAGGTAAGCCTGAGCCCCCCCCCCCCCCCCCCCCCCCCCCCCGCCCCAAGGTGTAAGACTGCTCACAAGCTGTATGTCATTATAACTGCAAAATTGTTCTGTTTCTAACAGCATTTGGTAAATTGTCAGTCTTTTGCAGAATGACACACGAGACACAAAATACTGCATTACTTTGATGTGCTCATATTTTATTTGTCATATGAAATGTCATTTAAAGTGCTTATGGAATGATTTGGAAATGATTAAACCTCAGTTGCTTATCGTCTGAGTTTGTTGCACAAATCCTATTAACCCTTCATGTTTTGCCAATAGGGAGGTCAGAAACTTCAAATCTCAGATCATTCTGCCGAAGTGTGTGTGTGTGTGTGTGTGTGTGTGTGTGTGTGTGTGTGTGTGTGTGTGTGTGTGTGTGTGTGTGTGTGTGTGTGTGTGTGTGTGTGTGTGTGTGTGGCACATCTTTAAATGTGTTTGTGCGCATACATCTGTGCAGGTGAGTTCATGGAAAAAAGATGCCGAGATGGGACCATAGGAACTAAATGCCAGAAGTGCAGCCCAGATATGTATACAGATGTTCCCAATTTCCTCGCCCAATGCAAGATGTGCAAATCTTGCCTCAAAAGTAAGTCTCTCTCTGTCTCTCCCTCTCGCTATGTCTGTCTGTCTGTCTGTCTGTCTGTCTATCTCTGTCTGTTTCTGTGTGTTTGTGTGTGCTGTCGTTATGTTACCTACCTTATTGCTTGTTTGCTACAGTACTTTACTATTCATACAAACAGTGTGTTTGTTTAAAAAAAAAAAAACATTTTAGAATAGAACTGAAATCAAGATTAAATGTGATGACAGCCAGGCTGAAATGAGTGTCTGAAGAAAAGGTCAGCTATATGAGGGGCTTTCCCATGGGTGGGCTCCAGTAACAGAGTGCTCAGTGCTGCTCAATTCACTGACTCACAAACACACACACACACACACACACACACACAAACACACAGAGAGACACACACACACATTATCTCTCACTTTCTCTCATGTTCTCTCACACATGTGCACACAAACATTCTCCCTCCGTTCTTTTATCTCTCTCCCTCTCTCAGTGTGCAAACACGTTTTTCTCAAGCACAGGTACACACACACACATACACACACATGAATGTGTGTGTTCATGTGAGTGAAAACATTTCTCTCAGGCTGATGGATTTTCCAACTTGTATCTTAATGTAGGTGCTAACCAGGTGCAGAAGGCAGCTTGTTCGCGACAGCAGAACGCTGTGTGTGACTGCAAGCAAGGCTATAAATGCACAGATGCTGAATGTTCAGAGTGTGTAAAGGAGGACCAAGACCCAGGCCAAGTGAACACTACACAACAGCCCACAACTACAGAACATAGAAAGACAACTGTCAACAAAGAGAGACATGGTAGAGTTTGAGCTTTTCTGCTTTTCCCCTTTTTTTTTAACCATTGCATTTAGTTTAGTTTTTTTAACAACAAAAAGTCAAAGACAGATTAGGTATATCCACCCTAGCCCCTCATCATTTTCCCTCTCTTTCTCTCTCTAATTGGTTGCACATACGTACATTTTGTGAAACAGCAAATATCTTTTAGGCTTTGAAAGCCTACGGTGTGTCAGTGGAGGTGGGATGAATGGTGGTCTCATAGTTCAGTTTTGAGCTGTTTGTGTCACTGATATGGAATGTTTCGAATCAATGACGTATTAAAGGGTTTTTGAGCCAAAGTCTTTTCTCTCTCTCTCTCTTTATCTCTCTTTGTTCATTCTCTGTATTTTCCCTCTTCTGTTTCAGAGTCAGTGCTTCTTCCATTGGTGCTGATAGTTTGTGTTTGTATACTCCTTCTCATCCTTGTCCATATGCGCAAAAGGCTGGACCCTCTCGGTTGGTGCACATTTGATGGTTTGTGCCTTTTCTAACTCACTCCTAGAATCCCTAAGGAGTCTGCAACGTCTATGGGTGCACCATTGTACATGAAGAAGCCTGACACTGTATATCAAACACTGGTACTAAACATAATGCTGTTTTTGCCCAACAGATTTGTCCTCCTCAAAGGATACACCACAGAGCACAGAACTAGAAGAGGCCGTGCCCATACAGGAAGTATGTTCAGACCTCCAGGAAGTAAAAGATGGACTAGAGGGAGAATTTAGTCTTGAACACAACCACATTTACTGACCTACATTCATTCATTCACATAAACACACACACACATAAACACATACACACACACAGACACACAAACATTTATGCAACATACCTCCTATGCAAATGAAAAACACAATACACAACACATGCATTTGTAATTAGTATTTTGTACATTATAGTTGGTAAATGTTTTTCTATATTGTATGTGTATGTTGTATCTGTAAAACGAAGGAAATGTATTTATTTTGTTTCTGACTGTGACATGGTCTTTAGAATGTCAAGAAATATTTGGCATTTGCACATCTATGTTTTTTAAAGTTTTTAAGTTTTTTTTACCTTAGTAACTTTGCATATCAATTTGCAACCAATAAATTAACCATTTCTTAGTGACAAAGTTATCAAATTACAGTAATGTATATTTCTGAAATAACTTTTAGTATAGTTACACACTATATCAGGGCTAAATCCCTCTGTGATTAAGGAAAGGAAAAAGGATATATTGGCTTACCAAGGATAGGTATGGAACTATGGTTGGACTTTGTCAAGAGCAATAAAAATAGAGTGGCGGTAAGAAGCTGTGCCACAAACCACACAGTCCATTTTAGAAGAATGTGGAAATTATATCCACAAATGAACATGTCAAGGTGGAAACCGTGGAATAAGAGGGATAATAAACTCTGTGGTGTTTGGGTACCCGAAAATAGTTACACTTAAACATTGCACCTCTTAGCACCTGCATTATTTTCTGTTTCTATGCAGGTGCTGCTATCCCATACTTAATACATGTATAATAAATCAATAATGTAAATATTAAATGAAAAGCATCAACAAAATATCTGTGATTGATTTATTGCACTTCCATATACAGGACATATGACAAGCATTGCAACTTCCTTTGGTCCATAGAGAAAATCCTTTACTGGAATGGACCTATGACCAACCTGTGCCAGATCAATACTCGAAACATTCCAGCCAGCTGTCTCTGTGGACTTATGTGCACGTCTGTGAGACAGCCAAGACTGGCACTAAAAACATAAATAAATAAAGCAACCTCCAATTACAAACGTTTGCTTCCTACAGGCATATTTATGAGTTACAGTCACAGAGTACAGCAATAAGTCTTACTGATGCTTGTGTTAGGTGTTTTGATCTAATGTTAAGATCAACACCTACCACAACATCAACAAAATCACAGGCCTGTGTGTAACATTGTCCAGAAGCATGTCCATAGAGTGTCTCTTCAGGCAGTGGACACCTTCTGACACCAACTTCTTACTTGCCCACAGCCATTCTGTGCACACCTCTTTCTGGCATTTTAAATAAAAAATGCAGGATGTGACCAAAAAGGTTGAGGAAAAAAAGGCAAGTTAAAATATACAGGGTGTGCGTTTTTCTAAAACTATGAGCACCATGTTGATGAAAGTTGTTCAAATCTCTCTCTCTCTCTCTCTCCCAGTCATTCCCTCTCTCTCTGTATATCTGTCTGTGTCGCTGTGGTTCCCTCTCTATCTCTCTCTCTACTCCCTTCTCACTTTGTTTCTCAGAGCTCTTCCTCTTTAGACACATGGCTTTCTTTCCCTTGCTCCTGAAACGGGACAGAGAAGTCTTCTCTGCTCCTTTCTTCCGTGGATAGAGGTATGGGAGAGGAGGGAGTGTGCACTTCACTTCCCTCAGGCTTCGGGTTGCCATGTTCTGCTCGTTCTTGCTCTTCCTCACTGCCTCCTCCTCTTCCTCCTCCAAAGCCAAACTGGTTCAGTAGGCTGACAAAGACAGTGCTTGGGTTGTGTATGTAGAGAGGGCCTGAGAGATGAACAGCAGAATGACAGAGAAGAGAGAGAGAGAGAAAGGGTGAAAGCAGAATCACCGGACAGAGAAGAGAGAGACAGTAAGACAGACAGAGAAGATGGTATAACAAAGACAGTGAGGGGGAGAGAGAGACAGAATCAGAAAACAGACCATAGATTACGTTTGTTTTAAGGCATCACACTTTACTACCCTAGAGTTTCAGATATCTGGATGAAACATTTCATTCTCCTGAACGTATAGTTCTATGACAACTATATGTTACCGTTACAAGTGCAAAGTTTCAGCCAGTCAAGACAGTGAAAATTATCCTTCAAATACACGTTGAAAGAAATTATCGTCAAAGTTTTTCTTCGGCTAATTGCTTCATT